>NW_017619445.1:867500-1429260 GCF_001879475.1 Ipomoea nil
GTTCTTTGATGAAGGTTGTGCTAGTACTTGCACCAAGTGGGAGAATGTAAGATTCTCCCTAATAATATATATTATATATTATGGTCTTAATTAAGTGGTGCAAGTGGACTAGGCTTATTAAGGGGTCTGGTTGGACTGAATAACTAGAAGTTGTTAGTCAACCAGACTCTGTGCCTAATATAATCCTGGATTGATGAGATACAGGATGATTGATGATACAGCACATTCAGTTACGGTACTCATACTGCTCAGAAGACACCAATACACCATCTAGGGTTCTGAGTCAGGTATGAGGCAAATAATGGCTAACGGTCTACTGTTAAGAGGCAACACAACAGGAACATCAACCGTGGCTAGAGATCAACATGGCTACGCTTCCGCTCTTATACGAGGTCAGATCTCTCGTATACTATTGTTCATTGTAGCTAGACTATTTAGATCTAACAGGTCGAACATGTTTTTGTTGGGTTCGAGTCGCTTATCATTTTATAAGTCGGCTATCTAAGACATATAGAAAAAAAAAATGATCCTTAACATACACAGTTAAGAAATGAGGCCAAGGGTAATTAATCACAAGGTATAACAATCCACATTGAAAGTAGCTAAGTCCAACATGTTTTGGTTGGGTTAGGCGGTAGTTTTATCATTTTATGGGCATAGGGTGTATAGAAAAAAACAAAAGATGAGAGACTCTTAACATACAAAGTTAAGGTATATTTTTATAATTCAAACTTAAAATCAATATATAAGTTTATAAAAAAAAAACTAATGTAAAATTAGTTCAATACATCTATTTGCATAAGTACATTTAGCCAACCTAAAGTACAGTGGTGAAATATTTTCATTTCAAATTTAAAAATAAAAAATAAAAAATAAAAAATAAAAATTCAAGGGCATGTATATTGAGAACTGAGAGATAATAAGAAGAAAGATAAAACACATACAATGCAAGATGACAGTCTTTATAACACCATTGGTGTAGCTAACATAACTTGTTTTGAAATTCTGATAATTTGGAAATTAAACAATTGGTTATTATGATAGAAATGATTCAAGTGAACACTTTGACCGATATGATGAGATGAGGATCCCTTGTGTGTAGAGCTAGTATGTGCATAGACATTGGTGGAAGGCTATTTGACAAGAGCTCTGGAACTTAAGATTAGTACAGCTCAAGCTGGATACCTAATGTATAAAATCTTGCTCCAAAAGGCTGGATCTCCAACTCCGGTCTGACAGAACATTTGGGAGGAGGTAAATCACGGTAACTCAGTAGTTTAGCAAACAAGGCCAAATGTAAGAGGGATCTGCCCACTTTGGACATAATCTTCACTGTCGCTGCCGAGTTTCGAACATTAGTATCTTGCCCCAAATACTGCTTATTGAATCGGTGGGCTAAATCTGTGCAAATATGGTTATGAAAATCTATCATTCTATCATGATGGATAACGACATAAATGTTTGGCTCCAATAATAAATTCGCCCAAGGGAAGGCGATCAATCATAGGTGTGAGAAGTCAACTAAAATTTAGCTAGAAAACCTGATTCAACAAATTTAATTCAACACATATCACTACTAAAGGCCGGGCATTATTACATCCATAAGACTCGAAATTGGATAGTTGCTAATCAAGGGAACAACTTTCTTTGTTATTGCCAATGAACAAATAGTTTGGCAAATTATATCGTGCACCACGGTGCATAATCAATTATGCACTGAGCTTCAAAACGACGTCGTTTTGTTTAAAGAAAAGAAACGGCACCTGCTTCACGTTGTTTCGCGTCGTTCCGCAAAAAGTAACTCTGTTATTCAGTTTCATTTTGTATACACTGTAGTTTCAGTTCAACACAACTACAGTTTCATTTCGATATAACTACAATTTTATTCAATATTTATACACTCAAATATGTAAAAATGTTATTTAATTTTATTTTATATACACTATAGTTTCATTAAAACACAACTACATAATCATTTCGATATAACTACAGCTTCATTGCACAATATACATTCAAATATGTGAAATGTTATTCAGTTTCATTTTATATACACTGCAATATCATTTCACCACAACTACAGTATCATTTTGATATAACTGCAATTTCATTTGATAATATATAAAATAATGCGCGAGACAGCGTCGATTTAGGTACACTGTAGTAGGGCTAGGCACTTCGGGTTTCGGTTCGGTTTTTTAGGTTTTGGTTTCGGTTTTTCGGTTTTAAAAAAGTTAAACCATTCGGTTTCGGTTTCGGTTTGAAAAGTTTGGTTCGGTTCGGTTTCGGTTTCGGTTCGGGGTTCGGTTCGGTTTTGGTAGAAGTCCACTAAATAAACGTTTCCTTTTTTACCTGCCCGATTGTTTAGTTGGCTCACTTGGAGTGCCACTTGAAGTGTTTTGTTGATGACAATATAAAGAATCATCCATCTATAGTTAATATTTGAAAAATAAGAATTATTAAAATGCTAAATGTTGAGACTTACGACTTAGAGTTGAGATATGAGGACTTGAGGAGTTAAAAATATTAATTATTATAATATTTATATATAATACTAGCATTTTGTACGAGTGGTGCGCGAAAATTTATGCCCAACATTAAAAAATTGATAAATGCAAGTAATTACAAATTATAGTTCAAATTAAATTTCACAATTCCTTAAATTAGTAAATTTTAATCATCGTATTTGAAAACTATAAAGATGAACAAAATTGATAGTTTGTTTATTAGTAATGTAAACAATTTTGATATAATTTATACTTTGTTTTTACAATAAATAAATAATATGTATATATATATATATATATATATATATATATATATATATATATATACATATATATATATATATATATATATATATATATATATATATATATATATATATATTACTAATCTAGTGACTGTAGTGTCAGTTTAGGTACACTATAGTTTTAGTTGGTAATTAACACACCAAAAAATGTGCGCTCCGTTAACAGTAACGGCACCGTTTGACCGCGGTGCACGTGCACTGTGGTCCACGATATAATGACCCAAATAGTTTGGAGGTTGTCATATTTGGAAAACACAACTTGTATGCACTGTGGACCCTGGTCCACGATATAAATTGCCACTAATCAATTGTAAATACATACCAAGTATTTAATTCTACCAATTTATTTAATACAACTTGGAAAGCACTCATTGCAGTTCAATTACTACAGTCCACTCATATATACGGATAATTGTTATGTCATGAAACCGTGTTCACCACCCAAACGGCGTCATTTTACACATGGTGGAGTAACGGTGCCCGTAAGTGGCACCGTTATCTTCCACCTATCTTTTTTTTTTTTTTTAATTAACAGCGCGAGTGCGCAACTGTTCTTCTTCATTTTCGCGATTTCACTTCCTCTTCACGCAAGCTTCTTCCACCATTCTCTCTCTTCTCTTGTACGCCATTTCCACCATTTCAAACATTCTCGTAGTCCTCTTCAACACTCATTATCTCTGCTCTCGTACTCCATTTCCACCATTTCCACCATTCTTGCAGTGCTCTTCACATACAGTAAACAATGCTTCACTTCCTCGATCATTATCAAAAAGAGAGAGAATCATTCTCTCCATCGCCCATTCTCACACTTACTTCACTTATCTTACAGGTATTATGTACCTGGCGTGTTCATAATCTAGGGTTTTGAATGTATATCTATCTATAACATTATGTATGTATAGTTTAACCATTATGAATATGGAACTCTGAAATTTGAATTTTGTGAATATATGGTTTTAAGATTATGAATGTACAGTAATAATATTATGGAATTGATTTTTAGTTTGTTTTTTACTAGTGTTTATTCAGTATCTATGCAGTTTGAATATCCATAATGTCGCAACTGTTATTGATACTTTGTTTCTGTTATGAATTTACAGTTATGAGATTATGAATTTTCTGTTATGAGATTATGAATTTTTTGTTATGAAATTATGAATTTTCTGTTATGAGATTATGAATTTAAAGTTACGAGATTATGAATTTTCTATTATGAGATTATGAATTTTCTGTTATGAGATTATGAATTTTCTGTTATGAGATTATGAATTTTTTGTTATGAGATTATGAATTTAAAGTTATGAGATTATGAATTATGTAAACTGTTATTGATGGACAATATATTCTTTTCTGTAGAGCATGGCTAGATTTATTCGGCATTCCACATCCCCCCTCTACTTAAATAAAGAATATATTTCCATCAAACTCATTTCAATTTTGTTCTATATTATACGTTGTTGTATATAAATTAATTCCTTTCTAATGTTTTTAATATCAGCAATGGAATCTACCCCTACTACAAAGGAAATACAAGTGGAAGTACCACGAAGAAGGACGCGGGTGCAAAAAACACAGGCAGTCTTGAATTCACAAGCTGTCGAGCTATCACAACCCCCCTGAGCAGCAGAACCCTTTAGTGCAAGGTGCAGAGCCTTCACAACCCTCACCCCCCACCCCCCTCCCCGAGAATTGCAGAACCCTACAGTCCAAGTTGAAGCAAAAAGCAAAACAAGAAAAAGAACACGAGCCACATTGTAGTCGCAAGCTACTGAACCATCCCAACAACAACCTCAGCAGCTACTCGATAAAGAAGTGATCAGAGAGAAGATATCTAAGAAAATAAATGAAAGGAGAAAAGGCAAAACAGCCAATGTCCCAGATCAATCACAACAGGATGAAGAAGAAGAAGAACAAGAAGGTGGTGATGAGGAGCAGAGTAGTACTCCCTACGTCAGCACAAGAATGGGGCCAAAAATCATGTTTAAGGTTGTACGGAGTCTAACCCCAAAACAAAAACAAGCAGTCTTTGATATTGGTTTTGGATCCCTCTTGCATCTTTAACTGTCCACAAACGAGTCACAGTTGGTGCAATATCTAATTGCCAACTTTGAGATTTACAAGAGTGAATTCATATTGGAGATTGATAAGCTCAATGTTGAAGAAGAGGGTATAGAGTACACTCTAGGCATCCCACGTGGACAAAAAGAGGTTGTTGAGGCCCCAAAATATGAAGATCATGGAACACCTGAACAGAGAGCACTCTTAAAAACTTAGAGAATGAGGTGGGGGATTACAGCTGGTTCACCAATCACAACAAAGATGGGGGATGTGATTGTGAAGAGATGAGATTATTGTGACGAATTTAAAAGAGACTTCATGGTCTTAATTGTTTCTTGCATGATGCGAGGCTTTCAGGCACGCAACTGAAACTGCAACCACAGATTACTCAACTCTTTGATTAATGTTGAGGAAATCAAGGAATAAAACTGGTGCAGCTACACCTACAGGTCTCTTATCAAATCCATTGAAATGCATAGAAGGAAGACTAACGGCTTGTTTACTGGACCAATGACGTTCATACTGGTAAATTCTAGTTATATATCAAATGTCTTTCCTGAATTCATTGTGTTTTGTGATTATCTGTCTTTGAATACAATTTTATAATATTTTGCATATATAATTATGAAATTGTGAATATAGGGTTATTAAATTATGGATAGTGATGTGTACTTCTATAGTTTGTGGCAATAGAGCTCTTAGATTATGAATATACAATTCTTAAATTATGAATATGTTGTTATGGATTTATGGATGTATATTTATACAATTGTGAACATTGAGACCTGTAAATTATGAATTCTCAGTTGGGATATTGTGAATATGTGTTATGAGATTATGAATTAACATTTATCAAACTATGAATGTAGTGATCTAATGTTATGAACATATAGCTCTGCCATTATGAACCTACAATTGTGATATTATGAATATAAGGTTATGAAATTATGAATTTACATTTATAAAATTATGATTATGAAAATTTTTATTCTTTTTTAAACATTATAGCTATTCTACTTTGATCGGGTCCAATTCAAAGGGATGAGGGTCGAGAGAGCATACCCTAGCATTATTGCATCGACATCTAAGCTTGTGAAGAAAAGAGTTTCTACAGAGAGAAGGTCTGGTGGGTTTGGGAAAGGGAAGGTTATCCCACGTATTGAGAAGCCTACTACTATTTGTGCTACTACTGCTGCTGCTTCTACTTCAAATCAGCCCAATTCTCCTGTTGTTGATAAGAGAGTCCCAACAATTTCTGTGCCGCCATCCAGTGTTGACAGAGTGACGCAAGTTCTACGAAGGCTTACTGCTGATGTCTTGGAATTCGGAGAAACAATGACTAAAGTTGGCAAGCAATGTGCACCTGTTGATGTCATGAAGACAGCCTTTTCAGGCATTTCTAACACGCTTAACGTGGCTAGTACGATGGACAAACCTTCAACCCCAACATCCTCTCAACTCGATGACATTTTCGTTGGCCAGGAGTCATTTACAGCAGCAGTTGATGCTTTGGTCGAAGCATTTCAAAAGACCAACAAGCAAATGGAGATAGAACCTCCATCATTTGACTTAAGAATTCCTATTACCCCAACAACATTGGGTCAACAACCACCAGGGCAGTGTACGTTGGATGAACAAGAATTAGATGCCCTTGTTGACACCATTGTGGAGGATGCTCCTGCTGCTTCGACCTCTGGAGGCCAAGAAACAACTCCGTTGATTAGGGTGCCATTCTCTAAAGATGTCCCTACTGCTGCTACATCTGCTGCTACACCTTGTTGGGTTGAGCTTCCCTCCTATGTGGTAAATAGCTGATGTTTGGACCAAGCCAACTTTTATCCACTATTTTTTTAGCCTAATTATTATTATTATTATGTTATATAATAATAATAATATTAGGGAATGTAAGAGGTTGGAGAAGCAAAAGTTTTTGGCATTTGAAGGGGTGAAGAATTAATTCTCTATTTATTCTTCATTACTCCCATGTTCATCCATTTTGGCTATAAAAGGGGAGCAATCTACATACATACATAAATTGAGAGAAAAAGACAAATAGAGTGAGAGAGAGCTTGAGACAGTTGGCGGCAGCAACTCCAAGCAAAGAAGAAAGCAATTTCATTTTTCTTTCTTCAACTTTGGCGCATGGTTGCTTTGGTTTGCCGTGAGTTTCTCTAGGCCTTATTTGGGGTACAATATTCATCAAACTTTTGAAGGCCAGCTTGTATTTATTCCAGGCATCTTTTGGGTAATCTCGTACTACTTATATTCATTTTATCTTGTTCGTGGTAGTTGGATATTTTGAGTACGTACGAGATATTATTCCTATTTAGCCTGTGAATTTTAAAGGATGTATTTGGCCTAGAATTGGTGTATTTGATGATTTGTGGATGTATGGCTCGTGTGGAAGCCTGAACTTGTGTACCCGAGATTTGTTATAGTGGAATTGTTGGTGGTGGTGGTCCCGTGGTTTTTCCCTATGGTTTGGGGTTTCCACGTAAATCTTGTGTTCATTGCTTTGTTATTTATTTTTGGATATTGTGTATCATCTTGTGTTTGTCCTCCTGTCGGTTTTGTGATTTTTCATTGTCACAGGAAGTGGGAATTTTCCCAACAAAGTGGTATCAGAGCCCTGGTTGTTGATTGGGTACGTTTGACATGGAGACAAATATGAGTAATATGGTACGATTGAATGGTAGAAATTATCACATTTGGAAGGCCAAGATGAAGGATCTTCTGTTTGTGAAGAAATTACATCTACCTGTGTTTGCAACTGCAAAGCCAGAAAGCATGTCAGACGAAGAGTGGGACTTTAAGCACCAACAAGTTTGTGGTTATATTCACCAATGGGTTGAAGATAATGTTATGAATCACATTATCAACGAGACACATGCCAGAAGCCTGTGGGATAAACTTGAGACCCTGTATGCTTCCAAGACAGGCAATAACAAATTGTTTTTGCTAAAACAATTGATGAATCTAAGATTCAGGGAAGGTACATTGATTAATGATCATGTCAATGATTTTCAGGGTGTTCTTGATCAGTTGTCTAGCATGGCCATCAAATTTGAGGATGAGGTACTTGGTCTATGGTTGCTTAACACTCTACCTGATTCTTAGGAAACACTTCGGGTTTCTTTGACCAATTCAACTCCCAACGGTGTTGTGACCATGGAATATTTCAAGAGTGGTATCTTGAATGAAGAGTCAAGAAGAAGATCTCAAGACACCTCCACTTCTCAGTCAGATATTTTGGTTACAAATGATAGGGGGAGAAACAAACAAAGGGGTCAGAAGGGTAGAGATAAAAGCAGAAGTAAGTCAAGGTCATGGCACAAGGATGTTGAATGTCATTATTGTGGCAAGAAAGGACACATCAAGAAAAATTGCTTCAAGTTGAAAAGGGAAAAGAAGCAAGACAAGAAAGATGATAACACCGAGAACCAGGTTGCAACAGTTAAAGCAGATTTACTTGTTGCAACAGTTGGAGGTGCGTCTTACTTTGTGACCTTTATTGATGATTGTTCTAGAAAACTCTGGGTCTACACTTTGAAGCACAAAAGTGATGTGTTCAGTGTGTTTAAAGAGTTTCATGCTCTTGTTGAGAGACAGACAGGGAAGAAAATGAAGTGCATCCGTACTGATAATGGCGGTGAATACCGTGGCCCATTTGATGAATATTGCAGAATGCACGGTATTAGACATCAGAAAACTCCTCCTAAGACTCCTCAGTTAAATGGCTTAGCAGAGAGGATGAACCGGACAATTATGGAGAGAGTTAGATGCATGCTTGATGATGCGAAGTTGCCTAGATCTTTTTGGGCTGAAGCAGTTTCCACAGCTGTTCATATTATCAATTTATCTCCTGTTATTGCTTTGAGTAATGAAGTTCCTGATAAGATTTGGGGTGGAAAGGAAGTTTCTTATGATCACCTCAGAGTCTTCGGTTGTAAGGCATTTATGCATGTCCCAAGAGATGAGAGATCTAAGTTAGACTCGAAGACCAGACAATGCATCTTCATCGGTTATGGTCTTGATGAATTTGGCTACAGGCTGTATGATCCAGTTGAGAAGAAGCTTGTGAGAAGCTGTGATGTAGTGTTCTTTGAAAATCAAACCATTGAGGATGTTGATAAAGTGAGGAAGCCAGAATCTCATGACAACGGAAGTTTGGTTGACCTTGAGCCAGTTTCCAACAAAGATACACATGACGTTAATGAGATTCAGGAGAATGGTCATAATGATGATCTTGTACCGAACCTTCAGGATGATACAGTTGATGTAGATGGTCATGTTGATGATGTTGTGCACCAGGAACAAGAAGTTCCTTCGCAGGTTCTAGTTGATCCTCCTAGAAAGTCTAACAGGGAGCAGAGACCATCTACTCGTTACTCTTCTGATCAGTATGTGCTCTTGACTGATGGGGGAGAACCCGAGTCTTATGAAGAAGCCATGGAGAGTGAGCAAAAGAGACAGTGGCTTGAGGCTATGCAAGATGAGATGAACTCCTTATATGCAAATAATACCTTTGAGTTGGTGAGGGCACCAAAGAGCAAGAAAGCTTTGAAGAACAGGTGGGTCTATAGATTGAAACATGAAGAAGGCACTTCAGTTCCACGGTTCAAAGCTAGGCTGGTGGTGAAGGGTTTTAGCCAGAAGAAAGGTATTGATTTTGATGAAATTTTCTCTCCTGTTGTGAAATTTTCATCTATTAGAGTTGTGTTGGGTCTAGCAGCCTATTTGGATTTAGAAATTGAACAGATGGATGTGAAGACAGCTTTTCTCCATGGTGATTTAGATGAGGAGATATATATGGAGAAACCTGAGGGTTTCAAAGTCAAAGGGAAGGAGGATTATGTTTGCAGATTGAAGAAGACTTTGTATGGTTTGAAGCAAGCTCCGAGGCAGTGGTATAAAAAGTTTACTTCTGTTATGAATAAGCATGGGTACAAGAAGACTTCTTCAGACCACTGTGTTCTTGTAAACAGATATTCTGATAATGACTTTGTTATATTGCTGCTTTATGTTGATGATATGTTGATTGTTGGTCACAATGCCTCAAGAATTCAACAATTGAAACAAGAGTTGAATAAGTCCTTTTCTATGAAGGACATGGGACCAGCAAAGCAAATTCTAGGGATGAAGATCATCCGTGACAGGCAGAATAAGAAGTTGTGGTTATCTCAAGAGAAGTATATAGAGAAGGTACTTGAGAGATTTAAAATGGATGAAGCTAAATCAGTGAATACACCTCTTGCTATGCATTTCAAGTTGAGCAAGAAGCAATGTCCTTCTAGTGAGAAAGAGAAGGAAGAAATGCAAAGAGTTCCTTATTCTTCAGCTGTTGGTAGTTTGATGTATGCGATGGTATGCACGAGACCAAATATTGCTCATGCAGTAAGTGTTGTTAGCAGATTTCTTTCAAATCCAGGGAAAGAACATTGGGATGCTGTGAAGTGGGTTCTGAGATATCTTCGGGGTACTTCAAGTCTGATTTTGTGTTTTGGTACAGGGAAACATATCCTTACCGGGTACACTGATTCTGATATGGCCGGAGACATTAATACTAGGAAATCTACTTCAGGCTATCTGATTACCTATGCAGGGGGAGCAGTTTCATGGCAATCAAGATTGCAAAAGTGTATTGCTTTGTCTACCACTGAAGCTGAGTTCATAGCATCTGTTGAGGCCAGTAAAGAAATGCTATGGATGAAGAAGTTTATTCAGGAGCTCGGGTTTGTTCAAGACAGAGATATCTTGGAATGCAAGATGCTTGAACTTGAAAAGATTCGTACTGATGATAATGGGTCTGACATGATGACCAAATCGTTGCTAAGAGGAAAGTTTGAGGTATGTTGTTCTATCGCTGGGATGGCGGTATCTTCCACATAGTCGGGAGGGGGAGATTTGTTGGGTTGAGCTTCCCTCCTATGTGGTAAATAGCTCATGTTTGGACCAAGCCAACTTTTATCCACTATTTTTTTTAGCCTAATTATTATTATTATTATGTTATATAATAATAATATTAGGGAATGTAAGAGGTTGGAGAAGCAAAAGTTTTTGGCATTTGAAGGGGTGAAGAATTAATTCTCTATTTATTCTTCATTACTCCCATGTTCATCCATTTTGGCTATAAAAGGGGAGCAATCTACATACATACATAGATTGAGAGAAAAAGACAAATAGAGTGAGAGAGAGCTTGAGACAGTTGGCCGGCAGCAACTCCAAGCAAAGAAGAAAGCAATTTCATTTTTCTTTCTTCAACTTTGGCGCATGGTTGCTTTTGTTTGCCGTGAGTTTCTCTAGGCCTTTTTTGGGGTACAATATTCATCAATCTTTTGAAGGCCAGCTTGTATTTATTCCAGGCATCTTTTGGGTAATCTCGTACTACTTATATTCATTTTATCTTGTTCGTGGTAGTTGGATATTTTGAGTACGTACGAGATATTATTCCTATTTAGCCTGTGAATTTTAAAGGATGTATTTGGCCTAGAATTGGTGTATTTGATGATTTGTGGATGTATGGCTCGTGTGGTAGCCTGAACTTGTGTACCCGAGATTTGTTATAGTGGAATTGTTGGTAGTGGTGGTCCCGTGGTTTTTCCCTGTGGTTTGGGGTTTCCACGTAAATCTTGTGTTCATTGCTTTGTTATTTATTTTTGGATATTGTGTATCATCTTGTGTTTGTGCTCCAGTCGGTTCTGTGATTTTTCGTTGTCACAGGAAGTGGGAATTTTCCCAACACACCTGCTACTGCCCTTGATGATGTTGATAAGTAAATTAATGTAGTTATGAGATTATGAATTTACTGTTATGAGATTATGAATTTTCTGTTATGAGGTTATGAATTTTCTGTTATGAGATTATGAAGTTTCTGTTATGAAATTATGAATTTTCTATTATGAGATTATGAATTTAATGTTATTTGATTATGAATTTAAAGTTATGAGATTATGAATTTTCTGTTATGAAATTATGAATTTTCTGTTATGATATTATGAATTTTCTGTTATGAAATTATTAATTTTCTGTTATGAGATTATGAATTTAAAGTTATGAGATTATGAATTTTCTGTTATGAGATTATGAATTTACAGTTATGCAATTATGATATTATTAACTAACTTCATTCATTTTGTCCAACACACAGTGCATTTCAAGATAGCGAATCTGGCGTTGAAGACGTCACTATCCGAAGGAGGCCAACAAGAAAATTCAAAAACATCCCACTGAACCTGCGGTTACCTTTCTAGGCTAAAAATGCACCATTTGTTCACAATGCTACTGTCAAAGAGAAGGTCATATCAAACTATGCCTTCATGGATGCTTCTGAAAATCATCTAATAGAGTACGTTTGAATCTAAATATTTAGTAAACTTTTTATTATCTTGAATATTTAACATTTATAAACATGTATTAATTTGTTTATTTATTTATTTATCTTTTTTTGGTGTTGTAGTGAAACACTGTTTAGCTTTGATAAATTCTTTCTGACACGAGGAGACTTCCACACAATGAGTAGTGGTGAAATTTATAGCATCTTCATTGATATATGGACGTTGAGGCTTACATTGCTCAACACACAGCGAGCATGGGGCAGCCAAAATGCATCTTTTTTAGCACATCAGTACATGTAAGTTGAAACCAAAAAATTTTAAAATTTGAAACTATGAATGTAGAACTTTATAATTCTCGATACATAGTGGACAACTTATCAATTCTCACTATTAATACATATTTTTTCCCCTTAGCTGCAATGATAAGTGCATTTATGTCCATATTTTTACCCCTTGTATAGACATATTTTGAGTGACAAACACTTTGATTTTATGCAAAGAAGTGCATTAATTCCTTTGTTTATATCTTTTGATGCATAAATTGTAGAGTTGCAGGCAATTGTATGCTTTTGAGGCATTTTGGATGAATTTAGAGTCAATGAGAGCCAAATATGAAGCTATGGAGATGGATGCAACAATTCTAAAGGAGTCTAGGATGGTGCTTTCAATGGTCTTAGTCATTTGGGCAAATCAAAACAAAAGAGAAGCAAAAGATCAATGCATTGCAATTCCCGACCTGCACATCGATATCATAGTATTTGGATCATATCTCGAGCTACAAATGTCCAATTGAAGTTATTCTTGTGTCATTGGAAATATAACTTGAAGGGCTACAACTTTGATTCAATCACCAAAGGCTAATTCAAACGTTTCGAGGGTGAAAAATGACCTAGAAGACAGACTCAGTGCACAGGCAGTGCATACTGCCTTGTGGCCACGGTTGTGGCCACTCCCGTGGCCACTGGGCAGTACACACTGCATTTCTGGCCACGGGTGAAGCCACGCGCATGGCCACACCCGTGGCCAATCCTCTGCAACTCATATCAGCTCGTTTTTGCTCTTTTAAAAGGAGATTTTTTACCCCAAAAACACATCTTTCATTTCCCTTTCATTCCTTAGTTAGGTTTAGCTCTAGTATAGCTTAGATTAGTGTAGATTTAGTTCTTTTTCATATTTCAAGCTTGTAATCAAGGATTCAACACTTGGATTCCAAGATTTGCCATCCATTTTTAGTGAAGTTTTCTTTCTCTTATCTCTTTCTTTTGCAAGATTTATGTTTAATGCTTATGTTTTTGTTCTCTTTATGCTATTCAATGATGAGTAATTAGTTTATGGGCTTGAGTTAGGGTTGTATTATCTATCTTGATGCTTGATTTATGATTATTGCAAAAAGGGGGAAGAACACTAACCTAGGGTTCTTGAGTTTATGAAGGATTTGTGTTTGTATTTTGTTAATGCTTGGTGTACAACATTCATTGACATGTTTTGGAGGATTCTTGGCCTCAATGAGAGTTGGGTCAAGATTCCAAACCACTCCTTGCATAAACCCGATTTTTCCAATAAAAATGGGGGAAATTGGGGGTTTTTGATGCTTTGTGTTCTTGAAGAACTTGGAGTTGATTCACCACGAGAGTGGGGCAATTCCTTTGTTCTAGTCCTTGTTAATTTGCTCGCGTGAGTGACTTATAGACTTGGATTCCTACGTGCATCACCTCTATTCCTTGGTTGTGTGATTTTCCTCAATCCTTAGGTTGTGCTATGCATCTAGAAGATAATGCTTCCTAGCTTGAGTCCTATTTCATTATTTTGTGTTTACATCTTGTTAATATGTGTTTGTGTTACTTTGGTTGTGTGATTTTCCTCAATCTCGTTATGATTTGCTTAGCTTCTTATTGGTTTCCTTATGCTAGTGCCTAGTTTATTGCGATTGCATATTGCGTGTCATAACCCCCAATCCCCTGAGGACGACATTACACACCTGAGCTTACATCTTAGTTTTGCTACGTCATGCAACTTGACCCAACTGATCAACGGATGAGGGATCTTCCACTTGAAAAGAAGAAGCAAAATTTCAATGAGAGGTTACAATATGAAATTACCAAGTTTAGGAATCTTGACATCAGTGATGCAGATTTGGTAATTTATATTACCCACATTCAACTTTTATTTATCACATCCAACACTTTATTTTTTCTATTCTAACTTCTTCTTCTTCTGAAATTAGATATTTTCCCCGTGCTGCGACACGGGCACTACTTCGTTGTCTGCATTAACATCAGTGCAAAAAAAAGTGGATATCATAGACAACAAGTCTTTGCCTCCTGATGTTTCACAGATTGACAAATATCAAGATTGCCCATGTTTACTGATAAGTTAATAATAAACTTGAACTTCTAATCATTTGTTATACATTTAATATAAACCATTATGACCATCGACATAATTTTTGTCCAGATGACTGCTTTCAAAGAATACTTGACCATAAAAAATTCACCCCTGTTACGTAAGCTAGAAAACCTTCCTGTAGACCTCCTGAGCATTCACTGGAAAGAGCTTGACAATGACATTGACTGTGGCATATATGTCATGAGACACCTAGAAACATACAAAGGAACTGTGCAAAATTGGAACAGTGGGTTCAAGCGAAACACCCGGTAAATGTAAGAGTATAACATATATTAGTTTCAACTTACATTTCCTTTTTTTTTTTTTTTTGTTTTTTAACATTCTATTAAACCGATTATTTAATGTTTTTTTTAAGACTGACCTCATTTGTGAACTAAGAGCTAAATATGCATCGAACATTATCACACGGGGTGTGAACACTGTAAAAAACAAAGTTATGAAGGCGACAAAGGAGGTGTCGAAGAAGAAATGAATTTATAATGTTTTTGGGGTCTGAAAATATTGTGAACATGAAGCAGTGAATTTGTGAATGATTCATTTTGAAATTATGACTGTTGGTACCCAAATTTCTAAATCTCTCATTTTGTAATGTGAACAAATATTTTTGCACTTGTGAATATAAAATCTATTACTGTTAATGCAGGGTTTAGATATTATGAATATAGGGTTCATATGGATTTATGAATTTTCTGTTATGAGATTATGAATTTTCTATTATGAAGTTATGAATTTTTTGTTATGATGTTATGAATTTACAGTTATGCAATTATGAATTTACAGTTATGCAATTATAAATTTAAAGTTATGTAATTATGAATTTTCAAGGTTATGAATTCAAAGTTATGTAATTATAAAAATCTATTATTATAAATTCAGGGTTCAGATATTATGAATATAGAGTCCATAAATTATGAACATATAATTATGAATGTGCATATATGGATTTATGAATTTTCTGTTATGAGATTATGAATTTAAAGTTATGAGATTATGAATTTACAGTTATGTAATTATGAATTTTCTGTTATGAGATTATAAATTTATAGTTATGAATTTTCTGGTCATAGTTGTAACCTCTATATCCATAATTTCATAAATGTAAATTCATAATCTCATAACAGAAAATTCATAATTACATAATTGTAAATTCACAATCTAATAACAGAAAATTCATAATTACATAACTGTAAATTCATAATCTCATAATAGAAAATTCATAATTTAATAAATGTAAATTCATAATCTGAACATATAATGCAAAACTTGTAGATATATACATCAAAGATAATGGAAATATATAGTTCAAATCTGAATATTTTGCATTGTGTTCATCATATCACTGCTTAACAGATAACAGGTTCTATTAACACAATCTCAATCTATAGCTACATTGTGATCTAAATTCTTATTAAAATGAACAAACTGTGAACCCCCAGAACTTGGATGTACGAGATATCCATCCCGAGCAATCTCCGATATATTTTCCAAAACCAATGATTGGACAGCACCCTTTGTAATTGAAGCAAGCTTGTTTGCAGCACTCTTTTCTCCCCCTTGCTGCAGTGTACTTCTTCTCAATAACACTACTACTCCTTTTATTTCTCACACATTTACTCCTCCGGCTTGAAAGATCTTGTACAATACCACTTGGAGAAGACACACCACCCTCCTCTATTCACATCCCCAATCTCAGCTTCATCGTTTTTCCTTGCATTCTGAACAGCTTCGTCACAAAATTGTCTAGCAACACTATTATCTTGACTAGAAACAATCAATCTTTAAAATTTCCTACTAATCTCAACAACACAAATTGAAGGAGGAACACCAACATTATAAAACATAGATGCAATGTCCGCATTTCTACCATCAACAACCTTTTTAGTCCATCTTTTCAGAATGTATTTATCGGGAATACTAGAAACACAGTGCACATGAAGTATACGTAAACAATGGCAGCAAAGTACTCCCAATTCAGAAAACAACTTGCAACTACAAGAAATATCCCAATTGATTGGCTTAAAAATTACTTCATGCCTTATAATGTCTATATCTGATCGCTACACATGATACATGCACTTACAATAATCATTCAAAACAATTTCTTGATAACAAGAACTACCTTTCATAAATTGTTCCTCAAACAAAAAGTATATCTCAATAGTATATACCTCTCTAGCATGTGAAAGAAGTTTCACATGATCCATCATCATGGCAGGTACTCCTTGAGAACACCGAAAATCTTCACCATTTTCCTTACTTCTCCATTCGGAAATAACACTAACAAAGGATGAATAAAAATCACAAAGACCAACCGTCTTTGATAACCTTCTAGAAATTGAATGATTCGTAGTTTCACTCCTTTGAGAAGATAAAATGCCCCTGGAAAAATAATACTTGTTAAATGTTGGACACCAATTCTCCCTACAATCATAATGCTTCTCTAGTCAACTATTCTTATGACACTTATACTCTGTCACCATCCTGAAAGTTACAAGACACGTTTACTAAGCTTATATGAAACAAAACAACAATATCAAAAAAACAAAATACTGTATATTCATAATTTCTATACTGAATATCCATAATTTTTATGTTGTAGATCCATAATATATAAACTGCATATTAATAATTCTTATCCTCTTAAATACACAATATAAATGACTAAAAAGTCCAAACAGGATACTGTACATTCATAATATCTATATAGAATATCCATAATTTCTATGCTGCAGATTCATAACTTCTAAACTGTATATTCATAATTCTTACCCTCTTAAATACACAATATAAATGACTAAATGTCCAAACAGGATACTGTACCCAATGAAAACAGTAAATAATAACATACCTTGTCCAATAAAATCCAAACTCAGCTTTAGTCTCGTTGTATTTCAACACACAGTTGAACATATCCTAAAAAATCTTTATGATTCCTTAACGCCTTGATATGCTTCTTTGAATTCTCGCCAATATGCCATATGCAAAGACGGTGGCGTGATGTAGGGAATACAATAGAAATGGCAGCAGCCATAGCTCCACATTGATCTGTCATGATAGACTGTGACACTTGCCATCAATCAAAGAATTGGAATCGGTTCCATCCAAACACTTCAAACTCTCACAAGCCATCGAATTCTAAGCATCCCGGTTGGTGAAAACAACCAATGGAGACCCCCCTGACTGATGTTTCAAAAACCTCATACCATCCGCCAATGCAACCCCACTCTTCTTCATATCTTTTAAATATTCAAGATGATTATTTCTCACTCTTCTATGTGAACGGAGTAGATGAATCTTGCCAAAAGAACATAACTCATGATTGTGCTCTTTCACATGTTTTGTAACTGTCCACATCCCATCCCCACCCACATCAAACTGAACAAGTGCACCACAACCGGTCCAAACCTTGACACCACTATTTGGTTTCTCCTTATAACCAGTCTTAGCACAGAAGAACCTCTTCATCTGAATTGACTTAGTAGATGCCTTATAACGTTGTTGACATTTCCTCACACTAAAACCAACTCTGTATGCATATCCATTATATAACTCATAAGCTTCATCACTATTACTTACTACAACACCAACCAAATCTTCATCAACTGCAATTGCAAAATATATATATATATATATATATATATATATATATATATATATATATATATATATATATATATATATATATAACCACAACTATAACAACGATTGACTTTTGACCAGCAATATCACCAAAAGAATAAAAATTCCAGAAATATATAGGACAGAACAAGTCTGCACATTGTGAATGTATAGTTCAACTATTATGAATATATAGCTCAAATATTATGAATGTACATCTCAAATATTATGAATGTACATCTCAAATATTATGAATCACACATTCAATGGTTTTAACACACATCACACATGAAAGACATAATACTACCAGTAACCACATTCACATTAAAAGCTAAGAAAAAAACCTAGACTTGAAGAGGAGCCATCAATGTCAATGTTTACATCTGCTTGATCAGTAGACAGTACTTAATGAATCACCAACAAAATCTCCATTCACTGAATATATGAAAACAGAGGAACATAGCAATTAATATGTTATGAACATAGAACTATCAAATTATAAACATCCATACCACATGCAGAAACAGAGTATCAATAACAGTTCACATAATTCATAATCGCATAACAGAAAATTCATAATTTCATAACAGAAAATTCATAATCTCATAATAGAAAATTCATAATCTCATAACAGAAAATTCATAATCTCATAACTGTAAATTCATAACAGAAACGGAGTATTAATAAGAGTTGCGACATTATGGACATTCAAACTGTAAATCAAGTACATTGGCAATAATCACCATGAATCACAAAATCCTACAAACACACATTGAATAAATTATAATGCTCACACCACAATCTCGCAATAACAAACACAAATATACATTCTAATTCAATTTCAAGCTTCTAAAATCTCAAACTAACATAAAAAATCACATAAACCAAATGCAAAAATCGTAGAAATCGAATGCAAAAAACCTGAAATCGTACTCAAACCATCACCGATTAAATCTTCTCCCCGATCCGATGTCTCCTCCATCGACGAATTCAAATCAAGCAATCGCGAATGGAAGAAAAGAATTGTGAATAACGAATTCAACTGCGAAAACGCGAATGGAAGCAAAGAATTGAATAGTAATTTGAAACTGCCAAAAACGAGAATGGAAACTGCCTCCAGAATCGCGACAAACGTCGTTAATAGCACAGTAATTAATTTTTTTTTTAAAATATGACGCCGGTAAAACGATGCCGTTTAGGAACGTGTTCACAAAGCATTGTGAACACGTTTCCACGGCATAATTTGCGTATATACGGATACAGAGACAGTAAACACAAAGCGCTAAAGCAAAATTAGAAGCCGAACTCCAAAAAAAAAAAAAAAAAAAAAAAAAAAAAAAAAAAAAAGCCAAATTAAGTATAATTTAGTCAATTTTGCGCAGGCAGGTGGTTCTTCCTCTATTTTTGGAGAGTAACTTTTGTCCCCTCGTGATTGTATTTCGGTTTTGTTTTAATATAATCTTCTCGTTGGTTTTCAGAAGAGTAATTAAAAATTTACAACCAATAATAATATATAAATATATAAAATAAAATCTTTGAAATCTCATTTTATTTATTTAATTATTTTCACATATCATCTTGAACCTTTCAAATCTTATTTTTGTATATAATTAAAGTTGTTGGTTTTCGTAATGGGGTGGCAATAATTATTTCTTGAAGTTGTGACTTAGTTGTCCTCCATCATCCGATTTAGATGTACTTGGCTTTGGATGAACACATGCAGATTAAAATAAAAGTTTATAAAACTATATATATAGAGAGAGATTTGCGCGGTAAGATTCCCGCTTAACATTAAACAATATATACATGTTGTCATTATCTAACATTAATCTTTACAAGTTGCAGAGTTTTTAACATAAAATACTGCCCTCTTGCAATTAAAAATGCTTTTCGTCTTGCAATTATGGCACTTAGAGCCATAAGGCAATTCCCAGTTGATGATTGTTAACGTATATATTCTAACGAATATATTCTAACATATATTTAGCTTTGTATTTTTGGTTGATTATTATCCTCATTAATTGTCTTTGATTTTCTTTTCTTTCCTTTTCTTTATCTTACAATTTGTATATATAGGAGTTCATCCTTTATAATTGATTCAAGAGATATATACACACAATTCATACTATTTGTAACATGGTATCATAGTCTTTAATTATTTTTTTTCCTTCTGTTCTTGACACTGCCGACCGGAGCTCCCTGTCTTCAGCGTACGTATTCGAAGCCGCGACCTGCAGTGTCCAGCGTACGGAGTCATTGAAAATCTTCTCTTTCTCCGTGAGTCTCCTTCCAATCTGTTGTGCCGTACTGATTCTCCGTTGTGCCGTACGTGATTCTCCGTTGTGCCGTACGTGATTCTCCGTTGTGATTTGTGGAGTCCAACACGTTCCAGCAGAGTTCTGTGATTCTTTGATGTTCAGTTCCAGAAGAGTGACGCCAAGGGGAGACCAAGAGAGGATAGAGGCTACAGAGTTTGTCCTCTCTGCCAACTTGTTATAATAATTTACTTTTCTGGTTATTATTTTTTCCTCTCCGATTTATTGTTTGCTTGGAAAATTTGGTTTTTCGTCATCTCTCCGGTTTAAAGTTTGCTTGGAACAATTGTTCATTTTGGTTCTTCCCTCTTTTCTATGGATAAAGTTGAGGTCTCCCGTCCTATTGGAACGATTTTGGATGGTACCAATTATACCCTATGGTCTCAACGCATGAAGAGTTTTTTGATTGGACGCAAGTTTTGGCGTATTGTTACAGGTGATATTGTGGAACCAACTCAGAATGTTGGAGTTGAAGATGATGATGAATATGTTGACCGCCTTGAAGATTGGGATAGTAAAAATCATCAAATCATTACTTGGTTTTCTAATACCTCTATTCCATCCATCCATATACAATTTGCAAAATTTGATACGGCAAAACAAATATGGGATTTTTTGTCTAATCGATACAAAACAACAGGGCTTGCACACTATTATCAATTGCTCACCACTCTCAACAATCTTAGACAAGACTCGGGGCAATCTGTTAATGATTTTCTTGCAACCATTCAACCTATCTGTTAATGATGATCACCTTCATTTGATTCAAGTTCTTATGGCTCTTCGTCCTGAATATGAATCTGTCTGTGCCGCTCTCTTACATCGTCATCCATTACCGACTTTGGATGGTGCAATTAAAGAACTTCTTTTTGAGGAGACCCGCTTGGGTTTAATTAAACCTTCTTCGACAGATGTTGCTCTTGCTATTACTCCATCACACTCCATACCTAACTCTCGATTTTGTAAGAATTGTCGCTCTACTGAACATATTTTCTCTGCTTGTCCTACTGTTGAGTGCAGGTATTGTCATGGACGTGGCCATATCCTAGAAAATTGTCCAACTATGATAATTACTATACGCACACACTTATTAAGTGAGAAGAAGATCAGATTAGATCAGATCAGAGAGAAAATTCAATTCAATGGCTTGTGTCGCTGTAAACTCTCTTGTGAGAACTATTGAGCTTGAGTTCTTGCAACCTCAACCTCGTCCAATCGTACTACAATATGGACTTATCCCTGGCAATGAAAACTTGCTCCAATGTCTCCACCAGAAGCTTGGTTTCCTGATAGAGCTGTTCGATGAGAACAGAATGGATGGTATTCAAGCCATTAAAGACTTGGAAGCTAAGCTCAGAGATGTGGCTTTTCAAGTGGAAGATAAAATTGAATTCCAAATCTTACATCTTTATGATGCAGAAGAAGACTTGGGAATTGCAGATCTTTTTGGGGAGAAACCACAAGGGGAAACATGGTATTCATTCAAACTTGGTTGCATTTCGGAAGAAGCAATAAGAGATATTGATGCCATCCACAAAGAGTTGTCCAAAGTGAAGATGGAGTACGAGCGTGTGAAAGCCTCGCATGGAAGGAAAACAAGTACACTTGCAGCAGCTTCGACCAGATATGATGGAGTTGTCATGATGGGGGATTCTTCCCAATACGCTTCACACTCCCAGCCACAGGACAATATAATGGTGGGGAAAAACAATGAGTTCCAGATTGTAAAGGGGATGTTAATTGAGCATTCATCAAAGCAACGGGAAATTGTCTCCATCAAAGGTATGGGAGGCATTGGCAAAACAACGTTAGCCAGACGAGTTTATGAAGATTCATCAATTGCCTCCCACTTTGACAAACGAGCTTGGGTTGTTGCATTACAGTATCATAATAAATTACAAATGCTAACAGATCTTCTTAAATCAATAGGTTGTGCAGTGGATAGTTTCACTGGAGAGGATCAGCTAGCTGAACAGCTATACCAAAATCTGATGCATCAAAGATACTTTGTTGTGATAGATGACATTTGGAGCGTTGATGCATGGAATTCTGTCAAAGCTTCCTTTCCTGATAATGCAAATGGTAGTCGAGTATTGTTGACTACTCGCTCTGCACATGTGGCTACTAGTATTAGCTCTAACAATAACTTTTCTCATCAAAAGCAATTGTTAGATCAAACTGAGAGTTGGAATTTATTTTGCGAAAAGGCAAGCAAATCTGGCTATGCTGAGTTTGAAGCGATTGGGAGACCCATTGTTGAGAAATGCAAAGAATTGGCTTTGGCAATTGTTGTGGCTGCAGGTTTATTTTCCAAACTTCATACACTAGATGAGTGGAAGAATGTCGCAGAAGCTCTAAATTCATCTGCAACAACAACAATTGATGAAGAATGCTCAAGGATACTCTTATCCAGTTACAATCACTTGCCTCACAGTTTGAAGGCTTGTTTTTTATATTTGAGCGTATTTTCAGAAGATGAAGAGATCCAAGTTAAGGAAATTGTAAAGTTGTGGGTTGCCGAAGGACTCCTAAAGGCATATGTGGATATGAGCTTTGATGCGGTGGCTAGAAGGTACATTCAAGAATTCAAGGATAGGAACCTAATTCTTGTAAAGCAACAAAGTATTTGTGGAAGAAAAGTAAAGGCATTTGGAATGCACGATTTGGTGCATTCTTTTTGTGTGAGGGAAGCTAAAAAGGAAAACCTTCTGCATGTTGTCTATGAGAATGAGTCCAATTCCCCTCCTAAATATTTCCGATGGGTAAGCATCCAATCAGAATGGTTTAACAGACAAACATTATATTCTTCTTTAAAAAACTGTCGATCCATCTTCGTTTTTTACAGATTACATATATTTATAAATTCAAAATTTTGCAGTCTATTAAGAGTACTCTATAATCATATTCACTGTGATATGGTGTATCTTGTCCATTTGAGATGCCTATTGTCATCGTTGCGAGTTTTAACCATTTCAGACGATCCATTTTGTAGTTGGAATCTTCAAACACTTTCAGCTTATACTATTGATAAAATGAGCTTTTTAGAGTTCCCACAACTACAACATTTGCGTTGTTTTAACCCTCTGAGTGATATTCCCATATTTTTTCATCAAAACTTGAAGAGCATTAGTGTGTTAATTCCTGATCAATGCACAAAAGAATTGTTTACAAATATTCCATACCTAAAGAAGGTAGAGATTCTATGTTGTGAAGATGGTTGGAGTGATGAATGCATTAATAACCTTGCCTATTCACACCAGCTCCAGAGTCTACATCTTCGTGGTCATTTCGGCTTTCCGTCTGTGATTCCAAATATTAACTGCCTTGTTTGCTTGAAAAACCTTATAAGGTTGAGGTTTACGGAGTTGACATTTGAGTGGAAGGCAATTAATATTCTTAGCAAGTTGCCTAAACTTGAGGTGCTAAGGTTAAACAGTTGTGAGTGCATTGGTACAGAGTGGGAACTATTGGAGAAGGAGAATTTTGAGCAGTTAATTTATTTGGAAATTTCTCTCAGTTATCTAAAACATTGGGAAGCAAGTGCCTGTCATTTTCCAAATCTCGAGCACCTAGTCATTAAATGGTGTCCTCAATTGGCGAAGATCCCAACTGACTTTGCAGAAATTCTAGACTTGAAGTCAATCAAATTGATTGATTGTCGTCTTTCTGCGGTGAATTCTGCAAAGAAAATTCAAGAAGAGCAACGTGAATTTGGAAATGATAATATGGTTGTCATTGAGGAATATACTATACTGGTCAGTCTCTCTCCAGTATTCTTTCTCTATTGCCTTTTTTTTATTTCACTCCCCTTTTTCTCCAAACTTGATTTAGTTTCACCATGTCCTAATAATTTCTTTTCAATGATTCATAGCAGCCTCACTACAGCTCTGTTGATGATGATGAATAAAAGCAAAAAAAAGGTATGTTTACAGTCTACCTATATATATATATATATATATATATATATATATATATATATATATATATTACAGCAAAAAGATTGATTGAAAGGCATCTGAGTGTGTGATATTTGGGCATTTGAATTCTTCCAATATGTATGTGTAATTGTATCCTCAGTTTCTCAGACAATATTTTTTTATGAACTTTTCTTAAATAGCTTTCTTTTTTATATTTGCTATGACAGCATATTATATGACACAACTGCCTTCTGTCTATATAGTGTTACACATTCTCTGTTTGATCAAAATATATTTTTCATATATAGTCATTTGAATTTCAGTGATCTTGAACACGTAAATGTCTCTTTTCCTGCAAATGAGTGTTCAAATGATAAGAGATTTTTGTCAAGTATCAAATTATAGTATACGGAATTAGATATCGTTTTACTGAGAATTTCAATCATGACATGTATTTAAGTTAATCTGAAATTCCTAAGAATGATTTGTAGATTTTTGTCAAGAGTGGAGTGCTAACCAGGTTGAATTTTTTGCTAACTCATTATATATGTTTTTCCTGGCAGCAAGGTGATCTGACATACAGCTCCCACACTCTTAAGCTCCAATTCAATGGCTACTCAATCTTGGACGCCGCCACCCTAGCTTGTAAAATGCAACGCTTTTCATTGTTAATGATTCGGCTGGGTTGAATCGGGTAGTACAGTCTCCGTCATAAATATGCATGGGCACTTTAATTTGTTGTAACCTGTAATGGGAAGTTTTCTTAGAACCGTGATCTGGGTACGATTAAGCCAAAACTATTGCTTGCTGCGAGGCTTTATCAGGGCTTAAATGGAGATGTATTAATAACGTCATCCTAGAGCTCAGATACACAATTTTAACTTTTGTTAATGTTTCTCATGATTATTTTTATTCAGGTTTAGTTATTGACCACTTTAGATTCTACTACTGGGAACATTTTAATTCTGTCATGTTCGTAAATCAACAAATCATTATGCTCATGTTTTGACTCTAGTAGTGTCCTCGACCCCCTGGTTGACTGCGGGGTGGCAGGGGTTGATGTTCGGGGCTGGTAATCAAGCAGCTAGATGGGCAGGCCCCATTCTTCCGGGACGAAGGTCGGGTCCCGAGCAAGCAGGACAAGATAGATACACCTTCCCCTCTTTGGAGGCCAACAACTTTTCTGCTAGCTCCTTCAGCTGCCAGTCTGCTTCCGCCATAGCATCCTCTCGGAAGAGGAAGATGAAGTGGAAGAGGAAGAGGAAGAGGAAGAGGAAGAGTTATTAGCAGCAATAGCAGGTCTTTTTGAGGAAAAACCACAGAGGACTAATGATGCTGAAGAAGAAGAAGAAGAAGACTTGGGAATTGCATATCTTTTTGGGGAGAAACCACAAGGGGAAACTTGGCATTCATTCAAACTTGGTTGTATTTTGGAAGGAGCAATAAGAGACATTGATGCCATCCACAAAGAGTTGTCCAAAGTGAAGTTGGAGTATGTCGCAGCCGCCTTGCAAGAAATTGGAAGGAAAACAACTACAATACTTACCGCAGCTGCAGCTTCTACCACATCTAGTGATGGAGGAGTTGATGTTATGATGATGGCGGGGGATTCCTCCCAACACGCTTTACACTCCCAGCCCCTGCACAGCAGCATAAATATGGTGGGGAAAAACAATGAGTTCCACACTGTAAAGGCGAATCTAGTTCAGCACTCATCCAGGCAACGAGAAATTGTCTCCATCAAGGTATGGGAGGTATCGGCAAGACAATGTTAGCCAGAAGAGTTTATGAAGATTCATCAATTGCCTTCCACTTTGACAAGAGAGCTTGGGTTGTTGCATCACAATATCATAATAAGTTACAAATGCTCACAGATCTTCTTAAATCAATGGGGGTTGTAGTGGATAGCAGCACTCAAGAGGATCAGCTAGCTGAACAACTATACCAAAATCTGTTGCATCAAAGATACTTTGTTGTGATAGATGACATTTGGAGTGTTGATGCGTGGGATTTTATCAAAGCTTGCTTTCCAGATAATGCAATTGGCAGTCGAGTACTGTTGACTACTCGCTTTGCAAAGGTAGCTACTAGTATCGGCTCAAATAATGACTTTTCTCTTCAAGCACAATTGTTAGATCAAACCGAGAGTTGGAATTTATTCCGTGAAAATGCAAGCAAATCTCTGGGTTCAGAATTCGATATGATTGGGAGACAAATTGTTGAGAAATGCAAAGGATTGCCTTTGGCAATTGTTGTTGCTGCAGGTTTAATTTCCAAACTTCATAGATAGATGAGTGGAAGAATGTCGCAGAAGCTCTAAATTCATCTGCAACAACAACAATTGATGAAGAATGCTCAAGGATACTCTCATCAAGTTACAATCACTTGCCTCACAGTTTGAAGGCTTGTTTTTTATATTTGAGTATTTTCCCAGAAGATGAAGAGATCCATGTTAAAGAAATTGTAAAGTTATGGGTTGCCGAAGGACTTGTAAAGGCATCCAAGGATATGAGCTTTGATGTGGTGGCTAGATGGCATATTCAAGAACTCAAAGATAGGAACCTAATTCTCATAAGTCGGCCAAGTAGATGTGGAAGAAAAATAAAGGCATTTAGAATGCATGATTTATTGCATTCTTTTTGTGTGAGGGAAGCTAAAAAAGAAAACCTTCTGTTTGTTGTATATGAAAGTGGGTCCGATTCCCTTAAGAAAGATTTCCAATGGGTAAGCATCCAATCAAGAAGGTTAAAGGAAGAAACATTATATTCTTCTTTAAAAAACTGTCGGTCCATCTTCTTTTTTTCCAAATGGAATATATCTTTAAATTCAAAAATTAGCCCCGTATTAAGAGTACTCTATGGTGCTGAGTGTGAGATTGCTTATCTTGTCCATTTGAGATGCGGATTAAACCAAAAAGAGGGTTGTTTGGTGTCCTTGCGTACCATTTTAGGTCCATTTCGTAGTTGGAATCTTCAAACACTTTCAGTTGGTCGTATTGATGAAATGAGCTTTTTAGAGTTTCCACACCTACAACATTTGCATTGTTTCAGTTTAAGAGGTCTGAGTGATTTTCCCATATTTTTTCATCAAAACTTGAAGAGCATTCGTGGGTTGTTTCCTGATCAATGCACAGAAGAATTATTTACAAATATTCCATACCTAAAGAAGGTAGATATTTTATGTAGAGTTCATCGTTGGAGTGATGATTGCATTAGTAACCTTGCCTATACACACCAGCTCCAGAGTCTGCATCTTCGTGGTACAGTAAATGGGTGTCCGTTTCTGATTCCAAATAATAACTACCTTGTTTGCTTGAAAAACCTTACGAGATTGAGGTTTACATACTTGACATTTGAGTGGAAGGCAATTAATATTCTTAGCAAGTTACCTAAACTTGAGGTGCGAAGGCTAATCTGTTGTAACTGCATTGGTAAAGAGTGGAAACTGTTGGAGAAGGAGAATTTCGACCACTTAATTTATTTAGAAATTGTTGACATTGATCTAAAGCATTGGGAAGCAAGTGCCTGTCATTTCCCAAATCTTGAGCGCTTAGTCCTTGAACGGTGTCGTCAATTGGTAAAGATCCCAGCTGACTTTGCAGAAATTCTAAACTTGAAGTCAATCAAATTGATTAAGTGTCATTGTTTTGCGGTGGATTCTGCAAAGGAAATTCAAGAAGAGCAACATGAGTATGGAAATGATAATATGGTTATCATTGAGGAATTAACTGTAACAGTTAGTGTCTCTCCGACCAGTATTCTTTCTTTATTGCCTTTTTTATTTCACTCCCCTTTTTCTCCAAACTTGATTTAGTTTCACCATGTCCTAATAATTTGTTTTTAATGATTCATGACACAGCCTCGCAACTACATGTATGATGTTGATGATGATGATGATAATGATTATAATGATGATGACGACGACGAAGAAGAACTTGAGCTATATAGTTGAATAAAAGCAAAAAAAAAAAAAAAGAGGTATGTTTACAGTCTATATATATATATATATATATATATATATATATATCGTGAAAGGTTCAGGTGCGGGTATAGGCTTCCCATGCAGTTGTATGGTGCACCTTAAGTACACAAACCACACATCTTAAGCACACAAACAAAGCACCTTAAGAACATAAACCACTCACCTTAGGTACACAAACCACGCACCTTAAGCACACAACAAAGCACCTTAAGAACACGTACAAACCACGCTCCTAAGGTTTTAAAATGACTCACCTTAAGTTTCACACAAACTGACGCACCTTAAGCATACAAATCGCGCACCTTAAGAAGGAAAACCACGCACCTTAAAGAAGAAAAATCATGCACCTTAAGTTTCAACAACTACTCACATTAAGCACAAAACCCACGCAACTTAAGCACAAACCCATGTACGCACATTAAGCACAAAAACCATGCACCTTAAGTTTCAACAACCACTCACATTAAGCACACAACTCACGCACCTTAAGCACAAAACCCACACACCTTAAGCACAAAAATCACGCACTTTAAGAAGGAAAACCACGCACCTAGATGCAAAAATTACCAAATTACCATCGCGTTTTTATTTATTTATTTATTTTGGTAATCCTGAATGTTGATTTAAGCAAAATCGCTCAACCGCTTTTGAACCTAATTATATATATATATATATATTTGGATCCGGTGAAGTCACTATTGTTTGGTGAGGTCGTGAGGCTCAATCTGGTTCGTTTATTAATATTATTGTACGGTTCAGATTTGCACATTGAATATCCCACGCGCTATGTCTGTATTTGAGTTAGGGGGTATGTTTGTCTTTTGTTTATATTGTTATTATGGTATAAGGATAAGGATTTGATTAGCCGATTTTATGGGTTTGTGCGCGATATTTATGGTCTTAAATCACTTTCAATATTTATTCCAGTCTCTTTAGCTTCCGCCGTTTATTTCTCTTTCTTGCTTCCCCGGTATTCACGCTAGCAGCGCTCGTGTGCATCTCGGCCGTCCGTTTCTTCTCCGACCATTGACGCTTGTTAATCCGTTTCCTGTGCCGGTCTGTCACTGTCAACAATGGCGGGTTCAACAATCACTCGTTCCAAGTGGCAGAGGTCATCTTCTTCCGTGTCCCATTTAGGTATTTTTGAGTCACCGATACTTTTAGTTTCGTTGATTCGGTTATTTGTCGGGTTTGTACCTTTCTTGTACGTTTTCCGGAATGATGATGAAACTCATCACACGTTTTCTTGTTTCTGACAAACACTATTAATATTAATAGTTAATAGTTATTAATACTTCTTTCATTCCCAATAAACAAATTTACAGGAATAACGTTTTGGGTAGTGTTTGAATCTGCGGTTTTCGATCTTGGTGCGATGTGTTGTACGGGAAATGGGAATCGGATGTGCATATACTTTGGGCGGATTGAGTTTCTATATATTTTATTCCAGGTGGGGTTTTTTGGTTTTTTTTTTTTTGGTGCCTTAGGAACATTGGTTGTGTTTTCTTGGGCCTATGAAAATTGAAGAACATAGGATGATGTTCGTAATACCCATGTATGTAGTAGCCTGTCTACTATGAAGCTGTCAGATTTTTATTTATTTCCAGATTTAATTTGCAACTCTTTCTCTCTTTTGGTTTTGGGCTTCCTTAATTACAACTACTTTGTTATTTATCTGACTGTTTTTCCTCATATTTATTGGTTTCCTCTTCCTAACACCTTCCCTTTCTTGCATCATCATTTTTTCTGGGTATAATAAGAATTAGGCGGCTTTGCAGACATCTCGTAGTTTAGTGTTCAAAGTAGGTGCTCAATAGTGTTGATTTGTTGTTGCCTTGTTACATTAAAGGAATTGTAATATATGAATGTATAAATGTGTATTTGATGGTAAACTGCATTCTTAATTAATCACAAACTGAACTTCCTGAAATTGTTTGTTTTGGTTTGTTTTTAGTTTTTCGTTGAACTAAGTAATCTATTTTCTATGTCCTTATCTTTAACCGTTTGTATATTTTGGTGTGTGCAAATCTTATAGATTACGCACTTCGTGCCCATTTTTGTGACGTACGCACAAACCAGTTTCTTATAAACAACACTACTACATTCTTCAACACACAGCTGTTGTTATAAACGCACACAACAACGTCTTCCAACGCACAGTCCTTCTTATTTCTACGCACTCACTGCATAGTACATGACTTCTCTACTACATTGATTAGGGGTTTAGTATTTGTACAAAGCACTTAGGTTACCATTCAAGGTCTGTACTGCCGTGTGCCACCTTATGCAATATGTATTTCCATTTTTTTTCTCATTAATGTGGGTATGTGCTTTTGATACTTTCGGTCTGTGCATCGCGTATCCTGGTTGCATTTACCATTGACTATTTACTTACTTTTAACTTTTTGATAACAAGTCTTTGGGTTGGAACAATGCAGACTACCGATGAAATTTTTGATGACATGGCCGGTGTGGTAGTCGCGGCTCTTAATGATATCGTGCAGTTTCTTGAACAACACCCTAGTTGCTTGACCCGTACGGATACTTTCATGCGGGTTATATCTGGTGCACGGAGAATCATTACCTTGTCGGAGATCCCCGCATGTGCAGATCCTGTAGTCCATGTCAATCGGTCTCCACTCGATACTGCACCTGTGACACATTTAAATTACGATATACATTTGTTAATATAGCTCAGTACCTGGATAAATTACATTCACGCACAGACTAATTTAATACACTACGGTGCTCAAAACAAAAGCCAAATTGTACTTATACGTTCATTTTAACAAATTTATTAAATACCAGCGTAATTCTTCCACTTTACGATACGCACCATCCAAACCAAATACACGCATGCACCGCATACTACCGTACTCCAAGCTGCTATATCAATTGATGTTCTCTCCCATTACCCAAAAACACAAATAAATATCCAACAACCGCACATCTACATCCACCCATACCGCCCACAATTCCACCCCCCCCCCCCCCCCCCCCCCCCCCCCTAACCAACTACTATAGATTCAACGAAGAAATCCTTCCCATATTATCGCTTTACTTCAGTAACGGCCATACACCACGCATCCACCCACACTTGCACTAGTTGTTTGTTGATAACCTTACAAAATAAATAACATTGTAAAGTTTCGATTTTACGATACGCACACGCCTAAACCAAAAAACGCACATAGTGCATCCTTCTCTACTCCAAGCTGCTACATCAAATGTTGTTTTCTCTCATTACCCAAAAAAACTTAAATAGCAAACCAACTGCCGATAAGCTCCATCCACCCATACTGCCCACAATTTTTTTTTGAACACTACCTTCAAAAAATACAACCCATTGTATTCATCTTTTACACCCATTCGCACACACCAAAACAAATAAACGCACACACACGCAGTAGTAGTTTTTTGATAACAAATAAAATAAATAACATTGTAAAGCTTCCATTCTACGATACGCACACGCCAAAACAAATACGCACACACAACCGCGTAACAAGTCTATGATGCTCAACAAAATCAAACAACTTCTAACCATACAGTCATGTTATTTCACAAACGGGCACACAACATCCATCCACCAGTACCCCCAACAATTTTTTTTTTCCTATCTTATAAAACACAAAACAGTGTAAACCTCCATTACTCTAATTCGCACACACCAAAACAAATCAACGCACACACCAAAACAAATTCACGCACACACCATCAACTTCCCACTAGCCTACTGGTTTAGCTACAACAAACCAAATATCCAAATCGCACACACCAAAACAAATACACGCACACGCCGCATAATACCCTCCTCCCAACTGCTATATCAATTTTTGTTTTCTCCCATAATAAAAAAAAAAAAAAAAAACAAAAAACAAAAAACAAAAAAACAAAAAAAAAAAAAAAAAAAAACAAAAAACAAAAAACAAAAACAAAAAAAACAAAAAAAAAAACAAAAAACAAAAAACAAAAACAAAAACAAAATCCAGACACCCACAGCAAGGCAACGAATTCTGAAACAAAACAAACTTTCAACCCAAAAATGTTCAACATCCCGCACATGCCCCATTCTTTGATGTTGCACATGTCATATGTTTAAATATTCTCATTCATATTTCCCCCTATTAGTATGCTAAATATTCCAATTTTATTCTAACCAAAATTAACCACACTACTACAATTACTCTTTTCTCCTTATGTTTAAAACATATCCTTAATTAAGTTATAAATCACTTTAAATCTCAACCATCAATTTGTAATGAGTTAATGGCCATGATTAGGTCTCATGATCTCATTTTTAATAGAGACCTCATGAGAACCAAAGACTATATATATATATATATATATATATATATATATATATATATATATAGAGCTGATTGAGTGACTTTTAACACCTCAAATTAAAAATGATAAACTAGTTCCCTAAATAATATTTTTTGAAACCAGAAAGAAGCAATATACTCCTATTAATTAGCCAAATCTAATCTCAAACAGTCCAAAATGACTGGAGGGGGGACAAATAACAGGAGATACAATCAAACATAGAACACGCTACTCTAGCAAGGGTTTCACAAACTTAAACTCAATAAAACGAAAATTCCTAGCAGTTTCTTTAATATTATTAATAATAATTCTCAAAGGAGAATCTACTTGAGGAGCATGCAGTTCCAGAACGACTTGATTATCCAGCTCCACTTGAACCCCATTGAACTGCAAATCTTTGATCAATTTAGTGCTTCCCGTACTCCCATTGCTTCAGCTTCCTTTACGAGATAGACACCTCAACATGGGATACATTTTGCAACAATAAACTCTCCCTTCTCATCTCTAAGTTACCATAGGACATAACTTTAGGAAGGAAGAACGAAGACGGAAGTGACCAAGTTTCACTTTGAAGTGACCAAATTTCAAGCAGTTGCTAAGCAAGCACCAAGAGTGTAGTTTTACCTATGGATAAGGCTTTAAATACGGTAAAGTACGAATTGTTTATGTACTTTATGTGTTTTAGGAACTTTATAAAACACGAGTAGAGTAATAACTGAAGAATAAGTAATAATATAAATAACCTAACCTGAAAGGTACTAATTTACCTAAAAGGTACTAATTCATGCAAAGCATATAATTCAGACCTAAAAGGCTCTAAATTTTTCTTAATGAACATGCTTTTCTACATGCATAATTATAACAGTCAAATAATTATTGCAATAAAGAGATAAATAGCATGCTCGGATTATGCATATTACTCACAAAATACTCCACAATTAAATTACACTTAATACAATTTAAACTGAAAAAACATTATTAAATTAAAATTCAACTGAAAAATTAAAACTGAATAATTATTCAAAGTTGAATGATAATTTAATAATAGACTTAATAATAATAAAAAAATTTCAATTGGATAATTTGATTAGAAGAAGTTCAAATATGATGAAGATATTGAGCTGAATGAATTGGTGTAGTCCAAATATCAATTCAGGTTTGGCCCAAAACCAAAACAGGCCCAGATTTAATAAATTAGTTTTTTTATTAAGAGCCCAGGCCTGGCCCAATTGGCTAGACCCGGCCCAAACCTTATCATTCATCATCTTCTTCATTAATCTCCTGTAGCGCAGCCGACAGAGCAGCAACGGGAAGTCATGGAGAACGAACAGCAACCAAAGGACGCCGGAAGGAGAGCAGACAGTAGTGCCGTCGCCGGGAAACCCAGCGCCGCCACCCAACGCCAACGTCGTTCGCCGTCCGCCCGCCTCAGCCAACGTCGCAGACCAGTCCAGCCGAACCCTTTGCGTTGCCATCACCATTGCCGAAGAACCACTGTTGACTAGGGATGGCAATGGGGTGGGGCGGCCCACCCCACACCCCATACCCGCACCCGCACCTGCGCGGGTAATAAAATTCCTTCCCATACCTGCCCCCGTGGGGATTTTGCGGGTGCGGGGAATACCCATGGGGATTTTGCATGTAACCTTAGTCTCATTAATAATATGAAACTTACATCTAATAAAAATTTAACATTTGCTTCCAACTTCAACATTAGTGTATAAAATCTTAGCCACTAGCACCAAAAAATAATTAGATATGAAACTTACATCTAATAAAAATTTAACATTTGCTTCCAACTTCAACATTAGTGTATAAAATCTTAGCCACTAGCACCAAAAAATAATTAGAAGTTGTAATATTAGTGAGTTAGGACTTTCCCTTACTACCCAAAAATCTATATAATACTTCAAGTTTAATGCTCCAAATCTTCATGAATTATATTAGTGCTTCAAATCCTCGACTTAGTATAAAAAAGTAATTATAGACTTCAACACTAGTTTGATATTGACATTGACATAAATATAATAACACAATATATATATATATATATATATATATATATATATATATATATATATGCTGGGGAGGGTGTGGGGCGGGGATACCTCTCCCCGCACCCGCCCCCATACCCGCGCGGGTTTAAAACTTTTCCCCCATACCTGCACCAATTATCCAAATTATGCGGGTATTTTATTACCCATTGGGGCGGAAATGCGGGTAACCCGTTGGGTGCGGGTAGAATTTCCATCCCTATTGTTGACAGTCACTGAAGGGAGAACGACGAACGTATGAGCAATCGTTGTCTCCTTCAACAATGGCTGCCGGCGTACTCGTAATCCGGCGATCGGATTACGAAAAAAACGGTGAAGTAATAGCAAAAGCCAAAATTAATTATCCAATAAATTTTTATTATTATTATTATATTTTTTTTGTTGTTTCTTAATGCGGAAAATTATTTTCAGCAGTCCAGAAAAATTTAATTGCGAACTCAAGAATATTCACATATGTATCTCAATTATACAAAATCGTATACAACATATGCAAATATTTAAGCAATTAAAAAAAACTAGGCAGCGATTATTTATGGCAACTGATACCAACTGTTAAACTAAATATATCACATGCATCATATAGTATGTGATAACAGGACCGACTAACCTCCAGCCATAGTTCTTGAGACGGTTGAGCTATCCGGATTGCTACAGAGATAACAAATATTTTGTCTCTCACTTTACTCAACTCTCTCTAGATGGTGTATGAGGTATGTAGTGTGAGCAGTGAGATGACTAGTGACCTTATATAATCACTGGCCATCATTGTGGTTGTATGTCTTTAGGTCTCCTAAACCCTAACCAGACTCCTAATCATAATGGTAGTCTAGCTATTAGGTTATTAGTGTTGCACCACATATCAAATACTGAATATTATCATAACTTATCCTAATGTTATAATAATAGTAACGGATAAAACGTTACAAAAAGAACATAAAATTTTGTGCCATCTCTACTTCTACTGTATTGCTATGGTCTTTAAATTTTGTGCCTATAAGAGATAAAATTCTATATCTAAATTAAATTTGAAAATAAGTAAATATATATGTATATGTATTGTGTTGTGAGTTTTTTTGTCTTTGTATTTTGAAATTTTGTATCTTATGAATATGAATTATGTACCTGGAATATATTAGTAGTTCTGTAACATAACATATTGTATGTCTTATTTATGAATTTGTACTGTTGTAAAAATCGGTCTAGGCGCCTGCCTAGGCCCCGCCTAGGCGCTAGGCGTCCTTAGACTGTGGCGATTTTTCCCCTAGGCGTCCGCTTAGCGCCTAACTCGGCTGACTTGGTAGCCTAGCGTCTAATTTAGCCGAGTTAACTCCTCCATTTCAGTCGAGTTAACCCGATCAGCTCGGCCTTGCTAATTTGTGTGTGTGTGATATGACATATATACATTCGTAGACTAATTTGATACTTTGAATCATTGGATGATTGGAGTATTTGAGTATTTTTAATTTTTAATATTGTTTTGATGTTATGACTTATGAATTATTATTATTTCATTTATTTGGATGTGTTATTTTTAATTGAATATTGAAAATAGGCTCATTAAAATTATTAAATTGCACATCTACCACTGTTTTTTTTTTTTGCGCCAGCCTAGCACCGCCTAGATTCTGCCTAGGCGCTGCCCTGGCGCCTAGCGCCTACTGCAACCATGTGAATTTGTCTCTATAGAGCATAAATTATCACTTAAATCAAATTTAAAAATAAGTAAATATATAACATGTGTATTTGTCTTGTGTTGTGGGCTTTTATGTCGTGTTATGAAACTTCCTACCTTAAGAGTATGAATTTTGGACATAAAATAAATTAGTAATTGTGTAGAGACATGGGAAACAAAAACACCGCAAAGTCGTTAAAATTTAATATCAAAATGACGTCGTTTCGAACCAGGGTCCACAATACTATGTAGATCCTGGTCCACGATATAAATTGCCCCAAAAAACATTAGATAGTATATTTAGTATTGCAACACATCCCGGAAATAGACTTGTAGTAAAACACATCCAAAAGTATAGTTAAAAATTAGTCAATTTATTACATAGGAATATGATTTACCTAGTGCCCAATCTTATAGCTTCTCTTGTCATCCAAAAGAAAAGAAAAAAAAAAAAAAAGTCAATTTATTAATTAGCTCACAACATTATATACTCCCTAATAAAATCCGCTTGATATTTTCAATCTTCTCTCTTCCGTCTACCATAACCACTTTTGGGCTAATTTCCATACAAACCCATCAGACTCGTACATGCATTAACGTTACACGTTCAGCCTCATCTCTTCTCTCCACACAAGCATCTAGCAGCTTGCAAGGCAAAATATGTCAAAATGATATCAGCACCGGCTCGTCGAAGGCACATTAGCGACTCCAACATGACCCTTTCTTCATCTATCATTTTGAGAGCCCCGCCTGCCTTGATCATGGAGTACTCACCGGAAACCTGAGAGGTAAGCAAAACACATATTCTTCTGGTGAGGAAAACATACATTGGAAGCCACCATAAAAACCTATATAGCACAACAAAGTTGAGCATGCCTATGGCTCATGCATTATATTATCTTATCCTCAACAGTTCATCTTTGAAGGACATCAAATAAATAGATTTCTAATGCAAATTAAACATCCCTTTTTTCACATTAAATATACAGAGGTATCTGATGTGACTTTAAATTTCATAGTTTTGACATCAAATCATTGAAGAAGAGGATTCAATTTATTGTACTTTTCATGCTCTTCCTTTGTTATAATAGTCTAAGCATTTCTACAAACTCTCTCTTATAACCGCCTACCTAAAACCCAATTCCTACAGTTAAAGCTTCAACTTCCACACCCTGATTCTCTATAAAACCTAAACCACTTTTAAAATCATTGCTTCAGAAAGTAACAAAGTAAAAAAGAACAAGTCAATTAAATCATTTGAATTGGTATTAGAAATTAGGTGAGCATTCAAACAAACAATGCCTAAAATTATACATACATGCCATAATATAACTAGAGATAACCCAACACAAGTTGTTCAAGGTAAAGAACTCAGGAAAGAGGTTGAAAACCAACTTAAAGTCTGGTCACAACTATGTGAGATGGACTCTACGGAGAAATTTATTGAGAGAAATTTAATAGTAAATATTTCAGTACATGCTTGAAGGCTAAGATTCCAAGAAATGGAGAAACTGCAACTGCAGTTGCCTATTATAAGAATATAAGGGGGACAGAGAAGACTGCTTGAATATGTAGTTATCAGTTTATCAGTCATCCTACAAAAACTCTGGGAAAGTGGGAAGTGATCAAACACAAATTCGAAGGTTATGACAATATCAGTTGGCTATATGATTGGAAATATTATTACGGAGGCTATTTAATTTATCAGTAGACCTGCAAAAATATTGACAGTAGCACTGCCACCCACTTAATTAGAATTATACCTGTATGGGAGAATAGAATAATAAAATTCTGATCCATTTCCTACAACTGCTGGCATACCACAACACTAAACATTTAGTCCACCTCCTTTCATGTCAGTGATGGGTGACAACCAAAACTGAAACTAAGGAACCTCTAAAGAGGATAAAGAAATCAAACTTTTTATAAAATTGAAACAGAATATATACTCCACAACTTCAACACAACCAAAACTAGAGGAAAGGTGTTGCTTAGCTGCATAAAATGATTGAGCTTGTGTATGCTCTCCCAATGTTTTGATTCAGAAAATCAGGGAAAGAAAATCAGGAGATTGATTAATTGATTCTAAAATATCTCTGCTATTTGAATTCATTTATTTCCTTTATAGATATCGAATAATTGTGGTAAGGAGCCTTAATGTTCTCCTTTCCTTTTTATGTTTTATTTAGTCTTTGTAACCCTCCTATATAAAGGGTATTTTCATTCTAATAAAAAGGACAAGCAAGAAGCTAAGATAAAATCAGAGTTGGGAAAACTCTCAAAACAATCCCAGTATCTTGTTCCCCAATTAAAGTCACATTTTTCCTTTCCACCCTCGTTCCTTTAATCCATCTCTCAACATAGGCAACCCACAGACAACCTCCAATAACCCTAACCTCCCTGTGAGGCATGCGTTCGTCCAAGTACATAACACCCAACACCTTGCATTAAACTTAGCAAAACTGGGACAGAATACATTGTCAACAACTTCAACACCACCATCACTAGAGGAAAGGCACCACTAAGTTGTACAAAACAATTGTGCCTAGAGCATCCTAAAGTGACAGTGACATAGATAAATTACCCTAAATTTGGTATTCTTTCTCTCTCTAGGGACAAACTGCTCCTTCACCATTTAGTTTATGCTACTGAAAGAGCTCTTAAACTATGTCTTCACTCTGTTCGTTTGCTCTGATAGCATACAATTTGAGTTGATTACTTAGTGAAGTTTATTATTTTTGGGATTGAAACTGTAGGATCATGTATCCAGCTTTGTAGACCTAGTTAAAAATATAATCATAGGGCAAGCAGGTGATATTAAAAGTTTATGATACCTGATATGCAGCTATGGGTAAAGGAGATTTATCCCGTAGAAGCCTTATAATATCCAAGTAAGGCAGACCGGGTTTCACCTGTTTATAAAAGAAACTAACTTTATTAGGGTAGTGTAGTCAAATAAGAAATTATAAAATAAATAGGCACATAATCCATTGTGAACTCGTGGAAGACAATAAAAGCATTAGCAAGACTACCAGGAGAATATCAGCTCCTTCAGACTCATCTTCGTGCATCTCAACCAGTGCTTCCCTATAATTTGCTGGGTTCATCTGATAGCTAATGTATAGAAGCCAAAATTGATTCAAAATAAGCCAGGACGCTAAATATTCAGTATAATATATTAGTTAAAAGAAAAATAATCTATTCAAGTTAGCTATGTACGTTTTCTTATCTCCAAAACGTGGATTTGAGTCTAATGCTTCTCGGAAAGGACCATAAAAGGAGCTTGCGTACCTGCAGTATTGTTCAACTCAATAAGATTGGCAAAATTATGCAATACACAAGACTACTAGAAGTCTAGAAGAAGTAAATTAAAAGGAAATATGCATGCTGTGCCTGATTTTAATGTGCCCAGACTTATGTTCCGTTAGATAGGAACAGATTTGATAAATACTGATAACTCTCGGATAGAGTACGACCAGCCTTCATTCGAAAGCGCAGATGGTTGCTATTTCTTTCAAAATGCTAGCCAGCAAACCCCCCCCCCCCCCCCCCCCCCCCCTTTACTCAATCATTTTAGGTTCATTTTAGTATCTGAAAAACTATACTCCACAAAAAGTTCTGGAAACACTCCATTCTACTACAGTGTAAGTCAAATTGAGGTTTTAGTAATTCTAGTTTGCTAACTTTTATTTACTGAAAAGGTTATAGATTCCTTTCCAATTAGGAAATCTTAGAGTCTATAAATACCATTCCAACTCTCCCTATTCTTAGGCATCAGTTCTCAGACATGATTGAGCTTCAATGGAAACTCAGACACAAACTAGCTCCTTCATTCTCCAGAGTTCAGTTGTAACATGCAATTCAACCCTAGCTGTGATACCAATATGGTTAATTCCTAGTGCTTCTATTATCTTTCCTGCTTTTTTCAACATTTTCTAAGCAGTTCTACTTCATTTACTGTTCACAGGCACTGTTTTCTACTTTTCTGACCCCTAAGTGTTCTGCTTATTCCATACAAGTATGCCTGTCATAGATATTACAATGTCTTTTTGCAATGATAGAAGTTTCATTGAGCAATTACTTTGCAGTGTAGGACATTATAGACACATTATGAAATCCTTCAGCATCAAGAGCAGCTCGAATTGCTCCAACACGGCCATCCATCATGTCACTGGGACTGACAACATCCGCTCCTGCTCTGGCCTAATGTAAAGGGGAAAGAAAGCACAAGGTTACATGCAATGGCTTAACCTAGCATGCTTGTTGAGAAAAAATACAGATACTCAAGAATTATAACAGTATCTGCAACATGCAATGAAGAAGTAAATCTTGTCTAGGAAATACTCCGTAACATTTTTATAATGGGATAACAACATGAGATGTTTATAGACAGTGAACAAGGCATATAAATCTGAAATTACTTGGCTGACTGCCTGCTTACACAACTGGTGCACAGTTTCATCATTCATTATAACTCCTGCAGAATATTGAAGTTGTCAAAATAATTAATTCATCTGAGCCAGAGAAAAAGAAAAAACACAATATCCAAAAACAACTGGCAACTGATTAGCTAAAGTTAAGGATTTTACATATTGGCAGCATGGCCTAAAGTTCAAAAAGAAAGCAAGGCATAGAGTACATGGGCAAAAAAATGAAACTATGAAAGTTGTTGAGGAATAATTCTGCTAAAATTGGTAGAACCTAATAGAGGCTATGCAGTAAAAAATACACTCAAGTGTAATGTATCAGTTGAAACACAAAGGGATGTGTCTATCTGCGAATGGGGTGCCTGATGAAAGTTCACAATGTGTTTGTATATATTTGTATGTTGTCTCTTCTTTTAGAACACGAAAATATACAACTTCTTCTCATCATTTTCTATATGGTATCAGAGCCCTTGTATCCCAATCTAGCCTTAGCAGACCATGGGTGCCTCTAAATATATCTCTGATAACTCATCTTTAATTTCTCATTTCACCAATTCTGAGTCTCTTCCATCTATTTTTTTTGGTAATGGGTCAAAATGTATGACTACCGGAATTGGAAAAGCTTCAACCCTTCCTACTCTGCTTCTCTATTCGGTTCTTTATATACCTAAATGCCCTTTCAATTTAATTTATGTCCATAAACTTACAAAATCTTTAGACTGTTTGGTCACTTTTTCTTATGATTTTGTCATTGTGCAGGACCATACGGGGATGCAATTGGCTTGGATATGAATCAAAAGGACTCTATTAATTGTCTACCCCAAATCCTACAGTTTGCGCTACTACCATTCCTCCTCCTCTTGCCCATAGTTGGGTTAGGGCATCCCAGCCTCAATAAATTATGACAACTTGTTCCAAGTATGTTCTAGTTATCTATCCTAGAGTGTGAAGCTTGTCAACTTGGAAAACATTCTAGAACGTCTTTTCCTAATCAAGTTAATAAAAGAGTTGCATCCCCTTTTTCCTTAGTCCATAGTGATGTTTGGGAATCTTTTCGTTGTACCTCAATTTTAGGTTTTAAATACTTTGTTACCTTTATTGATGACTTATTGTTGCACACGGGTTTTCTTAATGCAAAACCATTCTGAAATGCTTAGGCGTGTTTAGTTTCTAGAAAATTTTCCATTTTTTTTTTGGAAAAATGGTAAACAACCAAAAAAAAAATAATATTCTTTAGCACTATTTTTCATTTTTCTATTTGGAAAACTGTTTTTTCATTGTCCATTGAATTGAAGATTTGTACAATGGATCCCATGAAGCTCATTTATGGTAATCAAGCATCTCTGCTTATTGCGTCAAATCTAGTTTTTCATGAAAGAACAAAACATATTGAAATTGATTGTCATTTTAGTCAAGACAAAGTTACATCTGGAGATATTACTACTTCATTTGTAAGCTCAAACGATCAAATAGCTTATATATTTACTAAATCTTTAAGATGTCCTAGGATTGAATATATTTTTAACACAAAGGGTTGTGTCGTGCCTAATGAAAGGCCAATGGGCCTATATATATTTTTTACGTCATCTCTTCTTATAGAAGACAGAAATATACAACAAAATCTGCCATATTTTTCAACAGTACCATTTCCTCACCAAACAAACACTTGAAAACTAAGCGGAATTATATCAAGAAAGATGATGTACATACTAGATCAACAATTCACCATGACACCAAGAAGGCAAGAATCAAACAAAAATTTAACACCCCAAAAAGAAACTTCAATATAAAAATGATTATTATGGCAAAGAAGAGAATAGTAAACCAATCACCAATGATATAAAAATTTAATCTTGGAAATGGTTTCCCTAGCCCCTTTTTTCCTAGAACAATAATGGGATTTCCAACAATGTCTTGCACATCACTAATGGTCTAGGAAACTGTTATCCAGACAAATATTTTTGTCTTCTATATTATATTTTTAAACTTTAGCAATTTGATATTTTCCAAGGGATTTCTAACCTTCTATACGTAATTTCTTTTTAACATCACTAGAATATTGTTTTCCCTCAAAAAAAAAAAAAATCAAAATCAAAATCAAAAAAAAAAAAAAAAAAAAAAACAAAAAAAAAAAAAAAAACAAAAAACAAAGGAAGAAGAAAAGTCAAGTTACTTGTATCCTAGACTTCCATGAATACGAAGTACATCTTACCATCCTCCCTAACAATACCATCATGCCCATCAGAGGAATATGGATCTAGAGCAACATCAGTGTAGATAATCTGTTGAAGGCCACATGAAATATTATAAAATGTCACTTCTCCGCAAACACCCAATACATCAGTAAATAATTTATTTCAAACAAATGCAGTAAGTTCATTAACAATTTAACATACAAGATCAGGGTACTTGTCTTTTAGCAGTCGTATAGTTCGAGGGACTAATCCATTATCATTGTAGGCTTCATCACCTGTAGGAGACTAAAAGGTACAAAGCCAATTATGTTGTGTCAAATTGCGAACTCTTAATTTTAGAAGTTAACAATTAATGCATAAGAGAGCACCTTTATAGCATCTGGAACTTTTGGGAATAGCACAACACTGTTAACACCAACATCCCTAGCCTTTGAAACCTGTTTCAGGATAAAATTTGATACACTAAATCATGAAATGCAAAAGCATATACAATTTATCACTGTATATTTTTTTACTGATATTTACAAAAGCATTAATTGTTAAGCATCCAGACTAGAGTAGCCTCCAGATTTGTCGCAACCAAATTAAGACCAACATTTCCTGTTTATAGAACCAAAAGTGTCATGACTCATGAAGTGGACAATATCTTATGACTCCTGAATAAAAAGAGAAATGTGACAAATAAGAATCAGACTATTTTCATCTCTAAATAGGTACAAACTAGAAACATTTTCAGCAACAAAAGTCATTATCACATTTTCTTATACAGTGACAACACAAGGGAGTCAACATTGAGGGTGTTAACAAGAAAAATACTGTGAAAAGCAATAACTTATTTCCTCATAAATGTTGTAATACAAATATTTGCTTTTTGTGTCTCATAAAATAATTCAACAATGCTTTTCTAGTTTGACCATTAAGATAAATTGGTAGAAACCATTATTTGGTTGCTTTTCTACTTTTTAAAAATCTATGCGTGTGTGTGTGTTGGGGGCAGATTGGATTGTGGGTCCAATATCATGTTCATCATAGTAGAACAAGAATTAGCAAAAGCAAGTTTACCTCTTCAATAAGTCCATGCCTCCACCCAAGCCTATAACATCCAGGCATTGCCCCAATAGGTGTGTCTTCTTCACCTGCAAATCATGTAAATATGTAATTCAAAAACACATATAAAGCACACTAGCATACATCATAACTGTGTAGACACAAAAGACCTGCAGATTCTAAACATGCGAATACTCACCCTCATGAATGAAAAGTGGATAAACAAAATTCGCAGGGCTCAAAGTTGTTTCTTGGAATGCGGACCTCATTGCTGGTGACTTACGGTTGCGACGTGGGCGCCTATTTAGTGGCTGATGCAAGCAAAATTCAGCCACATGAATTGACAAAAAACTTGAAACTGCATATTCTAACTTTTCAGTTCCAACTTCAAACTTATTTCTTACAAAACCAAATTAACAAAGAAAATATGTGAATCCACAAATATACAAGTACAATACCAATTAATTGGTCCCAATAAAATTAGGAATATAAGCTTTGTATGGTAAGCAAAGCTTCTGTCTTCTTTCCAGTTTTTAGTATGTTCATTTCATCACAATTCACAAACATGAAACATGACCCTTTGGGATTTCCTATTTCTTTTCATACCATTTCTTCAGTTCATGGAAAGGAAAATTGATTCTGATGAACGAGGAAATAAAACCACATTTCTTAGTTTGTTTTCAGAAGCAGAATATATAACTATTGCAGCTGCTGCCTTAGTAACACTTTGTGTTCAATCAGTATCAAGGAATAAGAGGCCAAATCAACTACCGATGTCATCAACTGTAATAAAAATAGCAACTACTTACACTTATTCTCATCCAGTTTTTTCCAAGAAAAAACATATTGAACTTGATGAGCATTTCTTTTCATATGGGTTGCTTATCTAAGCAGCCTGTTTAGCATGTCACCTATAACGGCTAATAGGCAGATTCTATATAAGTTTGTTTGGAATTCAGCAAAATAAGACCAAGCTAGCAGCTAGATGACACTCCGATCTTCAAGGGCCATTGGGAAGTAATAATTAGTCTCATCAAAATTTTGATAAATTAATATTTACTTCCAAGTAAAAAGACACCCTTTTCTCTTCAATTTGATTCATTTCTCTACACCTACGCGTCCAGAATTCATAACAAAGGGGCATTTAATAGCTTAGCTAAACCTAACATTACCACAGCTCTCTAGTTCACTCAGCTGAGCACACTTACAAGCGAAGAAACTACGGGGGTACCGGCCGGGGCGGCAGGCTTGGGCGGCACAGGCGGAGCTTCAGGCACGTTTCCAGCGACGACGGCAGCCTCACATTCGGCGTCAGTCATGCCCAACTTTTTCACAGGTCCGGAGCTTCCAGAGCCATTATTGATACTCGACTTGATCAACGTCACAACCCGCGGTCGCCTGGTCCTGATTGAAGGCAGCCCGACAGGGAAAAACTTCACCGATGGCTCCGATTTCAGATCGAATTTGAGTGCCCCAAGGATACCGGAAGAAGAGCTTGACATCGCGATTGAAGCCATTGAAAATCGCCGGAGCGGTAAAACGAAATTTTATGCTCCGCTCCGTATGTAATGTAGCAGTAGCAGGATAAGTGCTCCTCCTTGTCAAATGTCAAAGTCTTACCTTACCTTAAGAGGTGGGGACGAGATATCGGATGGGATTAAGATAGAAATGGTTAGGTGGGGGAACCCAATTGGTTCCGACGCTACCACACCAATATTCGATTTTAACTTAACTCTAATATGCCACTTATTCACAATATATACTACGGAGTAGTATTTTATATATCCCACTTAACTCTTGCTTCAGATACTATAATATAAAAGAATTAGTAGTACTTGATACTACTAATTTCGGATTGTAGAATGTATATACGAAGGTGTAGAACAAAGCATTCTCTTCTATTAATGTGTGTTCTTGTATCTTGCTTTAGAGAGAAGGGGGAGAACAAGGGCAATTTATATCCTACACCACGGCACGCGTTGCACTGTGCGCCCAGATGCAAAACGACGTTGTTTTAATTTTATTTTTTTTTTTTTTGAAATTTCCCGGCCCAGTGCATGGCAGTTAATTTTTCTTTAAAAAAAAAAACCATGTTTAAAAATGTACATAATGTTATACTAGAATACACATAATTATATAACAAAATATACATACTCCTTTTAAAATATAATACACATAATCTAACATAATACATAATAAACATAAACTTTTAACATAACACACATCAACTCTTAACATAATACACACAAATTTTCTGATTCAAATGTACATAATTGTATAAAAAGAATGTACATAATTGTATAAAAAATGTACATAACTGTATAAACAAATATACATAATTGTATGAACAAATATACATAATTGTGTGAACAAAATACATAATCACAGCAACTTCCTACCGCGCCTCCCAAAACGACCCCAAAACAACGTCGTTTTGGGAGAGGCGCGGCGCACAGTGCTACGCGCGCCGTTGTGTAGGGTATAACGATTGGAGAACAAGCTAGAGAGAGAGAGTAGAAGGGAAGCCCCCCAACTAAGAGGGCCAAGGGCCCTTTTTATAGGCCCAATAGGGTGGCGGGTTTGACCCCCACCTTTGACCCCGACACGCAGACCAGGACCCAAACCGTCTGACTCCGATCTGACTATAAACGGGAATACGGACCCGGGGTATATATCCTACCAGTATTCAACAAAAAAATATGTGCAATGCGCAAAAATATATGCACAATACTAATACTTACTTAATGTTAAAATATTTTTTTAAAATAATAGAATATAACTTCGTTTTTAAATTTATAGTTGTAGAATGCCTATATTATATTAAAAGTATAGTCAATAATTTGAGTAATGTTGAATGGTAGGTTTGTCTGCAGGCCTTTAGCTGGTGAAGAACAGTAATAAAGAATAATAATAGCAGGAAGAAGAAGAATAGAGAAAAGTAATATTTATTATCATCATAAACTCTGTACAGCATTACAATGGTCTATATAATCTCTCTATCTTTAGGACTCTTACACGCCTACCGTATTCAGAATCCTATCATAAATATAAAGCCAGAATAATGTCCACATAAGATTTTACAACACTCCCCCTTGGACATTACTCGTTAAAAACTCGCTAGAAAAATCCCGTGAGAAAACCTAGCCGAGAAAAGAGTACATGATATATGAATAACCATGTGTTGCATTAGTTGTCTAATTAAAAAAACTTAGTGGGAAAAAACTTAGTTAAGAGAAAAATAGTACAATCATAAGCCTTCAAGGCATAATCGGCATAATCTTCAGGATTTTGGGGTTTGTCTACTTAAGCAATTATTTTGCAATTTTTTCTCCAATTACATTACTATATCATACCCATGCCTAGTTAAAAACCTCACTAGAAAATTCAGTGGGAAAAAACTAGTTGAGGAAAAGAGTGCATGATGTATGTGTAGTCTTGTTTTAGATTAACTGCCTCATTAAAAACCTTAGATTTAAGGAAAAAATCCCGTGGGGAAAAACTTAACTAAGGAAAAGAGTACAACTGTTAGTCTTCAAAATCCAATCTTCAGGATTGATTCATGCAAAATGATACTCCCCCTCAAGATAACAACCTTTAAGTTCCATACATTAAATTTACAAAATGTATAGGGGAATTTTGTAAATACACATGTACAACTGTCAATGGCATAAATATATTCTATAATAATCTCATGACTCTTCTGGAGCTCACGTGGGTATAATATTGACATCATAATATCTAGTCAAAAAGGATTTCATTATATCTCCTTTTATCATTTGTGCAACACAATCTTTATTGTCCCTTTGCTGGACAATAGGATAATGGGGTAAATATAGCACAACCAGTTTTGGAACTTGGCATTATGGGGATACAAAAATAATAGCCAGTACCCAAGTATCCCATTATATATAGGCTTGTCTAAGCATCCAATCAAAATCATATATTGGCTAACTGGTGTATAAAAATTCTTCAAGGAAAAACTCGATCTTCAATTCAAGTCGAGATAATACTTAGCTTTCCCAAGCCTTTTAAACAAAATCTCTGTCTTTAGATATGGGCTGACATCATCAAGCTCTTTATATATTTCATTGATGTTTACACCATCAATATTGACTGAGATAATAAATAATAAATAAGTTCATTATCAACCCTTTATCGAGCACATAATGGTACATATTACTCCTTCTTAATGAGGATATTAACTCCATTCGCAACTCTTTAAAGAGTACATAATGACACATAAATACATATTCCTTCTTCGAGAGGAAAATACTAAGTCAATTCTTAATTATTTCAGGTCATATAAAGACCTTAATATTTTAATGTTGCGATTTTCACTTTTTCTCATTTTGAGAACTTAAAATCCTTTGGGGACTTTTGAAATTAATATTAGTTGCATATCTAAGTTTATTATTCTACCAGTGATATTATGTAGTGGAACTTAATGTCATTTACCGTGGCAGGGTATATTTGATTAAAATCAATCAAGGGTCTCTGCGTGAAACCATAAGCTACAAACTCGCTTCATATTCTATCACCTCATTAATCTTATTTCTCTTTCATGCACATACCCATTTGTAACCTTCAGGATTAACACTCAACGGTGTATTGTTATAAAGAGAATATATATTTTAGCGAGTCGAGCTATGCCTTAATTGCTCCTTTATATGTTAAATAGTCATGGCACTTCCGGTGCCTAACTCTGCATCCAGATTATCATATAACGGAGCAATTTGTAAAGGCAATTGTGTTATCGACAACTATAATACTTTCATAAATCTCTCCGATATTTATCATTGTTCATGGCAATATTTAAGTCAACCAGATTCTAGATATTTCCCAGAATTATTATGACCACATCTGGTTGTCCTGCATCCCTAGTATTATGTTTGTTTGGTGCACCTATGAATTGACTAGGGTTTCTCGTCATCTGGATGAGCGTCTTCAGGACTAAATTATTCAAGCTTTTCCAAGAGTGACAATATTTATTTACTAGATCTAGTATTATGATTCTTATCTCTTTTCACTGATAGATCTCCTACACTTCTAGTGTCAAAGAGTATCGGTAGATATATTTGGTCCAAGTTGGGGAAGGTATATGGACCTAGTCACTCTTTTATGATCACTATGATCAATAGATATGTTTGGCAGATTATTTGCCAAAGTCGCAAATATATAGACTATCTTTTGAACTTCTAGTTCAGTCTAACTAGTACGTGAATTTAAATAATGAAGATCTTTTCATTTTATAAAATTTCTCGTCATTTCATTAAATTTGAGTTCATATCTCCCCTAATGCCGTGAACCGGTCTTCATAAAGTATGCAGTCAGCGTATCTATTATCCCCTATAATGGGTTGTAGGTATTTAAACAACAGACGGAGATTTATAACACACGGAGATACGCTGAGGTGGTGATACAATAAAATGAACTGCATACTAAGAATAGAAACACAGATTGGGAAATGTTCAATTCTACCACGTACTATGTGTATGGAGGAATAATTACGATATGCAGTGAGTCAGATTTGAATTAATACAAATATTCCCAAAAATAGATAATTTGGTAATTTCTCATTCACACATGCTTTATAATTCACTCATATATGGGTATGAAATTTCAATATCTGACTCATTATGTTCGTCCTAAGTGACCCAATTGTTCATGCCATAATTTAAAAGAATTTGAGTCTTTACAATTCTAAAAGAATCGCAACATATAAGTACTCAAAAGTATATGCAATCATATATGTCCAAATAGAGAAAGCATACATATTAATTAAATGAAATTATACGAGTACACAACCATCTTAAGTAGGTTAAACGCCAAATAGATGTATAGATGGTGAGACCATTCAGGATCTCAAAAATTCATTTTCTCAACTTATGAGGAGTAATCATTATCAAATATTATACAACTATTTGCTTCAGGCAAATTATCATGACGTAATTTATTTCCAGCTTTCAAGCACATAGCATTTTAAATAACTATATCATGATAACTTTGCGAAATGATCATAAAATATTTTGGACTAAATAGCATAACACTAAGGATAGAAATTCAAGACTTTTCATGAGTCATTATCTCATCCAAAATCAATCTCATATGAGGTCTTCCATACTTTTATTTAAAAAAAAAAAAAAAAAAAAAAAAAACGGTCTGATGACCAGACACATTACCAAGTAGGAAAGACTTAGAACTCATAAAGTACATTCATATAAAAACTAAAATTTTGATGTCTTGTAAAAATCAATGACATTCAAGATACTTATTATAATCTGGTCATGTACTACTATAGGAGTACAAGGAAACTATCACATATGACAATGAGACTCGCACTATTTTAAAATAATTTTAGTTATGTACTTCTACTAGAGTACAATGGATTCATGTACCATCCAAAAGGTATCATCCGTGAATTAAAACCCGTCTAGAAAAGTAAACTTCAAGAAGTAAATTCTGAATTGTCAAATGATTCTAGATGATCCACGAGAATTAACTGCTCAGATCATGCATTCTATGCATTAATGGATTGCAATAATTTAATGATCGTACGATCGTACTGATCCTTTAGGGATTAACTTAGGCTCTATGAATCTTTTTCGATCAAATATTCATAACCGATGGTTTAGACCAAAAAGGTGTCAAATAAAAATTAGTGCTCTTAGTGTTTACCTTCTGAGCAAAACTATATTAAAAATTAGGCACTATCATCTTGTTTGGATACTCAGATTTGAGATTTATTTCAATGTCTGAGACACGTGTAAAAGGATTTCTAACATAAAGACTAGCACCATAAATAAGCTTGAACTTGGACAAATAATCAATTGACTTCTAAATAAATACCAAGTCAATTTTCATTAGGAGATTGTCCTAGTGCTATTATATTCTAATTAGTGCCATGACTTGTCTCCTTCTGGGCAATGCTATGTCTAAAAATTGAAGCTATAATCTCTCTTAAAACGTAGGGTGTGAGTTATATCACAACATTCAGGCTCATATCATGTACTCCGTAATTGTTATAACAAGAACAAGTTAAGGTTTAGCAACAACAGGTGAGACCTAACAAAACCATGTTTCCGGTGTGATGCGTAGTATATTTGCAAACAAATAATTCTCGGAGTACGAGTTATCGATCCACAGGGAAGTGGTTGTATCAAGCACTAGTTACTAACTTATTCATTAGAGCTAATCCTAACAATTATTTAGATGATTGATTGGCATAAAATAAATAAAATAAAACAGAGGTTCAGGATTTTGAAAACAATTAGAGAGAAGTTGAGATTCATGGGATTCAAGTATTTAATCACCTAGTGCCAATTATCGTTAGCAATATTTAGTTTGGAATTAAGATTTGTGTGGGAATGCAAAGTGGAATCGAATTACTCCCGTAATCTCTATTCCTAGTGAATTTCCACTCCCATGGCTTAAACACCCAATAAGATCAAAGATCAACATTCAATTATTCCTAATTACTACCATCTCCCGATTGGCAACAATCTAGAATAAACTTCCCCTAATAAGTTCCCCTTTCCCAAGGACCAACCATTAGGTGCAATCGTGTATGCCCTAATTTATGCCCCAACTCCCATTGGTGACACAAACATGGTTATAAAGCTAGTAACTATGGCCATTAATTACAAGCATCAAACAATATTATCACGATTGCAACACAAGTATTAAACCCAAATAATAATATATTAAAGAAACTGAGAGCTCAGGCACATAGGTTCATAAACACTTTTACCCAAGAATCTCTAAAGAATTTAGCCAAGCATGACTAAATTATACATAGCAAATATAAATAAAGAATTACAAATCATCAAAAGAGTACAAGAATTAACCAGACGATTTTCCCAAATCTCCCTAGTCTTCTTCTTGCTTTCCAAGACAACTTGTGGCTCTTGATTTCTCTCCTTCTTGTCTCCAAGAATCTCTGAATTCTCTCGGTGTCCGGTCTCCCCCATTAGGGTTGAGGAAGGAGGGATTTTATAGTGGGTACAAAGTTGAGATGAAATAGGAATCTTGTACCAAATTGGACTCAAATTCTAATTCCTATATTTAAATAAAGAAATTGTCGTCTTTAATGATATTTAGAATTTGGAAGATTCCTTGAATTGCTAACTTTTAATATGGAGATATGAGCATTGAAATCCGTGCAATTGATATTAGGAAAAGAAATCTCGCGCTTGTATTGAATTTTGCCCAGCTGCGCCACTTTAGGCGTCTGTTTTTATCCCAGAAATAGACGCCTATTCTCTCGACGCGTCGAGAATTTTCTCCACGCGTCGAGACTTCCTGTGCGCGAATTAGTTAGCTACTGGAAAATTTCGACGCGTCGAGCCAAGGGCTCGACGCGTCGAGTCCACTGGGCCCCGAACTCATCCAAAATTGCTCCAAACTCATCCTTGAACTTCCCTTGCTCATAGAATTGACCTACAATGGTTCAAAAACACTAACAAATACCGTAAAATATTCAAAACAAGTACGAACCATAATTAAATGATAATAGCAAGGAAAACTTGTATTAAATAAGCAAAATTAAAGAACTTAATTACTATGATGATTCAAAATAACCATAAAAACAAGCACAGATGTGATAACATCACGGTGACATATAACAAATAATTAATTGCCAACAAGAGAGACAACAAATTCTCTTATATGAGCCTAATCAAGAGATTATATGCTAAATTTTGTCAAATAAGGAGAAGCATATTCAATATGTGATATAATTGTCCCTTATATATGTCTTGGACACAAAAAATTCAATTGAGTCATGCACATCCATTTTAAACAAAGAGTATCATGTTTGGTACACACAAGGCACATGACGAGATATTCTATTAATTAATAAATTAGAAAATAAAATGAGAGAAGTACCGTGTGCCGAAGGATAACGAGCACATGTTTGCTGCTGGGCCCATTCATTCCTATTTCAGGGAGTCAAAAATAGCAATTTTCAAAGCAAGCTCTCATTTTATCTCATTGTTTCATAAAAGCATCAAAGCAACACAAAATAGCAAGATATACAAGCTGAAACCGGCAGAAAGTTTTCAGATTTTTGACCTGGATTGCAGAATTTTCTGGGGAAGAACGGTAACTCATTTTGACACAAAATTTACCATATAAAAAGTACATCGAGTCTAGAATGTGCACAAAAAGTTTCAGGTCAATCCAAGGTCTAGAAGTATTTTTCTCAAAATTTTTCCCAACACTGCGCCAAACAGAAAAATAACTGGTAGCACATTGCCAAAACTTTACAAAAATTTTCTGGAACAACCAAAGCATATTTTTAACAAAATCTTTTTACAGACATCAAATAACACAATTTTAGGTTCTCCATAAAAAAGTTCATGCCAAAAGGAGTTCAACAAGTATTTTTCATGAATTTTGCTTTCAAACTGCACCGATCAGAATTTTCAGGCAATGATTACTATGTGTGAAGATCATTCTTCTAGAAGTCACAATAAATAGACTTTTGAACTAGGACTATATAAGTTGTTTTAGTGCGATTATCACATAATTAGTGCTAAAGATTTGCCTTCCGGGCAAAGCTACATTTGAAAATCAGCCTATATATAGTTTCATGTATAAGGTGTGAGATACCTCTCAATATTCATGACATAATTTATCAAAGAACTAACAGTTTGACACCATCAAGTGTAAGTTCAACAAATAGTGTATGTTCAAAAACATAATAATAAAATGGATACTTGGCAATGTGCCTTCGATATGTTGTGTTTGTAGCTTGTAGCATTACCGTGCAAATTAGTCGTGCTACCACCATGTAAGGTATCAGGTAAAGCCGTTCACCAGGGTGTATTGAGCGTGCTGATATCGTGTTGAATTGCAGGTTTGTCTGCAGACCTTTAACTCGTGAAGAACAGTAATAAAGAATAATAATAGCAGGAAGAAGAATAGAGAATAGAGAAAAGTAATTCTTATTATCATCATAAACTCTGTATAACATTACAATGATATATATAATCTCTCTATCATAATAGGCTTTAGGACTCTTACAGTATTAGAAATCCTACAGTATTCAGAATCCTATCATAAATATAAAGCCAGAATAATGTCCACATAGGTTTTACAACAAGTAATAATTATGGTATATGATTAAATGATTAATATTATTTAAGCAAGGATTTTAGATATGATAAATTAATGAGAAAATACCAATTTTGGTCCTACGAGTATTAGCAAAATGACGGTTTTGGTCCACATGTTTAATTTCTACCAATTTTCATCCACGATTATTGTTTTAGTACCAATTTTCATCCACGACTATTATTTTAGTACCAAAAATCATCATGCCGATCACCCGTCCATTTAAGACATGCCGAAATCTAAAAATTGTAAGGGCATTTTCGTCTTTTTCAACATAAAATTCTAATTTGAGCAAGAATAAGGAGATTTAAGCCCTAAGATCAATCTCAATTCGCAGTTCTCCTCCTCATCTTACCTTAATTTGTGGTGGAGAACTACGAATTAGATAGATCTTATGGCTAAATTTCCTTTATTCATGTTCAAATTGAGATCTTAATTTGAAAAAGGACAAAAATACCCTTAATAGTTTCATTTTTTGGCATGCCTTAAACGAAGAGGTGACCAACGTGATGAACTTTAGCATTAAAATAATAGTCGTGGATGAAAATTGGTACTAAAACAATAATTGTGGATAAAAATTGGTAGGAATTAAACATGTGGACTAAAACTGTCATTTTGTTAATACTTGTGGGACCAAAATTGGTATTTGCTCATAAATTAATAGATATAATTATGATAATATTTAATTAAAATCTAATCAACTCAAACTTATTTCTTACAATAGCATGTTTACATACATTACTATTACCATTGAAGAATATAAGAAAAGATATGGGTCGTTATATCATAGACCGCGGTGCATGTGCATCGCGGTAAAAAACGACACTGTTTCTTTAAGTAAAGAAACGGCCCGCCATTATAGTTAACGGAGTCTGCTTGTTTGGTGTATTAAACATCAACTGACACTACAGTATATTTAAACTGACACTGCAGTTATATCAAAATGATACTGTAGTTATAGTGAAATGAAACTGCAGTGTATATAAAATGAAACTGAATAACATTTCACATATTTGAGTGTACATTGTACAATGAAGCTGTAATTATATCAAAATGATCATGTAGTTGTGTTTTAATGAAACTATAATGTATATAAAATAAAATTAAATAACATTTTCACATATTTGAGTTTATAAATATCGAATGAAACTATAGTTATATCGAAATGAAATTGTAGTTGTGTTGAACTGAAACTGCAGTATATACAAAATGACACTGAATAACATGATTACTTTTTGCGAAAAGGTGCGAAACGGCGGAAAACAAACACCGTTTCTTTTCATTTAAAAAAAGGACGCGCGGTGCATGATTGATCATGCACCATGGTGCATGATATAATTTTCCAAAAGATATTGTGTATGTATGTGCATAGTAATAATAATGAGAAATGATAACAGAAATTATAACGGTAAGATTATTTTTTTGTCCAAAAATTTGTAGAGTACAATTTTTATAGCATAATGTATAAAAAAAATTAACAGAAAAAACGAACATGTAATTTTGCATTTTCTTTTTTTAAACAAATTAACTGGATTAATCAACTGACTAAGTGGACTGACTGATTCAGCGATGAATTCAATCAGTAAAAACTAATCACAGTGAAGATTAAAGAAAAGATAACACCACAGAGCCAACGACACAGAATGTTTACCCAGTTCAATACAGTGTGTATCTACGTCTGGGGGACGATCACATAGGCGTCCAATCCACTAAATCATAATCCGATGTACAAATGTAGATATACAATAATCTTACCCAAGTGCCTCACACAAGGTACATACCCAGTCTACACAGGTTTAGTGGATTGATGAAGATGGAGAGCTGTGCATACAGAAGTCCAATGAAATCCCTTCACTTGGAGAGCCCAATCTGATGCAGTCCACTTCAATGACGCTCTTTACAGTTGTTCCCACAACAGTGTGATCACAGTGTCCTTTCGTTTAAGCAGCAGTGATTCTTCTCAAGTTCATCATCTTAATCACCATGAACATGTTGTATTGAGAAGAGGCATGATAATCAAAGATCTGATCTCATCAAACTAATATAGAGTGTTTTCTTCTGTCTCAAAAGCGTAACCCTAATTCTCTTCGAATGAGGATACTTATAGTTCCATCAAAAGAACACTCCTTCCATAGATATCTTTGATTGTAGATGGTAGGACAATATTTGAAGAATGTAATCTTAAGGATTCGGTCCATACCTTTCCAAAGCAGATACGCTGATCTTCTTTCCAAATCTGACTTCTGTAATGCCGCGTACAGTCTTTTAGAAGTCAGCTTCCTAAAATAGATCTTCAGTGTCAGTCCTTCTGTTGTTGCTTCTGATTGATCAGTCATCTGTAGAGCTGGACGGACAAACCCTAAACCTATCTTAGTAAGCCATAATAATATTGCCAATTATAAGTTGGGGTTTTTGAACAATTAAAACACTAACAGAACAAAAATCAAGGATATAACCTGAATTGAGACTTATTATGTTTTGAGATAAATGAATAGAATTTCATAAGGAATGGGGTGGGGAAATATCATTTCATCTATTTTGTCTTGATTACTACTCTTTTTTTTTTTTGGTAGAGACCTTGATTACTACTCTTTAATAACATTCCGTTGCTTTGCTTTCAAAAAAAATAAAGAAAAAAAAAAAAAGAAAATACAATTAAATTTTAAAAGTAAACTATGGTAGATTTGGTGGGAAATCAAATATATAATATTTTTTAAATAAAAATGTAATACTTTCATTCTTATACTCTTCCTTCAACCAATAGTGCAAAGATAGAACAAAATGAAACGTGGAATTAAATATTATATGCAATATGATATGTAGATTAATAATCTATTAAGATTAAAACTTCACATTTTTAAAAATAAAAAAGTATTAAAAGGTAAATAGTTGATAATTCAATATGAAAGTGCACAAAAGATAGTATAGAATGCTAAAAGAGTAGCACCTAGAAAGACGAGAGATTCTTTCACCAACTTTAGATGTTGATCAAATTAATCAGTATATGTGTGACATGTACATTACAGAAGGTCGGACGTATTTAAGCTGTGATTCTTTGTGTAAGGCAGAATCAGATGGTGATAATCTACAATAAAGGTTGGTTCACATGTTATGCTATTGCGGAACACAGACCACTCTCTTGGTCTTTGCAACGATACATGCCCCATTGTTACAAGATTGGCGGATCATATTGTCGAAGCAAGAATAGTTAATGGAATGCAGCAAGTAAACAAAGTTCTTATACCACAAATGTCTCTCATCCCTTTTGATACGAGATTGTCGTTCAAATTACACCGTAAACAATTCCCGTTGATGCTAGCATATGCAATGACTATCAACAAAAGTCAGGGTCAAACACTAACTCACGTTCGCTTATTGTTGAAAAAATCGATTGTTTTTTTCCATGTCACTTATCCTGATGGCCTTAAGGGTTTAGCTCTAGACGAGGATGGACAAACTTCTGTTACTACTAATAATGTCGTCTACATAGAAGTTTTCAACAATATGTAATTCAAAACAGTTATATTATGTATTCTTCTTGCACCAATATAACAAATTGTTACATATCCACATATTACGTATATATTTCGTTACAAAAATTTTATAGTTAATTATTACACATAAAGATAATGAGACCAATTAATTCAATTCCGAAACATTCATACAAATCTTTGAATATAAAGCAAATTATAATTCATATATTATAAGGATTATATTCCGTGCATCCCACGGGTGCAAATACTTAGTATAACTTAATAAATTTTAATTACTTCTAGTTGTATTGGGTTTATGATTCTTATGCTTAATTCAAAGCGGGAAAAGAATCCTAAAATTAGATGGAACAGCATTACCTATAAATAAACTATAAATAAATTCCCATGTTAATTGCTCTCTCACATCTTCATCTACTGCAAGGTTTCTGATCTATCTTCTAATGGCGGATATAGTTGCTTCCTTTCTTGAGGTCGCCGGCGTCGGCATCTCTCCTGACACGGCAAGGCAGTTCCTTGATGCCACAGGCGGGATGCTTGACGAAGCACTTTCACTCTTTTTCACAAGCGGTGGAGTATTGGAACAGCCACCGTCGAACTCTCGAAGGGAAACGTTTCTCGACCGAGACGAACCCTCGCCGACGGTGGAAGAAGATTTATGGGGATCTCCTTCCTCCAACAATAGAGCAACGGATCTCGCGGCTTTGTATCGCCCGCCTTACGAGTTGATGTACTACGGATCCTTCGAGGGCTCCAAGGGTGAAGCTAGGGATCTGGACAGATGGCTTATTGTTAACGTGCAATCCGGCGGAGAATTCGCGTCCCACGTTCTAAACCGCGATATTTGGGGCGACGAATCCGTGGCGCAGATAATCAGGAGCACCTTCGTTTTCTGGCAGTACGAACACCACACGGAGGAAGGCCGGAAGGTCTGCACCTACTACAACCTCACTTCCCTGCCGGCGGTTCTGGTGATTGACCCTATCACCGGTCGGAACATGAAGTCCTGGACCGGAGCGGTTCAACCTCATACTTTCCTGCCGGAAGGTCTTCAACCGTTTTTGGATCAAACGCCGTCCGATTATCTCGCAAGCTACTGCAACAAACGCCGCCGAGACCAGATCGAAGCCAAAGAAGAAGTAGAAGAAGAAGAGGAAGAAGAAGAAACAGCCATGGTAAATGAGACGAAGAAAGAGGATGACGTCATGCATTATCCCGATCTTCCTGAAGAGCCGCCATTGATGAATGACGCTAATCTGGTTTGTAGAGTTGGAATTCGGCTACCTGACGGGAGAAGGCTGCAAAGGAGGTTTTTGCGTAGTGATCCGGTTCAGTTGTTGTGGTCTTTCTGCCATCTCCACGTCGGAACAAAGCCATTCCGGTTGATGCAGGCGGGTGTCCCCGGATCGCCAAGGCTTGTTCTGGACTATAAAACTAAAATGAGCTTTGAGGAATCAGGCATCACTAGCTCCATGATTATAGTAACTTGGGATTGAAGATATATATGTTGAATATCTTATAATTCTTTTTTTTTTTTTTTTTTAAACAGAATATCTTTTAATTCGTATCAATGTTATGTTACGGACTACTATAGTAGTTTATTTTTAGTATTATAAAATCTTTGCATAGTTTGAGTTTTCATGATCATTCGTAACCCATTACTTGGCATCGTTTACCGTGGACCAAGGTTCATAGTGAATTGTGGGCTCTAGTTCTATCGTTTGTTATTCAGTTCACATTATAATTTTTATTTAGTACAGTAAAGTATACGTATGTGTCTCATGTTATGCAATTATTTACTTTAAGTGTATGAATTTTGTACATGAAATAAAGTAAATATAATATGCATGTGTATATGTCTCATGTTATGCAATTATTTACCTTAAGCGTATGGATTTTGTACTTGAAATAAAGTAAATATAATATGTGTTTTTGTGTCTTGTGCTACGCGTTTTTGTGTCTTGTGTTATGTGTTTTTTTTTTTTGTATTTTATGTTATGCAATTCTGTACCTGAACCGCGAGAAAAGATTTCCCATAAAGTAAGTTTGGGGTGTGTGGACACACTTGCGCGAATTCATGTAACGGCTACAAGGGAGAAATCGAAAGGACACTGTACCCGACCAGGGATGGACGTAAACTCGTAAGCTACCGAAGGTAGGGATAATCGTCCCGGTCTTATTGTGAAAGAAAAAAGCCGCCCCGCCACATCAGACGGGTTGCTTCCTCTGTCGTCGCCGGGGAGCTCTTGGTGAGGAGACCTTTTGAGAAGTTGCTAAAACAAACGGGATGGGAGGATCGACCCGTTCAGTAGAATTCCGAAGAAAGACGGTTGACAGTTGGTATTTTATAATATAATTGTATTACACTATTTTATAATATTAGAATAGGAATTTTAACCTAGAATTATAGTACAAATAGGAAAGTAGAAAATAATATATTTTTAACTGAAAGAGAGATTTTTTTAGGAATTGGGCGTGAAATTAAAGTTCCGGAATTTGTTTTTATATATAGTATAGATTCGAATAGGAATTGTATTACACTATTTTATAATATTAGAATATGAATTTTAACCTAGCATTATAGTACGAATAAGAAAGTAGAAAACAATATATTTTTATCAGAAAGAGATATTTTTTAGGAATGGACCTAGGCGGGAAGTTAAAGTTCATGATTTTGTTTTTATATATAGTATATATTATATTATATTATATTATATTATTATTATTATTATTATTATTATTATTAATATTATTATTATTAAATGGCTAAACCCACAACATGCCGTATTATATATAAAATAGTTATAATCAAATCAATTTAAAACAATTTATGCTTGATAATTGATATTGGGTAAGAGAAAATTACACTTTTGGTCCTATGACTATAGGGGAGGTGGTAATTTTAGTTCGTGACTTTTAAAACTAACAAATTTAGTCCTTTTAGTACGCTTTTTTTTACACATTAAGTCCTTCCGGCCAAATCACCGGTGGATTTTGGCCGGAAAAACACAATCCCTTAATTTATTAAATATTTGGGGATAAAATGGTCAATTCAGATTCTACTTTCTTCTTCCTTCTCCTTCCTACTTCTTCGTTCTTCTTCTTCCTTCTTGATGAACATACAGAAACCTCAACGACATCATCCACCGCCGGCGGAGCCGGGACAGAAACCTCAACGACAGCTAAAAGTAATGAGATAGATACCTGTGACAAACAGGAGAACTCAAATGACAGCTACCGGTCCAATGCATCACACCAAATTTCTGCCGGAAGTTTGATGGAAAATGTTATGTTAGATCCAACTGATTCAAGGGCTGTTGCTACTGGAAAGGAAAAGTCTAATCAAGTTGGTAAGAAAAATTCTGCTCGCAAATTTCAGTATCATCCTATGGGAAATTTGGATGAAGATGTAGATCCTCCATATGGATTGCAAAAGCCTATCCATACACAGGCAATGGCCCCACAGAATGCCCACTTTGGCCACTCAAAGTTTTTGATTCAGGTTCCAAAGAATCTTTTTGAAGTTATGCTGTGTGTATAGCATATGTAGTTTATTTTGACCAAATTATTGGCATAAAAGTAAAGTTGTACCTTTGGTTTTTCTGTATTTTTTACAGGGGCAATCATCTGATGTTCTAAGAGATGGCAAAGGCATGGCTGAAGTGCACTCTCAGAACTGGAGATATCAGCAAATCATTTTTTTCACGAATAAGTGCTCACTTATTTGAAGAAGATTTATCTCGCAGGTGTTGAAGAAGGTGACCGGAGAGATGCAGGGATGGTTGAAGATCATATTGGCGGCGGTGTCGACCAGAGTTCTTGTTTCTCTGGTGATTATGGTTATCCAGAAAGCATGTTGTCGTGGGAGATGAGGGGTTGAAGAACGGGATCGGAGATTATGGAGGATGGGCCGGCCGGGAGATCGGAGAAGAAGAACGAAGGAGAAGGAAGAAGAAGGAAGAAGAAAGAAGAATCTGAAATGACCATTTTACCCCCTAAATATTTAATAAACTAAGGGATTGTGTTTTTCCGGCCAAAATCCACCGGTGATTTGGCCGGAAGGACTTAATGTGTAAAAAAAACGTACTAAAAGGACTAAATCTGTAAGTTTTAAAAGTCACGAACTGAAATTACCACCTCCCCTATAGTCATAGGACCAAAAGTGTAATTTTCTCTATTGGGTAATTACTAACCATCATTCACTCTGGCTCTACATAGCTGTAGTATAACGATCAATGTATCCTTCTTACTAGTAATGAAACAATGACTGCAAGGTAAAATGAATGTTGCTTCTAGTATTAACCTCGGGATCCTGCAACTTGATAGTTTCTAATTCATAACATTCCACCTATTTCATAATTATATTCTCAGTTAAACAAATTCTTTTTTAATTTGAATTTAGTTTGTGTCTACATAATTTTTCTATGTTTTTTTTCTTCTTCTTTTGGCAGTATATATACTGTGATGAAAATGCCTGCAAGAGAGCAACAATATTACAATCACTTGGAATTGAGAAGTAACTCAATGCATAAAATAGAAAGAAAATAGACGTCAAACTCATTGTTATACCCAATCAGCTAACAACTATTTACCAAACACGCCAAAATAGAATTGAAAATTAGAGAAACAAAAGATTAGTAAAATAAAATCAAAACTATCAACGTTTACTACAAATCATAGAACTATAATTAATAACATTCACCTGAGAGTCATGGAGTAAGCACTCCAGTGTCTGTTAGTTGATTGTGGAACGTGGATATTTCCTTGACAACTAACAATGCATGAGCCGGAGCCTTATACAGCTTTTTCTCTTGGGAGATAGGTCGGAAGTAGAGACAAAAACAGACTCCATTAGTATATATATAAAAAAAAAAAAAAAAGCAATATTGTTGGAATGCACAGATTATAAGATTTCGAATCGCCAAAAGTACAATGTTGTTGGATTTTTTGTTTCTTGTATTTGTAGTGGCGAGATTTTTTCGTGCGTTCAAAGAGTTACGCATGGAGTATTTATAGTGCCAGATAGAATATATTTACGCATGGAATATTTGTAGTGCCAGATAGAATATATTGTCCTATTGTATTACGAATATGAATTTTAATGTAGAATTATAGTACAAATAGGAAAGTATGAAACAATATATTCTATTAGGAATTGTATTACACTATTTTATAATATTAGAATAGGAATTTTAACCTAGAATTATAATACGAACAGGAAAGTACAAAACAATATATTTTATTAGAAAGGAATTGGCCGGGAAGTTAAAGTTTAGGATTTTGTTTTTATATATAGTACAGAATTTTAACCTAGAATTATAGTACGAACAGGAAAGTACAAAACAATATATTTTATTAGAAAGCGAAATTTTTTAGGATTTGACCGGAAAATTAAAGTTTAGGGTTTTGTTTTTATATATAGTATAGATTATACTTTATAAGCAATTCTTTTATTAAAAAAAAATTATTAATCAAGCAAAATAAATATCTTACAAATAATGGTCCAAAAGTGACCATAAAACAAACTTAGACCTAAAGAAAATGCCTAGAATAAATAAATAATAGAATGGACCAAAGCCCTAAAAAAGAGGCACATGCCTAAAGATGGCAATTTATATCATGCACCGCAGCACACTCAGTGCCGGATCCAGAAAATAATGTGAGTGGGGACATACTTAATTCAAGATCTCACTTCTAAGAAAAAATTGCATCTTTCACAATTTTGTCTGAAGAATTCACCACGATTTTAGAATTAATTGTCAATGACAAAATAGCAAACATATATAATATGGTTCAAATACATTAGAAATTATAATACAATATTTATGATAGACTACAAGATAGTTAAGGGCGGAGCCAAAACTATACTTGGATAGGATAAAATTTTAAAACACTTTGAAATGTTATAAAAATATTTATAATAAAATATAAAACATAATCGATTAGATAAAATAGTTTGAATAGAAAAGACATTATATTCATAAATACTTTACCAGGACTATGTGGTCCAATGGTACCCGGGTTGGACTTCCATTTGGAAGATTGTGAGTTTGAGCCTCAGTGGAGGCGTTATTAGCTCTTTGTGTTTCAGTAGGTTGAGAAAGTATATGAACAGATACTAATACTTTAATTTTAATTAATTTTTTTAATTAGATCAACTTTAAATTATTCTAAATTAATTTGAATACGATGAAGTATAATATAAACTTGTTGACTACATTAAGTAAATGATTCACAAAAAAAAAATATTTAATTTATTGAATGGTGAGAAGAGCTAAAATAAAGAAAAGAAGCTAAAATATACATGCAAAAAAAGTAGAATTAAAAAAGTACATTTAATTTATTGAAGGGTGGGAAGACATAAAATAAAGATAAGAAGCTAAAACATATAAAAATGCTATAGGTGCGTTTCAAACCTGTGACAATCCATGTCATATTCAAGTTTCGAACCTGTGACACTCCATGTACTTATATAGTTATATATATATTAATAGAAAGAGTTGAGGAGGGGCAGCTGCCCCCACTGCCCCTATTGTGGCTCCGCCACTGGGCGCACATAGCAATGTGCGTCCAGCACAAAACGCGCGCATTTCAATTGATGACGTTACTCTGTCCATCCAAACGGCACAAACCTCATTATATATGTGTATTCAGTTAAAAATTTATGTGTATTGTGTTATGAGTTTCTGTGTATTCAGTTAAGAGTTTCTGTGTATTCAGTTAAGAGTTTTTGTGTATTCAGTTAAGAGTTTCTGTGTATTCAGTTAAGAGTTTCTGTGTATTATGTATCATGTTAGATTATGTGTATTCAGTTATGAGTTTCCGTGTATTCAATTATGAGTTTATGTGTATACGAAACAGATGATTTTTTTTTTTTTTGGACAGTGCGCCAAAACGACGTCGTTTTGGGTAGGACGTTCGTGCACGATATAACGACTACCTAAAGATGGCAAATTATTATGTGGATCCGGATCCACCACCTTGCAAGGTGGATCCTGGTCTAGAAATACAGAATTTACCTACTAAATGTTCACAATTTACCTTTTAAAATTCACAATTTGTGATGACCCTATATTGTATTCACAAATTCTCAAAACATAAAAATACAATTTATATTCTAGAAGTTCACAATTTCAATACTAAAAATACACAATTTAGGATCATGGTCCATCTTGTAAGGTGAACCATCCATAATATAACAACTACCTAAAGAATGAAAACAAATAAAATAAAGAAAGGCTCAAGCCGGCCAACGCCCAAACCTAAATAATGAAATAGTTTAAATAATAAAATTGAGTATATCAATACCTTCTTTGTTTTTTTTTTTTTTGTTTTTTTTTTTTAATGCTATTAACTCTATTAGAATGCAGTATCTATTCATAACTACTTTCTCAACCTACTGAAGCACAAAAAATCAATACCTTCTTTGTTTATTAGTACAATTACATGGTTGTATTCTGTTAGCATTTAAATGTAGTTCTAAATAACTATTTGACCCATCGTTATACCGTGCATCAGGGCGCAGAACGCATTATGCACCCCACTCTGCCAAAACGACGTCGTTTTGTTAAGTTGTGTGGGGAGTTGACGCGACGAACACCAATTTATGTGTTTTATATTAAGAGTTTATGTGTTTATGTTAAGAGAATATATGTATTATGTATTATGTTAGATTATATGTATTTTCCTTTCAAAAAAGATGACGTATATTATGTTAGGAGTTTATGTGTACTATATTATACAAGAGTAAATACCTAAAATGGTCCCTCGAATATAGCTAAATTCACAAATTGGTCATCGACTTTCAATTTCAACCAATTCAGTCCTTAACTTTGCAATTTTGACACGATTTGGTCCTCCATCTATTTGACCATTTGTTGACCGTGATCGATGATCTCCAGAAGAACCTTCAGCTCTTGTCGGAGCACGTGGAGGCCTCCAGGATGACGTTGCACCGGTTCGGAAACACGTCATTTTCTTCGCTCTGCTACGAACTCAACTACATTGAATCCAAAGGGAGGATGAAGAAAGGCGACCGGATTTGATAGATTGCTTTCGGTAGTGGATTCAAATGTAACAATGCGGTCTGGAAATGCAACCGGAACCTTAAAAACCCGACGATGGACCATGAAATTACATATATATCCTCAAAAATCACAGTCAACAAACGGTCAAATAGACAGAGGACCAAATTGTGTTAAAATTGCAAAGTTAAGGACTTAATTGGTTGAAATTGAAAGTCGAGGACCAATTTGTGAATTTAGTTATAGTCGAGGGACCATTTTGGGTATTTAACTCATTATACAATTATGTACATTTTATATTACAATTATGTACATTCAAAACAATGGATTTTTTTAAGAGGTAAGAGCTTATGTGTATTATGTTAAGAGTTTATGTGTATTATGTATTATGTTAGATTATGTGTATTATCCTTTCAAAAAAGATTGTGTATTATGTTAGGGGTTTATGTGTATTCTATTATACAATTATGTACATTTGAAACATGAAATTTTTTTTAGCAGTTAACAGCGGAAATGCGAAACTGAATTTAAAAAAAAAAAAAATATACAAAATGACGTCATTTTGGGTCAGGGCGCACAATGCATTGTGCACCGTGCACGATATAATTTTGACATGTAATCATATGCTTGCATGTGTAAGCATAATCCGGCAAATTATGTTGTGCATCCGTATGCACCATGCATGGTGCATACGGATGCAAAAACGACGTCGTTTTAATAAAACGCACGTCTCTCCTTAAAAAAAAAAATCAGGTTCGATTACCAGCAACAACATATGAACTAAAATTCCATAATCGATGAATTATAATTCCATAATCTAATCTATGAACTAAAAATTCCAGAATGAATGAACTAAAATTCCATAATCTATAAACTAAAATTTCAGAATCGATGAACTACAATTCCATAATCGATGAACTATAATTCCATAATCAATGAACTATAATTCCATAATCTATGAACTAAAATTCCAGAATGAATGAACAATATAATGTTGTTGTTGGGAATCGAACCTGAATTTTTTTAAAGGAAAAACGCGCGTTTTTTAATAAAACGACGTCGTTTTGGCATCCGTATGCACCATGCATGGTGCATACGGATGCACAGCATAACGATTGGCATAATCCTATTTACACATTATGGAGTATTTAATTTCTCAGGGAAAAAGGTCCTAGAGCTTTCTTTCAGTTCCCCAATTGTAGGCAATTAAATCCAAAGATCTGAGTAATATAATGCTGCCTATGCACAACCAATTTACCTAAGAACACTCGGTGCGGGCATCTCCTTATCAAAATGCTTCATTCGTGGCTTCTTAATTGTGTTTGGCATGCTTTATTGCACCCATGACCATTTTGATGGATCCACAATTTAAATGATAAGTCATATAATATCATTATGATTGAAAATGTAAATTATGTTGTAAATAATATTAAGTGGACATTATTATAGTGTTTATAACACTTGTAACGGTCGGAGGATTATGACCACACTTATGGTTTCCGTTACAATTGTACATTATATATATGTGCTAATACCTTCTTGTATAGATGGAGTTTTGGATGCAAGATTAATAAAACTTCCTTGTCTCTTATCTTGTCTCTACTTTTCTTCTACTTTTCTTATTTTGTGCCACTTGCAACTGTATTCACCGGTTACCGGTTAGGAGCTAAATGGCCAACGGGCATAATCTCCCACAACACGTTATCAGCACGCTCAAACTTGGTGAACGGTAATTTTATGTTATTCTAATGCACGTTATACTCGTTTAAAGCATATACTATCATTTTTATGATCAGTGGATATATTTCTTGAATTATATGTTTTTTAGACAATTCGTATGGTATGAATGCATGATATACATTTTTCCTTCCCGTATTAATCATAGTTGTCTAGATACCACAAAAAATGGTATTTATATTATCTCATATGCTTTACGATTTTCTCAAAAATATTTTTTTCGGTATTTCTTTTACATATTGCGTATATGTATATGTTTCGTATTAAAAATTTTTTTTTGGGAAAACCTTGGATTGGAGTACAAACACAATCCATAATATGAGAATGGATTTGCTAGTGATCTTCCTTATCATAGATGGTTTTTAAAGATGATTGTCATCTTGTAGTGATCTTCCTTATATTACCTTTAATATTGAGTTCATATAGCTAGCAATGATGTGCCTTGTGCAACCAAATTGTTTCAATGACTATTCTCACATTGAAAACAAAAAAATTTGACCTTCAATTAAATGCTAAGAAATGTGATTTTGTATCATGGTTTTGGAAAAGGCATTGTTTTGTGGCAATTAGATATTGCATTTGTTTTGATTTGCCATAATAATCTTGATTATGATATGGGAATCATATTTTAGAATTCCTATTGAAATTGCTTATTCAAATTTTATGTGGTAATAATGATGATATTATGATTTTCAGTTACGATACACAAAAAAATGTTTATATAACATTATTACTATTAAGTAATATTTTTTTTCAATTGAGAATTTCATGTATCGTAACCTTATCATCATTATTCTTGGATTTTGATATCCATGTTGGTTGAGAATGAATATTTAGATTTATTCTCATATTCATACTTTTAATTCAAGATTATTATTATGCATATAATCGAATTAAGTGCATAGTAGTATTGATTTAAATTATCCAATTTGATTATTTCTAGCATATGATGTAACCACACTTATCAAACCACACTGCCAGTACTTGCTTTGTTTAGTGACAGTGCTATTGTTCCTGGTTAATGTGAATACCACTGCTAATGAATCACTTAGTGTTGGTATTGGGGACTAGGGTCACACCTACTTGCGTGACTAATAATGGTGCACGTCAAGCTGCCAGTTCGGCCATAGCGTCTCGTGACTCTTATGTCACAATTAATACTTTAATAATTTAAATACTTTGGTCTAGCCCCATGTTCCAATTCGTGGCAGTGCATGTGCTTTCAATGAACCTGTTAGTGGTTGGCATGTTGTGTTGCTAGGTGTTGGCCCTAGTGTTAATGCTCTTAATGTTTATAAGATTTTTCTTAAATCTTAATGTAATTTTTTTTGCCTAGAAATGAAGCACTTATTATATGATATGATTGTCCCTGAAGGATCGTCTTGATCAAAATTCTAAACATAGCATTGCCCAGAAGGCAACAAGTCATGGCACAAATTAAAAATAACAGTACTAGTGCGGTTTCCCCAATGTAAAATTGGCTTTGTATTGTTTTAAAAGTTAATTGATGGTGCTAATTTGTTATACAAATTATTTCCCATGAGTCTTTGGCATTGAAATAGATCTCAAATCTAAGTATTTAAACGAAATGATAATACCTAATTTTTTTTAATATGGTTTTGCCCAGAAGGTAAACCAAAAGCACTAATTTATCTGTCACTCGTTATCTTGCCCGTCAGTTATGATTGTCACATTGTACTCCAGTAGTAGTACATGACAAAATTATGCTAAGTGTTTGGTCATTGGGCTATTTTTTTAATAAGGTCTGGAAGACCCTGAATGTGGATTGATCTTTAAGGTGACTAATGACCCATGAATGAAGTTTGCAACTTCTATTTCTAATGTTATGCTACTCTCCAAAAGTCAACATTGACTCACATCATGTTGGTTTGCCTGAAGCAAACAAGTTGTGATTTTTTTTAACATAGTAATCACTGCCTAAAAATTCTGACCGGCGCAGTTTGAAAATTAAATTCGTGAAAAATACTTGTTGAACTCCTTTTGGCATAAATTTTTTTCTGGAGAACCTAGACTCGTGATATTTGATGTCTGTGACAATATTTTGTTAAAAATATGCTTTGGTTATTCCAGAAAAAATTGTAAAGTTTTGGCAGTGTGCTGCCAATTATTTTTCTGCCTGAAGCAATGTTGTAAAAAATTTCAGAAAAAATACTTCCACACCTTGGATTGACATGAAAATTTTTATGTACGTTCTAGACTTACTGAACTACATATCTGCCAAATTTTGTGTCAAAATGTGCTACCGTTTTCCCCAAGAAAATTCTGCAATCCAGGTCAAAATTCTGAAAATTTTCTGCCGTTTTCAGCTTGTATATCTTGCTATTTTGTGATGTTTTCATGCTAATATGAAACTATGAAATAAAATGAGAACTTGCTTGGAAAAGTTCTATTTTTGACTCCCCGAAATAGGAATGAATGGGCCCGGCAGCGAACATGTGCTCATTATTCTTCGGCGAACGGTACTTCTCTCTTTTTTCTAATTTATGAATTAAGAAACAATATCTCTTGTCATGTCATGCCTTGTGTGTACCAAACATAATACTCTTTATTTAATGGATGTGCATGACTCAATTGAGAGTTTGGTGTCCAAGACATAAGGGACAATTATATCACATGTTGCATGTGCTTATCTTTAATTGACAACATTTAGCATATAATCTCTTGATTATGTTCACATAAGAGATTTTGTTATTTATCTTGTTGGCAATTTATGATTTGCTATAGGCCATAGCTATTGAAATTCATCACACAACTTATAAGTGAGGCAATATCATGAATTCTCAATATGGTTAGGTTGCACCTATCATTGCTAAACCTTAGCTTGCATGTGATAATAGTTAAAGGCTATGACTTGTTTACAATGCTAGTTTCTGCTATAGAAACTCTTTGACATGAGATTTGGGCATATGATATTTAAATTTATAGCCCTCATTATTTTGTATATTTATTTGCCCAGAAGGTAGATTAAGGATTTTAATTCTCTAAGTCATCCCCATTCTTTTAGGATGAACCTTTTAGGATGAATCGTGACAATGAATTCTTGACCAAAAATGGTCAACCTATCCCATCAATCCCCGAAGGATTGCTTGACGTTACTATGAGTCAAGTTTTTTTTTACTAAGTCTAACATACTGCAGATCACAAATCAATCCCTCAAGGATTGCTATACCCCCTTTTTCACCTAGTACGTGGTTTCAAAAGTAACATTTCCCTATCTGCGTTATTTTATTTGCGCAGTCTATTTTATATCACCACCACAACGTACCTCTAAAAGGGCTATCAAAGAAACCTCCGTCTATTGATTAAATACCGAAAGCCCATGATAGAGGATCAATACATATAATTGGGTACGTTGACTGCATTCCTAATGAAGATTGTTTCTCGGCATTAGGGGGAGATAATATACTACTCCGTAGCTTTTTGGAATGCCAAGAAATTTCATAAGAATAAAAACATCTTCACTATTTAAATCCATGTACTAGTTAGATTGAACTGGAAGTTCAAAAGATAATCTATTTGCGATTTTAGCAAATAATCTGCCAAAAACATACCTATTGATCATAATGATCATAAAAGAAGTGACTAGGTCCTATATCCTTGGACCAAACATATCTATCGATACTCCTTGACACCAGAAGTGTAGGAGATCTATCGGTGAAAGAAATATGGATCGTAATACTAGATCTAGTAAAGAAACATTGTCACTCTTGAAATAGCTTGAATAATTATGTCCTGCAGACGTTCGTCCAGATGACGAAAAACCCTGGTAAGACTTATAGGTGCACCAAACAAATGTAATACTAGGGACGCGGAACGACCAGATCAAAATATCTTTGGGAAATGTTTAGAATTTGGTTGTTTTAGAAATTGCCATTACTTTTACAGATATGGGAGTTTTACAAAAAGGTTATAGTTGTCGACAACACAATTGCCATCACAAATTGCTCGTTATATGATAATCTGGATCCAGAGTTAGGCACCAGAAGTGCCATGACTATTTAATATATAAAGGAGCAATTAAGGCATAGCTCGACTCGCTAATATGAATAAATTCTCTTTATAACAATACACCATTAAGCGTTAACCCTGAAGGTTACAAATGGGTGTGTGCATGAAAGAGAAGTAAGAATAACAAGGTGATATGATATGCAGCGAGTTTGTAGCCTATGGGTTCACGCAGAGACCCTTAATTGATTTTAATCAAATATACTCTCCCACGGTAAATGGCATTAAGTTCCGCTACATAATACAATTGGCAGAATAATAAATTTAGATATGCAGTTAAATTTATCTTGAGAAATCCCTGATGGATTCATAATTCTCATTTTTAAGTATTATTATGTGTCATTATCTACTCTTTAAAGGGTTGCGAATGGAGTTAATATCCTCATTGAAGGAATAATATGTACCATTGTGTGCTCGATAAAGGGTTGATAATGAACTTATTTATTATTTATTATCTCAGTCAAGATTGATGGTGTAAACATCAATGAAATATATAAAGAGCTTGATAGTGTCAGTTCATGTTTAAAGACTGAGACTTTTGAAATAAAAAGCTTGTGAAAGATATAAGTATTATCTCGACTTGAAGATCGAGTTTTTCTTTGAAGTTTTTTTTATATATACACCAGTCAGCCTACATCTAAAAATGTTTTTTCACATGTCTATATGCATATAAGTGTCATGTTTTATCAAACTAAAGGTTGCCTAATAATCTCCTGAAGCAGATAAGGAACCTTGTTGGACTCGAAGTCCCTTACTTCATTATCGTTGGAGCACCATTATAGAACCAGAAGTTCCATAATCGCAACATATTTGCGATGAAATTACTAGCAAAATCTAGTGCTCCCCCTACAAATGAAGTACTTGAATAATGATTAACATATCCTCCGGTATCTTCGAGATACAAAGACATGACATTTATGTAAGAAACCATGATACGGTTTTAATAGGCTACTTGGGTACTGGCTGTTTTGTTTGATCCCCGCAATGCCAAGTCCAAACTGGTTATACAATGAATTTCTCTAAATGTTCAAAATGAGGACAATAACACTTGTGTTGCACAAATGTTATATTAGCTCTAGAAGAGCCATAAGATTATTGTACACTACTCTAAGTGACAATCTAGAAGAGTTGTCCAATCCATCTCTTCAAAATTTGAAATATATGTAGAACTTGAAGATTGTTATCTTCAGGGGGAGACTGGAAGTACATTTACTCGAATCAATCCGGAAGATTGAACATTGAACGTAAAATCCTGAAGATTAAGTCATAAAAGACTAACAATTGCGCACTATTTGCAACGAATAAATACATAAATATCATGTACTCTTTTCCTCACTAGTTTTCTCCCATTGGGTTTTCTAGTGTGGTTTTTAACGAGGCATGAGTATGATATAGTAATGACAATGAGGAAAAGTTGCAAAATAATTGCTTAAATAGACAAACCCAAAAATCCTGAAGATTATGCGGTTTGCGCCCTGAAGGCTTATGGTTGTACTCTTTTTCCCTTAACTAAGTTTTTCCCACAGGGTTTTCTTAAGTTAAGGTTTTTAATGAGGCGACCAAATACAATATATGTTTTTACATATATCATGTACTCTTTTCTTCAACTAGGTTTTTCCCATGTGGTTTTCCTAGTGAAGTTTTTAATGAGGCATGAATATATATTTTTTATTGTACTCTTTTCTTGTCTAGGTTTTTCCCACCGGGTTTTTCTAGCAAGGTTTTAACGAGGCAAGGTCGTGGCCAAATAATGTCCAAGGGGGAGTGTTGTAAATAATATTAAGTGGACATTATTATAGTGTTTATAACACTTGTAACGGTCGGAGGATTATGACCACACTTATGGTTTCCGTTACAATTGTACATTATATATATGTGCTAATACCTTCTTGTATAGATGGAGTTTTGGATGCAAGATTAATAAAACTTCCTTGTCTCTTATCTTGTCTCTACTTTTCTTCTACTTTTCTTATTTTGTGCCACTTGCAACTGTATTCACCGGTTACCGGTTAGGAGCTAAATGGCCAACGGGCATAATCTCCCACAACAAATTAACAATAACAATATCCTTCTTTACGATAACAAAAATTAATTAAAAATTCTTAATCAGTTTGACTGGTAGGTTGATTTAGACAGGTATTGAGCATTTCTAAAGTACCAAATTTTAAAGAAAAGCGGCAAACATCCTGCAAACCTGCAATATCAATATATGTTTAAAGAGCTTAATTTATGCAAACCTGCAAGGTGCCAAGCTTTGCACCAGCCAAAGAAGTTGGATTCCTAAGTCTACATCTGCCCTACCAATCATGAACACCTTCAGTACTAAGCACAAAATCATCTAAGTCAATAAAGCTTCTCATGCATAAACAGGATATACCTAAAGCCTATAGTTTTGAATACTTAAACATAGTTATATGTCTCACATTTGAGTAGAGACAACACATAGATGCTAAACTATAACATTTTTCATCTTCCAATATAGTAAAACTAAATTATTTGAATTTGAGGCACGCACAAAAATAATTAATAATTGATGTTAAAGACTAATTTTATTCTTTCTAACACTATTATAAAAAAAAATGGGCCAATACAAAATTCTAATAATGCAAATTCAAACTTCAATAGGGAACCATAAAATTCATAAAACACATTATAAGTGCATAATTAATAAACTAATACCATCATGAATCATAGAGCCCAGCAGACAAAAATTAAAGTTCATTCAATTTTAATACAGAACAGATATATATAATCAAATATATTCCATTCATATGATCATATCCATCATCACTACTGGAAATTCTGAAATTTCCGACCACCTGAAAGTGATCTTAAATCAAGTTGAAAGTCTTGTTCCGACCACTTTTGGTATCCGGAAAAACCACTGTTGCTATTTCCGACCACTTTTTGGACTTTTTGGTATCAACTTAATTTAAGATCATTTTCAGGTGGTCGGAAATTTCAGAATTTCCAGTAGTGCATTTCAAACCAGATGCATGAAGAAAGACGAAGTATTATGGATCAGAAATCAATATTTACCAGAAAATCAAACAGGTCAACCAAATTCTATTTGAAGAAATTAAATATAAACAACTAAAGCTGCAATTTTTTCCTTCCAAAATTATTCTTTGTGTCAGTTCAGAACATTAATCTGATTATAGAGATAAAGTCCAATTCTTAATGCAAACAATCTCTTGGAAAGTGATGTGAAATCTGTGTTCAATATAATCTTCAAGATTCATATTGTGTTCATGCCTAGAAGATCTAACTGATACTGAAATTTCTGCTGCCTTTAATTTGGTTAATCTAATCACTTGTGTAAAGAAACACAGCTCTGTCAAGGCTCAGGTGTAACGTTTATCCGTTACTATTATTATAACATTAGGATAAGTTATGATAATAACGTGCATCAGGAACAACAAATATGGAAAAGAAAGCCTATATATGCCTTCCTGGATTTGCTGCTTGTTATATTATAATCCATATCAACTAACTAGTACAAATCTCTGCTGTCAGACAATTTAATGCAGAAAAAAATAAATAACAATAACTGCACCTATGAGGAAATCTTACATTTCATTAATAATGAAAAGAAATAAAGCATCATAATATACCACGAAATCTTACATTTCATATATAATGAAAATGAGTACAACAAATTATTACATGCATTTTGAGCCCCACAGACCTTCCTAATGATCAAAGCACAACAAATTGAAGAAATGAAGCTAGCTAGTTCAAAGCACCGCAGACCTTCCTAATGATACCATTTTGACCTGTGAGTGGCTGAATTTCAGACATTTTAATCATAGCTGATGCGAAATTTGCTTGGAATGCCTGTGGGCTCCTTGCATACTCTGAAACTATGCTGTCCGTAGCTCCACCACTGAATAAAACTGATCCGATTGAAGCAAACCTTTCTTTTGCAATAGGTTCTTGTAGTAGTTGTTATCGAAGGAATTTGTGGTCACTAAATCAAGTGGTGCCAAATTTTCATTTCCGGTGTCGTTAGGACATTGGCGTCTTCTAGTACGTGTTAGCAAAACTGACATCAATGTCAGTATGGTTGCCATAAATTCTATCGCGAAATAGGAAGCATTGAGCTTGGCCGAGAGTGTGTGCACCAGACAAAGCAACCATGTCTCTTGTATTAAAGCCTTTGCTTGCAAAGCTAGATATAAGTGTATCTAGATATGCAAATAAATCTGACACTATAAATACAAGAAATCTTATAATCTGCCCACACAATTCGATACCTCCGTATAATACTTTTGAATCTGCAAATTATACTAATGGGATCTGTTTTTGTCTCTGCAAATTATACTAATGGGATCTGTTTTTGTCTCTGCTTCCGGCCTATCCCCAAAGACAAGAAAAAGTTGTATAAGACTCCGGCTGATGCGCTGTTATTTGTCAAGGGAATATCCACATTCCACAATCAACCAACAAACACTGGAATGCTTACTCCATGACTCCCAGGTGAATATTATTATTATAGCTCTACAGTTTATATTACATGTTGATTTCTGGTGGAGTTGTTTAGGTTGCATTTTATTAAAAACTCGTAGAGCATGCAAAAAATTAATAAGATTATCAACTCCACCAGAAATCAACATGTACTATAAATCGTAGAGCTATAGTAATAATATTCACCTGGGAGTCATGGAGTAAACATTCCAGTGTTTGTTGGTTGATTGTGGAACGTGGATATTCCCTTGACAAATAACAGTGCATCAGCCGAAGTCTTATACAACTTTTTCTTGTCTTAGGGGAAGCAGAGACAAAAACAGATATCATTAGTATTTTCTATTTGAAGAATCGAACAAAAATGATTAGAAAGTATTATATGGAGGTGTAAAATTGTGTGGGGAGATTATAAGATTTCTAGTATTTATAGTGACAGATTTTATTTGTATTGTCCTATTAACGAATAGGAATTTTGATGTAGAATTGTAATAGAAATAGGATCATAGGAATCAATATATTCGATTGGAATTATATTATACTATTTTACAGTTTTGAATTGCATGAGCAAATTATAAGATTGGTATGTAGTGCCAAATTTATTTCTCCAGTTTTAGGGTTGGAACACACGAAATATTATAACAATATTTTAATATTATTGTATTGTATTACAAATACGAATTTTAATGTAGAATTATAGTTCGAATAAGAAGGTAGAAAACAATATATTTTATTAGGAATTGTATTACACTATTTACAATATTAGAAATTAGAATACAAATGTGGATGTAAAATTGTAGTACGCTAGAAAAGTAGAAAACATTATATTTTATTAGGAATTGTATTAACAATATATTTTATGGGATTGTTTTGGGCGGGAAGTTAAAGTGGAGATTTTGTTTTTATATATAGTATAGAGTATAGATAGATAGATATGGATTTGTACTATTATAAGGAACTAGTATTTGTCCCGTGCGATGTACGGAAAATATGTTATAAAAATATACACTATATGAGATTTATTCATATATAAAATTTTTGTTATTTAATAATTATTATGTGTGAATTCCTATGATAAAATTATGAACATAAATATATTTACAATTAAAATAATATTTAAGGTGGGTGATTACTACAAATATTAAACTATATTAAAAATTTAGTACATAGTATTTAATATTATAAATTTTTAAGAACTTAGTAAACTACAATAGTAATTGAATTACAACTTTAGAGTCACCACGGATCAAAATTTTTAGACCTTTGAGATTTCTAACTCTAGATGTAGCAACATACAATTGACGTTTAAAGACCAAAATCACAATCTTAGTTAGAACATTGATTTTTTTCTTCCAAATACTATCGAATTAAGTGTGTAATCAATAAAAGATGAGAACTAATAATTCGAGAATATAATCTTAATGTTACTAAGCCTACTTCACGTCAATTAAGTTGGAGAGTGTTGTTGGATAGTATCCGATGAATCCACGAATAACGCATCTTTGTCTCCGTAGTCCTCAATATGCACATCAACAATCTTAAATATTAAGCCACATAGCTATGCTATATATTAATTTCAAACTTATGGACTTTGGGGTTACATGCATGCTTCTTAAAGCCATATGGCTTTAAGATGTGAAAATTAAATGTTGCATTTAATTTTCACATTTTAAAGACCATTTAATTTTCACAAGACTTTCACATCTTAAAATCATATGGTCTTGTGAAAATTAAATGCAACATTCAATTATCACAAGACCATATAACTTTATTATATATAGGATAATTAATAAAAGATATATTAGTTATTTATTTAAATTTAATTATTAATAAATAATAAATTATTTTTATAAAATAAAATAATGCTCTCATTTTGCCTATTATAGCTAATAAAGATAAAAATAATTTTATTAAACACATATTCACAATTAGATAATAGTTAATGCTAACAATTAATAGCTAATTGCCTGGAATACCCATTCACAAAAAATTGAAAAAAAAAAAAAAAACAGTCAACTGGGTTGCTTAAAGGATAAAAAGTCAAAGTAAGTAATTCAATCTTAATCTATTTTTGGCGTGGAGGTATATTTGACACTTTGTGCATATCACATGGAAAAAAATGGAGGATAAAACTCATAAAAGCACTCAAGTTGGTATATAAAGTTATATACGAGTAATACATTTCTCACCAAAATCAGGAGAAAGGCCGCAGACATGGGAATCCTTGGAAGTCTCAGTTCAGATCAACTCCAGTTCTTCAATTCGCAAGGTTAACATCTCTGTTCATATGCATATACACATATCTGTATGTATGTATGTGTGTGTAATGCAAACAATTACATGTAAATTAGCATTGGAACTAATGCAGTGAGTGGAACTATGATTAGGGTATCTTGTGTTGGAATCGTTTTCCAGTGCAGAAGATATAGAATCGATGAGGAAGAGAATGGAGGAGTTGCTAGATACGTTCGATTGCTCTTCCACCGCCTCAATTTTCTCCACCAGGAATCAGGTCAACTCTTATTCTCGACTAATTAACACCGCCATATCAAAAACTCAACTCAAAATATCCTGAAATTCCCCTTTTCTTTTTGGGGTTTTTTTTTTTTTTTTTTTTTCCAGAAAAATACTACTGACAATTACTTCTTTGAAAGTGCTGAGAAGGTTTCATTTTTCTTTGAAGGTTTGTTGTCGATTATTTTGTGTATGTATCTTGTGATTTGGCTGATGGGTTTTTAAAAAGGTAGTTGTATAATTTACAGAGAAAGCATTTGGGGATGATGGCAACTTAAAGCAGCCAAAGCATCTCTCAATAAACAAAGTTGGTCACGGTATGCCTGAATGAAAGAAACGCCCTTACTGAATTGTTTAATAATGTACATTCTGAGACTTTCAACATTTTGAGTCTCTTCTATTCATAATTTAAGCAATATGATCTTGAATTACTAGAGCATATCCTATGTTTATTTTTATTTTATATCTTAAATTGGATATTTTATTACCTGAAATTTGGCAGCTTTGGATGAAATTGATCCTGTGTTTAAGAAGTTCTCTAGTACAGAGAGAATGTCAGGCCTACTCCAGTCTTTGGGTTACCATAGGCCAGTGGTCATTCAATCCATGTACATATTCAAGGTACCTTTTTTACTGGCATTCCGGAATGCATGTTGTGAAAGAAAAAGCTATCTATTGGCTGCTGTTCCCACATTACATTGCAGCAGTTATGTTGCACCGGAAATAAGCAGTACTTAATAGTGTTAATTTTATTTTATTTTAAGTCAAACTCTCGACTGCTGTTATGAAGGATGCAGAAATTAGGGCCAACACAGTAAGGAAGAATCCTGCATATCCGAACACTTGAGTTACACTACATCTAGATAAAAATTAGTTTTTGGGAAATCCCCCAACTACGGATGTGGTGGATGTGAGACTCACATGTGAAGCTTGGAGATTTGAGATGACTTGCCAAATTAGTGACAACACCCTTACTGGTGATGAATCATGGCCCGATTCAACCTAGAAAGCATAGACACCAAATTTAGGATCAGATACCCATCCTAGACACGATAATGCTTCAGACCCCAAAATATTCCCATCTTAACATTTTGTGACAATTTAAAAGGGGCATGCAAGTCCTAACACATCCAAGACACATATTAATGGTAGTGATGATAAAATTGAAGAACTATGAAAACTGAAATTTGAATCTCTTTGGGTAACTAATGTTATTATTGTTACTCTGTGGCTTCAGTTATTTGTAGGCTATTCTACTTTACTCTTCTTTTGTGTGTCATTTTTTCTTTGTTGGTTTTATTTTATTTTATTTTATTTTTTAATTTGTCACCTGATATGCTTAATAGTAAATTAATAATAGAAATATTACTAGAGTAATTTTTTATAATAACTAAAATTAGTGTCTCTAAAAGGGTCTATATTTTGGAAATCTTGTGTCCTTGTGTCCATATCCACTCTTCATAGGATTCAATCAACCAAGGATTTTTACCAGCTTTTACTGATTTCTACCTGGTTTTGCTACAAAATCTTTCATGTAGAAAAGAAGTCTGACTAGTTCCCTGTGGATTGGCTGAAAATTCTCTAGTTCCCTATAGAGAATTTATTGAGTGATGTATAGTTTCCATGGACGCACAGAATAATATTTTTAATTTTTTGTTTTTCATACCTCTGGTCATAATTTTAAGAGAACCTCCTGTTACTTTCTTTTATAATTTGAATCTTTTTTTTTGTTTTGTTTTTTTCCCCCTTTTTTTGGGTCTTTGAGAGTATGAACTATTCAAAGGAGAGAAAGGAACCAAAGGAGTGGTTTCTGTACATATGTGACCACCACCTCATTCCACACTTGATATTCAATTAGTATAAATTACTGAAATAACATAATTTCCTTAAGTATACCTCATTCCTTGCACGACATCTAGCTTTCTTGGGTGACATTTCAAGTTTCCTTTTCAGCAACCAGGTATTGGGGGTGAAGTAGTGCCACACCAGGATAACTCATTTCTGCATACTGAGCCACGAACTTGCACGGGGTTGTGGCTGGCTTTAGAGGATGCAACAGTTATAAATGGCTGTCTTTGGGCTATTCCAGGGTCTCATAAAAGTATTATTGCTTCTTATTTTATTTTTAATTTTTAATTTTTAATTTTTAATTTTTTTTTTTTTTTACAAATTGCAATATAGTTTTTGCTTATCAAAAATAAAAATTATTTTCATTTCTTTAGATGGTCTTGTGAGGAGATTCATTCGAGATGCGAATGGGGTTCATTTTGATAACCCATCCCCACTCTATGACCAAAAAGATTTTGTTCCTATTGAAGTTAAAGCTGGCACTTTGGTTGTCATCCATGGTGATCTTATCCACCAGAGGTAAGAAGTTCATTAATAACCGGATTGATTGTTGACTATATCTCTGCCATATGCACCTTTGAGATTATACTCTGTAACACGCCGATATATTTTTTTACAGCTTTGAGAATCAGTCTGAAAAATCAAGGCATGCATACAGTTTGCATGTAGTAGATACTCTTGGCTGCAAATGGTCAGAAGACAATTGGTGAGTTCTTTAGTTCTAATTATCGTTTGCTTTGTGTTTTGCAATTGGTGATGCCACACTTTTTCACTTAAGTCAAAAGTAGTAGAATCAGTTTAAGCTTTTGTTTAGTGTTGGAGTGGCCTGGTCAATAAAGATGTCCTGCCTGTTTAATTTAAACTATTTTTTCCATTTTTTGATCTCCAATTTTCTATTTCCATTCTCTATGACTCTATGAGCCATGGGTCCCACTGGAAAGTTTTTGTTTTCCAAAAAAAAAGTTCACTGTTAAAAAAGGTGGGTTCTGTTAGTCTGCATTTTCCATTTTGGAGAACCACTTTTCCAGGTTTAGAAAGTTGGGAGTCTTGGAAAAATGTTTTCCATTTCCAGTCTTCTAATGGAAAAATTTCCAATTTTCCAGATGCTGAACACTTGGTTTTTCAATGTTAATGAGCTTTGTAAACTCAAAGTATATTCAGGATAATTATATTGTACAAGTGTCAAACCCTCCCGTGGATTAGCATGTTCCGTACTGTTGTTGAAATAAATAATACAAGGGAACTGATAAACTGATTGCATACTCCTTTTCTTTAAGATGGTCACACAAAGGACTTAAATCTGAAAAAAAAAAAAAAACTAGATGTTGGCCAAGTAGCTAGAATGGCAAACAAGCCCAATGCCTAACTGTATACAGGACTAGTAAACACACCACAGACACATATAACTAAGAGAATAATTTAATATGTATTTTTAAACTTAAAAGCATGGTCGGTGCATTCTTCACCAATGTGTGTATGCATAAATATCTTCTGGTACTTAACATATGCCTAGACTGATTTTTGCAATAATGATTAAACCAGAAGGGTGAAACCCAATAGCATCAGTATTAGATAAGCAAGTACTATAATGATGTCATGAAACGTTATGAACTTGCATGGAGTTGCGTCTGCCCTAACTCTGATGATAACTCAGAATAAGTAATGGAACCTTCTTGTGGTTGGTTCCCTTCTTATGGATTCATTCTTTGTATGCCAACTGAGTTTTCTCTACAAGCCCAGCTCATGACCCTACTTGTGGGCTATGTAACTAGTAAAAGCTTGCAATAGATATGTTAACTGTTAACTTTAGCTATATAGCAAAACAAATTGAGAGACATGCATATACTTGTGAATGTAAAAATGAGTTACTACCTCAAATAATTGCTAATGATGTTTACTTGTGTGAACAATGGATCAGGATTAGGAGGGCTACTGATCTGGCACCCGTATACAGTTCTTGATATTGACCTGGCTTGTCTCCAACAGTGTTGTTTAAGAAGCTTCTGCATTCACCAAGTGCAAAATCTATGCTTGTGCATATGTAAACATGTTGTCTGGAAGAATAGGAGTTGTATTGAGCTTTGTTTCTATCTAATAATAAACCTAAATAATGGGAGTTCTGTTGAGCTTCTTTTCAGCTAAATAACTCTCTCTGATGGGATTATCTAATGCTTCTCTTTTTCATCATCATTTGTTACTGTGTTTTTCTAGGGAAATCGATAGTAATAGAAAGAATTTCAAAGTCATGGACAAAAGTAGGAAATTTTTTAATATTAGACAAACTTAGGAGAAGAATTTTTAGTAAATGCGTTTTTGGCGTTGATTGAGCTATATTTCAGTTTAAAAACATACACACACACACTCTGACATTGGTTCTATTATTAAACCTAAATAATGAGAGTTCAATTGAGCTTCATTTCAGCTTAAACTCTCCCTGACGGGATTTTCTAATACTTCTCTTTTTCATCATCATTTGTTACAATAGGTGTGTTTTTCTAGGGAAATCGATAGTAAAGGGAAGAATTTGAAAGTTATGGACAAAAATAGGAAACTTTTAAATATTAGACAAACTTAGGAAATTTTTTTTGGTAAATAGTCAATCAAAAGTTTGACTTTTGTAGAACCTGCAACTTAGAGTTGATGTGTGCATTAGAGTGCAAAATTTATCTAACCGGTGAGTTTAAGATTCATATTCAGTGTCATTGTATCCTTTCTAGCCTTTTACTTTGAATGTGTTGAGGATTGTTAGGAAGTCATTCAAACTAGAAATCTTTTGGCTTGCTAGTTGTCCTACATTGGTATTGGAACCTTCTTTATGATAAACAACACTTCTAAGTCTTTTGAATTCCTATTGAGAAGAAAGAAAAGGGGAACCCCACAAGCGCCATCGCCCCCGCCAGCCCGCTCAGCTCGGTTCGGTTCGCACGCGTGCAAGGTGTGGTCTGGTGTGGCAACTTTTTGTCACCTAATTTTTTGGATTAATTCTGTTTACCTTGTCCGCATTGTTAATGAGATCATGGATACGTATAATTCTCTCAGCTACACGTCCCTATCCTGCGCACTGTTAATGAGATTATGGGTATATGTAATTCTCTTAGAATTGTTAATGAGATCATGGGTACGTGTAATTCTCTCAACTACACATCTCTATTCCTATGCTCATCCGTCGCTGAAAACAAAACTTGTTGCATTATTTATTATATAAACAGCATCCAACATTGTGAAGGAACACGCCAAAACCTACAGAGTTTCTTCTCCTCTCTAGTTCTATTTGAGCAAAGTCTAGTTCGCCTACGTTATAGCTGGTGTAAGCTAGGCGTAGGTGGTCTGTGTTACCCGTCAAAATCGTGTCAGGAAACTTTTGACTGCACAGTCACAAAAAAATCGCTTTTAAGGTAGTGTTATTACAACATGACACGGAGCTCTCTTTTCTTATTTCTCAACAGCCAGCATGTTTTTCCCTTCTTTCATACACTTTCATTTTCATACACTTTCATTTTCTTCCAGAAGTTCTTCGACGTTGCTCAAGGTATTTTACAACACTAATGGTCCAGGATACTTGGCAATCCACAGCCACCTATGTACCCATGTTAACCCCCACACTTTCCACTAGCTTGCTATATAGCCTATGAAGCTGGGAGACCTTAGACCAACATCCCCATTGGCCAAAAGAACCTAAAAGTCAAGCGGGTCGGCGTATAATTAGGGGTTGGAGGCTGTTTCGGGCTTGTATTCTTACTGAGCGAGAGTTGGACCTTGACTCAAGCGAGTGAGTGAAAGGCGTGGCAAGAGAGCAAGTTCGACTCGCGAACGATCAGCAAGTGAAGGACTGATCCTTTTGCGCCAATACTGTTGCAAGACTGGTACTTGGCGGCTCACGAGCAAGCATATCGAATGTCCGTCTATTCCCGCATTTGGCTACTTCTTCATACAATTAGTCTGGAATAGAGAAATGACAATAATACAAAGCGGCATTCTCCCTTTACTCTATCTTGATTGAGAATGGAATTATGGAACAAACTCCCAAAGCTGTGGAACTAACGAGTCTATTAGAAAGTAGAATTAGCAACTTATGCACGAATTTTCAAGCAGACTCGATCGGCCGGGGGAGGAGCATTTTTAAATGCTAAATCACTGAATTAATAAAATGCCAAATGCGTTCCTCAATCACAAGCTCTAAAGGGAAAAAAATAGAATCACCAAAGCGGATGATTGACTCATTCCATACTAGAACTAATCATAGAAAATTCTTTGATAACAAAGATTCCTATTTCTCAATGATATTCTATGATGAAGACAATTGGCTGAATTCCGAAAAACCATTTTATAGAAGTTCATTGATATCCTCTTTTTATAAATCAAATCGACTTCGATTCTTGAATGAACACTAAAATCCGACCGACCGTCCACACCTCACCACAACCCGGTCAAGACCAAGGTGGAGGGTCAGCCGACCCAACAAACTAGTTGGCTAATAGATGAGAGTCAAAATAGCACCTTGCCCGCATATCGGCTAGGCGAGGGGCGAAACTAACCCCCTTCTCCCCCAGCCCTGCATTGTGTGTTTTTTCCTCCTTGCTCCAATTCCCCTCAACAAATTTACCTTAATCAATTTCTGGTTGAAAGAAGCCTAACAACGAATAATTCCTAATCTGTTTGGTACCCCACTCTTCATGCTAAACTTATATATATATATATATATATATATATATATATATATATATATATATATATATATATAGGGTAATGTTCTTGTGATATCATACCACCTCTTTCTGTGAATTCGTGAGACCCTTCATGAATGCACACAACTACTCAATGGTAGATTGTATGCATTCAGCCATTCATGTTGGGCAGGGCCGGTCCAAACATTTTACAGGCTCGGGGCGAAATTTTAAAAAAGGGCCCTATATAAAAAATTTAAATTCAAATTTAATAATACTAAAACAATTAGAATATCAAATAACAAGAAATAAGATTAGAAAATTTTCAACAATTTTTTAAATACAAAAATAATCATGACAAAAAATTTCTACGTGCTTTACTCGATGCAAAATCATCGATAATTGCATCAAGATTTATATTTTCTAACATATCTTTCTCAATACACAAAATCGCCAAACCATTCAATCTTTCTTGTGACATTGAAGATCTCAAGTAGGTTTTCAATAACTTCAATTTTGAAAAACTTCTCTCCGCTGATGCTACAGTCATGGGTATTGTCAATAATATTCGATAAGCAATAGAAACCATTGGGTAGCAATCCGCAACTTTGACAAACTCAAGAATCTCAATCGCTGACATCAATGTGTTTGGCAAAGTCATCTGTAACACTTTTAATTCAGAGAAAAGATCATCAGAATCAACATCGGACATATCATTATGAGAAAAAGTAATTGCAAAATTATTGCAACATTCTCTTAGTTTATTATTATCCAATGACTTCAATATTTTTGAATTATATAAAAATCCAAAAGTATTTTCAAATATCTTTAGTTGTTCAAATCTATTATTCAATGAAGTAATTGCCACATCCACAACAGTTAAAAAATAATTGACTCTAAAAGACTCCTCAGGTGATTGAATTTCCTCTTCATTATCATTTTCATCAAATTGCTTTTTCCTAATAATACGTCGTCTAATTGGAAATGTAGGCTCTATGTCCATATCACATGCAATATTTTTGGCAATATTCATACTAGTAGCAAACCCTTCATTTCTATATTTCTCAAAAAAATTCATTACACCTTCTAATTGGGTCATTGTAGTTTCAATGCACATAGATTTTGATTGCAACTTTTTGCTTACCATATTAATAGCAAATAAAATATCATACCAAATAACAATTCCAAGTAAAAATTCAAAACTTTGGAGTACATTAACCAAGCTATCAGCTTCACTTTTTGATTTGGCATCATCACAAATTTTAGATAATTCTAACAAAGCTAACCTTATTTGGGGAGCTTGAAATCTAATAGCTTTGACACTTTTTATTCTACTCTCCCATCGAGTATTTGATAAATATTTCATAGTCAAGTTTGGAACATTATCAAGTAAAATTTTCCACCTTTTTGTTGAACTTGAAAATAAAGCATATATACGTTGCATAGCACCAAAAAATGAAACTGCTTTAATACAAGAATGTGCCATATAACTAACAGTAAGATTAAGACTATGACAAGCACATGGCATATACAATGCTCTCGGATTTATTTCAAGTAATCGTTTTTGAACACCTTGGTGTTTTCCTTTCATATTCGAACCATTATCGTAACCTTGACCTCTAACATCATCAATTTTAAGACCTAAAGCTTTAATTGCATCTAACAATTCATTAAAAAGTCCTAAACCAGATGTATCATCCACTTTCAAAAACTCTAAAAAATATTCTTCTATTTTTATTTTATTACTAGACATATTAACACACCGTACTACAAAACTCATTTGTTCTTGATGACTCACATCAGGGGTACAATCAAGAATTATAGAAAAATATTTAGCCTCTTTAATAATATTTATGATGAAACTTTTAACACTTTGGGCCAAAATAGAAATTAACTCATTTTGAATTTTATGACCAAGATAATGATGATGAATTTCATGGTTGTTAATACGTCTAATATGATCTTGCATTATTAAATCAAATTCTGCAATCATCTCAATCAATCCCAAAAAATTACCATTATTATCACAATAAATTTTTTCATTGGATCCTCGAAAAGCCAAATTATGTTTTGCAAGACATTTTATAGCAGAAACTATGCGTAGTAAAACTTGTCTCCAACGTTCTTTTTCTTTTGAAATTTCATATTGTAAATTTTTATCAATAGTTTGATTATTATTCAATCTTATTTTTAGTTCATTCCAATTTGTCATATTAGTCATATGTTCAATACTATTCTCATGTTGTTTGAGTCTCTCACTAAGATGCTTCCAATCTCTAAATCCATCATTCGCTAAAGGACTTGTATTGTTATTAGATTTGAACAACTTACAACAAAAACAATATACTTTATCCACATGTTTTGAGTAAACTAACCATTTTCGATCACTAGTTTCTCCATTACTCAACTTCCTAGTATAATGAGCATATAAAAAATGCCTAGAGTTATTATCCAAAGGAAACACATTATTTAATTCCCTTATAGGCCCCTTTTCAACCAAAATATCTTTTGATTTATTATCAAGATTAGACCAATTTCTAGGGTCATAAATATCAAAATAAGGAGCAATTTGTTCATCAACCAATATATTTTCAACACTATACTCATTTGATAAATTATCATGTTCACCTAAAGGACTATTATTTGTTACATTATCTTGTCCATTCAAATTACCAATATCCTCATCAATATGATCTTGATTCCTCAAATTTTCATTAGATGGTTCAAGATTATCTACGTTTGGTCTCTCTAAATTTTCATTAGATGATCCTACTATTTTAATAAATTTATTCATAGCTCCTCTTTGTGAGTCTATTAACTGCTCAATTTTTTTTCTTTTTTTTCTCTTTTCACTTCCAGATAAATGTTTATTAGGCAACATTATATATATATATATATATATATATATATATATATATATATATATATATATATATATATATATATATATATATATATATATATATAAGGAACAAAAGCACCTGGCACTTGGAATACTGAAATAGCCAATCAACAATCTTTATTTCTACCAACGGGTAAACATGTATCTTCAATCCCTACATAAATAAATGAATAAACACATTACACAACTTACAAAATAAAATAAAATAAAATAAAAACAATCTTCATATAATAAACCTAATAAACTTACAATTTCATTATACATAGGAATCCTAAGAAATAGAATTAAAAGACAAATAAAATTCATAATTCCCAACTCTTAAACAACAAATCAATAATTCCTAATTTCAAAATGTAATAAGCAATTTATTCTGCAATTTTTCCTAATTTCCAATAATCTGCAAATCTGCAATTTTGTAATATGTAAATCTTTAATATTCAATTCATTATGCAAAATTCCTAATATGCAAATCTGCAATTCCTAATATTCAATTCAATATGCAATTTATTAAATCTGTAATATGCAATAATTCATACTTTCAAATCTGTAACCTAATATGCAAATCTGCAAAAAATTCATTTACCAAATCTGTAATATGCAATTCATTAAATCTGTAATATGCAATACTTTCAAAATGTAATATGCAATTAATTCCTAAATCATAACAATTAACTAAATCTGCAATAATTCCTAAATCTACAATAATCCCTAAATCCTAACAATTAACAGTTAACAAAACTTAAATTCAGATTACATTAATAACTAACAATTAGCAATGCCTAATCTGCAATTTTAAACCTAATCTATAATTCATTTTGTTTTTAGAATGTAATATGCAATTCCTAAATCCTAAATTTCCAAATCATAAAATACCTTTGCAATTGCAGATTACTGAGATTAGGCCGGCGAAGGCCGAAGGTTAGGGCGCGAGACAGAGGAGTAGAGGACGGTGACTTGGAGAATGGCGAAGAAGAGGCAGGGCGGTGAACTGAAGAGCGGTGAAGGCAAGGTAGAAGACTGTTATTTGACTTCTGAACTTTTAATAACTTCATTCTTACCGTTGAGAAGAATTGAAGGGTTACAATGGATTGTGTTGTAGGTGCAACCGGCCAGGCAGAGAGAGGCGTCTCTTCTTCGTAATCCCGTCTTTCCGTCTTCCGCTCTTCTGCTCTCTGTTATTAGATTTTTTTTAATACATATTAACTATTAAGTACAAGTATTATAATATATATAATATATTACTATATTTTCTATGGGCCCCCTATAGACTTGGGCCCTGGGCAGGTGCCCAGGCTGCCCATGTGCCTGGGCCGGCCCTGATGTTGGGCAATTAAAAATATTTACGAGTGAGGGAAAGAAATCATATGTTTGGACAAGAGACTTTAATGATAAAATTACATATTAGCCTTCTTTGAAAAAATTATAAATGGATGACTAATTGTGACAAACAAATTAAAATCATGGATATAATGAGACAAAATTAAAAGAGGAAGATTAGGTGACAATGTCACAATAATCAATAACTAAAATTAAATTTTATTTATTTATTAAAATGTCAAAGTACATATGAAGTCCATGTGCTATAGGGTGGCAATGTAACAATAATCAATTACTAAAATTAAGGTTTTTTTTTATTTTTTTATTTTTTTATATTTAAAATGTCCATGTGCTATAAGGTTTTGTTCAATTTAGTTCATATACTTTTGTTTTGAGCACCATAATCTCTTTACTCTAAAAGTTTATACAATTTAAAGACAATAATTGTCAATATTAATATAACCGTTAACTTTGCTAACATGGCATTAACTCATCATTACCACATCAGCATAATATGATGTTGGCATGTCTAATTCATATATTATTTTATCAATATTTAAAGATAAAAATGAGTATGGAATTCATCACGAAAACTCTCTCTGAAAGGGAAGAGGTGGAGGTCCCAATCGCGCAGCAACTCAACCAGAACACATAGTTGTTCGTGGTTCCAATCAGGGGCGGGATATTGCCACGACGGTGGTTCACCATGGAATTATGACCACGAACCATCCTATGGCAGTCGATTTAGTGAATATGTTTAAAGAAGTTCCTCCTGACATCCCTCACATTGGCACCAAGGCGGCTGATCCTCCGGATATATCAATGGTTAATGTGGTTAATGATGATGGCAGTCATGGCCTTGAGGCGTCTTTCCTTTTGTGCTCTTAATGGGCCCTTTTCATTTTATTTATTGTTTCTAATGATCTCTCTTGTTTGGAATTGTCAGGGTGCGGCCTCGGCCTCCTTTAGGCGCACCCTAAAACAGTTTTCTCGTGATTTTGCACCTTCAATCATTTGCTTGTTGGAACTTGTTCAAATCTCTATATTTCATACTATTGAGTCAAGAGGATACATGTATTTATACTAGGCTATGCACACTAACTATGGTAAGAATCAATAATATCCTTAAGATATTATACACAATATCCCTAAGATATTATACACACAATCACTGAGATCATATCAAATATACTTCTACCATATAATGTTTAACACTCCCCCTCAAGTTGGAGCATAGATATTGATAATGCCGAACTTGTTACATAAGTAATCTATTCGAGGCCCATTCATAGCTTTTGTATAAAGATCTCTTAACTGTTCTCCTGTCTTCACAAATCCAGTAGAAATTAAGCCTCGTTGTATCTTTTCACGAATGAAATGACAGTCAACTTCAATGTGCTTGGTTCGTTCATGGAAAACAGGATTGGCTGCAATATGGAGAGCCACTTGATTGTCACACCATAGCTTCGCAGGAATAGAAGCCTTGAGCCCTATTTCATCGAGAATGTGATATATCCACAAGATTTCACAGGTTGCTTGTGCCATTGCTCTATACTCTGACTCTGCACTCGATCGTGAGACAACATTTTGCTTCTTGCTCTTCCACGAGATCAAGTTTCCACCAAAGAAGACACAAAATCCGGTTGTAAACCTCCAATTCTCCTTAGACCCTGCATAGTCTGCATCTGCAAAGCACTCAATGTTCATATGTCCATGGTTTTGATATACAATTCCACGTCCTGGAGCCACCTTTAAAATAGTTCAGGATTTGTTCAACAGCTTTCCAATGATCAACAGTTGGAGACGCCATAAAGTGACTTACAATACTTACTAAGTAAGCAATATCAGGACGAGTTACAGTCATATAATTTAGCTTACCAACCAATCTTTTATATCTTTCTGGATCATCAAATAGCTCCCCCTTTGATGTCAACCGTGAATTAGGGATCATTGGAGTATTGCACGGCTTGGCTCCCAGTTTCCCTGTTTCTGTCAATAGATCAAGTACATATTTTCTCTGGGAGAGAAGTATACCTTTCTTACTCCGTATTACCTCAACACCTAGAAAATATTTTAATGTACCAAGATCTTTAGTCTGAAATTGACTATGAAGAAAGGTCTTAAGAGATACAATACCAGCGGTGTCACTTCCAGTGATGACAATGTCATCCACATAGACAACTAATAAAATAATGCCTTTCTCAGAGCGTTTATAGAAGACAGAATGATCAGGATTTCCTTTTATCATGCCAAACCTCTCAATCGCTTGACTGAATTTCCCAAACCATGCACGAGGGCTTTGCTTAAGGTCATACAAAGATTTGCGAAGTCGACAAACCTTACCATACTCCCCCTGAGCAACAAACCCAGGTGGTTGCTCCATTTAGACTTCTTCTTGAAGCTCACCATGTAGAAAAGCATTTTTAATGTCCAGTTGATGTAAAGGCTAATTAAATGCAGCAGCCATAGATATAAGCAATCTGACAGAGGTCAATTTTGCAACAGGAGAAAATGTGTCAGAGTAATCAATACCATAAGTTTGTGCATATCCCATAGCAACTAGACGAGCCTTCAACTGAGCTACAGATCCATCAGAGTTAACTTTCACCACGAACACCCATTTGCACCCAATGGTGTTCTTCCCTACAGGTAAATCTACCAAGTTCCACGTACCATTGAAATCCAAGGAATTCATCTCCTCAATCATAGCGTTACGCCACCCAGAATGGGACAGTGCTTGTTTGACAGTTTTAGGAATTTGTATAGAGTCAAGAGAAGCAATAAAAGAGCAGGAGATATGGGGTAAGTGGTTGTAAGAAACAAACGATGAGACTGGATAAGTACAAGTTCTTTTACCTTTGCGTAGGGCTATTGGCAAGGTAGCTGGATCAGACGACGAAGAATCCAGCTAAGGACATGAATTTGGCGTATTGTCAGGAACCGAAGTAGTGTCTGGATTGGGGTTAACCTCTTTTAGAACAGACTGGTGTTTACGAGAATATACCTGAGTGATTGGTGGTCGGGAAGGTGGAATAGAAGCGGAAGCGGTGGTAACCGTATAGATGAGAATATCATCATCACTGTCGCCATGGCTTTCTGAATTTGAAGAAGGTGAGAAGGAAACATCTTCATGGAAGGTTACATCAATAGACACTAGATATCTTCCCGTTGACGGACAATAACACTATACCCCTTTTGAACACGAGAATATCCCAAAAAGATGCACTTTAAAGATTTAGGATCTAATTTCGTGATATGGGGCCTTACATCTCTCACATAGCAAGTACATCCAAATGTTTTTGGTGGAATAGAAAATACAGATTTGTGAGGGAAAAGACACTGATAGGGTGTTGTACCATGTAAGACCGAAGATGACATACAGTTGATCAAAAAACAAGCAGTAGATTCATGTCCTTTACCAATAATCTGCTTCGTCGTAAGATCCGGGAACATGCAGTGAGTGGGAAAAAAGGTTATGAAACAATTTAGAGCATTAGTGATTTGACTAACAGAGATCAAATTAAAAGACAAGTTGGGAAGGCTCAAGATCGAGGATAATGGGAGATCAGGAGTCGGATTAGCAGTGCCAATCCCAAGCACCCTAGAGATGGATCCATCAGCTAGAGTGACATGGGAAGTTGAAGGAGAAGATTGAAAGGTAGATAGGAGGCTAGAGTTACCTGTCATATGATCCGTGGCTCCTGAATCAATAACCCATTTGGAAGCTGAAGAGGCGAGGCAAGTGTTGGGATTACCTGAGGTGGCAGCCGCTACAGTTGAGAGAGATGATGAGGATTCTTGGTACTTCAGGAACTTAGCATACTCATCTGCAGAGAATACAACTGTTTTCTCACCATGAGTATCAGAAGACACCATATTGGCAGACCGATTGCCCTGATTTCTATTCTGAAGCTTTCGGCAATCCTTCTTCATGTGTCCCGGTTTCTGACAGTAATGGCAAATGATTGGATTATACTGTTGGCCATGAGGATCCCTATTGTGATATGACGACTTCACAGGCTCCCCCTTTGACTTCTGACTGACAAGAACACTGCTCGACTGAGGGGGTTGGTAGGTCTCTGTGCGTAATACTCTAGAGAATACATCAGATAGGGATTTGAGCTCCTCACTGGACAATATCTGGGACTTGGCTGGTTTTAGTCGAGGATGAAGACCAGCCAAAAAACTCATGATGGCCATTTGTTCTCGCTGTTGCTGCTGCACCTTTATATCCGTTGTGAACGACATTTATTCATTATGAGCCTCATAAGTTTTCTTGAACTCCATAAAATAAGTCTGCAGAGGTTTGTCAAGCATGTCGGCCCTATAAAAAGCCTTACAAACATCATAGATTCGAATAATGTCGCCCTTACCCGAATACAAAAAATTAAGATAGTCTAAGAGCTCTTTGACAGTTTCACAGTGACTAACAAAACCAAATATCTCAGATTCAATTGAGTTCCGTATTTGAAGAAATAATTTAGCATCATCACGCAACCAAGTTTGCTTAGCTTTGTCATCCTCGGGTGGGGTGTCAGTCATATGGGCATCTTTGTCAATACTACGCAGATATATTTTAATGGTTCGTTTCCAATCCAAATGATTTGAGCCATTTAATTTGTGTTCTGTGATTCTTGCATTAACGGGAAGAATATCAGACACAAATATAGACTTAGGCTCAGACATTAGGCTATCCAACAGGAAGATATCTCAAACCAGACAACCAAACTTCCAGAATCAGTCCTCTAAGCCACAAGAAACACACAAACAGCCACACAACCTCACTGTCTTGCAAAGCAAAAAATAAGAGGGATATTACCGGGACCTCCAATACCAAAACCGAGCCTAGAGCAGCGATGTAGAAGACCAGGTGACCTCGGGAAAGTCGACCGGAATCGATTCCGGCGCCGGAGTGAAGCACACGCCCCAGCGCGTGGACTTCCGGCGAGGGACGAAGGCGGCGCGTGAGGGCCACTCGCCGGGAAAAATGACGTCGAACTCAGCAGTCCGGCCTATCGGCGACCGACGAGTCTGCTCCTGAGGGTGGTGACGACAAACGGCTGGCGACAATCCCGACCCAAAACTCCACCGTGCGCAGAAGCAGAAAGAGGAAGAAAAAAAAATTCTGTGTTTTTTTTTCTTTATGTGGCTCTTGATACCATGTTCAAATCTCTATATTTCATACTATTGAGTCAAGAGGATACATGTATTTATACTAGGCTATGCACACTAACTATGATAAGAATCAATAATATCCCTAAGATATTATACACAATATCACTGAGATCATATCAAATATACCTCTACCATATAATGTCTAACAGAACCAAAGGTCTCCGGCAGTCAAGCCAACAAAATTTGTTCAGGCTTCAGCTTTGATGAGTGGATTAGAGTAGAAGCTATGAGCTTTTCCAGAGGAATTTGGGTTCTGGGGAAGGGCAGCTTGAATGTTGAAATTCTTCAAACTCATCCCCAATTTATTTCTATGCAGGTAGACAATGGAATTTTAGAGCTATAGGTGTTCTCGGTGGTTTATGGGAGTCCAAACCACCACCTAAGGAAGCAACTGTTTGCAGACCTGACCAGCCAGTCTTTGAGTTCGCCAGTACCATGGCTAATAGTTGGAGATTTTAATTCAGTTTCTTGTAGGGATGAAGTGAGTAATGCTGAAATTTTTTATTCATCTAGGTACATTGATTTCAACGATTTGATCTTTCGTGAGGGGTTGGTGGATTTAGGATACTCAGGTGCAAAGTTCACATAGATGCGAGGAACCAATGCGGATACGTTCAAAGGGGCTCGTCTTGATCGTGCTCTAAATAACATTGATTGGAAACATAAATTTCCGGAGGCTTCTGTGACAACCCAAAATTTAATTTTATAAATCCGATTTTAAGAAATTCTAAAATAGCCATTTTTACTCCCTAAATTTTTTTGCAAAAGAACAGTGTTTGAATAAATTATTTCGGGTGACTTTTTAAATAAAAGTTCAACACCGAGAGTTTTAATTTCGAAATTCTAAATTTTCGGGTACTTCGCGTACCAAGTTTTAAACCGAGAAAATTATCTGAGTGAAATCGGGAGAAGTCCGAGAAGCCTAAGTCAAGTGTTTGACTAGAAAAATTTTTTGGAAAAATTATCTTTCAACCCCAAACTATTTTAAATAGCAAATCTAGCCCATGGTCCATGGAGTATGGTGGACCACAAGCCATCCAAAACAATGCCTGAAACATTCTCTGCCAAGTCCTTTTTACAACTTTGCCATCCACCAATCATAGGGAATCATCCTAGGGTTTTGCACCCTTTATAAGCCTAACTATCCATTTGTTTCCTGATCTCTTTCCTTGCATCTCCTCCCCTGAGTCCTCTGGTAGAAGAAAGAAACACCACAGTAAGTTTCCCCAAGCTCATTCTCATCCATTCATTCACTCATTTTGCTTCTAGTTTCCATCTTCTTGTTTCAATCTCTGAGGTTCTTTCCTTCTGTGTTGTTTGTGTGGTTTGTTTGAGGAGTTTACGAAGTGAAGGTGGTGGAAGTTGAATAGAGAGGGGGGATGAAGAACCCACACAAGAGAAAGAAGAGGAAAAAACAAAAGGTGCAACCCCATGGATTCTCAATCTCTTTTTGACTTTGTGAAGTCACTGTTATGTAGATAGAAATGTGTAGGAATGCTAGCATATCGTGTGTTTGAGCTATTAGATGACTTGTTGATGTTGTATGATGTGTTGTTGATGATTTAGAAGTGGAAAATTGTCTGAAAATGCTATACAGGTGAAGAAGAAGCTTCTGGTACGCAACACAGTGCGCACCAGCTAGAGTCACGGGCCTAGCCAACGGCCCACGAGGGTAGCCGCTGGCTAGAGCCGTGACGGGACGGCCCTAGGCCGTCGCCGGGCAGTCCTAGGCGGCGGGGCTCCTCTAGCCCCGCCGCAAGCTCCGTTTGGTTTTGTCTGTGCAATGGCCAGGCCCTTGTGGCTTAGCTACATATCATTTCGGACTAGGAGTCGCAGACTCTTGTGGCTCGGAATCTTGGGGCCGTCATGACGCGCGTTTGGACTTTGATTTCGTTGAATTTGGATTAGAAATGAGCATTTTATGATAGAATTTGTGAAGCAAATGTGTCACAGTAATGTTCCAGTGTTTGAAAATGAGAAGTATCATACTTGGTTTTGCCTATGTGAATTGCTTGATACTATTTGATTGTTAAATTGAGAAGCATGATCATTAATTGATTAAGTCTTGTTAGAAAAGTATGCCTAAGGTGTATGTTATGATTCATAGAGGTTATTTGTCAAATTTCAAGAATTGAAGTGTACAGAGCATGTTAGTCTTGAATGTTATCATCCCGAGAATTAATCTAAGTTGATGTAGTTGAGTTCCAAATGCATGATGAATGATTGCTAAGTGTTTGTGTAACACCCCGTGTTACGGCCTCTAAACCAATTAATTATTTAATCAATTACCCAAAAGAAAGAATTAAATTTCATTAATTAATTAGGAAGAGTCCACCATAATCCCATGGACCCTTATCCCTAAAACCAATCCCTTAGTCCTATAAGAAATAGAATTAGCAAACCCATACCATTTAGACCCTAATTGGGACTCTTAGATATATAAATAGGGACATAGGAGGCACCTAGAACTCACACCACAATAACTTTCACCACACAAGAATTCCCAAGAATTCCCATAGGAGAAATCAAGAAAGAAGAGATCTTAAAGAAAGACCATTCATAGCCAAGGAATTTAATTAAGGCTAAGAGGTAACCCATGTCTTAACAAAACCTATTTTCTTTGCTATAATCTTCTTCTTTGGCTCCTTCTATATGCTTGTGTCTTGATGAAATCTTCTATGTTAATTATGATATGATCTTGATGATTTTATGTGTGATCTTGATAATCTTGATGATGATAAGAGGATCTTGATGATGGTGTGATATTCTTGATAAATCTTGTTGTTTCTTGATATTAAAGATGAACTATGATCTTAATGATTTAAATATGATTAGAGCCCTAGGTTGAATCGTGAATTTTGTATTGGGTTATTCTTGGTATATTTGGGTGGGAATTCACATGTTCAGGTGTTGATTATGTTTAGAAGTCATGATAGGTGTGTTCTATGTAATTCTTGCTTTTGATCCATTAATTGTCTACGTGGTGTCATCAATTGCGTTTAAAAGTGTCTAAGCATGGTTTCGGGTTCCACGGAGGATCCCGCGACGTATATTTTGGAAAAGAGTCAGTGGGGGGTAGGTGGGGGTAGGGAAACCCGCCACCTACCTGCTGCCCAATTTAACGCCGCCGGCAGCGGGCAGACGACTGCCCGCTGGGCACCCGCTGCCCGGAGGACTATCGCCGGCGGGTGGCCCTCCACCCGCCGGCCACCCGCTGGAATGTTGCCCACTTTGGGACTTCGACTTCCCCGTTTGTTGTTCCCCAACCCCCGTGGTGTCCCAACAGACTCCGTTTGTCGTGCATGAGTCTAGTCGACGTTTCAGGTACCGTTTGTAGGATAAAAGAGTCTCGTATATTGCATGCTAGTTGAATCGGTAACCCGTTGGCCTAGGAGGAAGATGTATGAACCCCTTAGGACTATTCTTAGTATGTGGATAATCACGCATAAGTTTATTTATACTCTTTCCCCATTCCCAATGTGCTACTATGTGTTTACTATGTGTTATGTGAGCATGATACCCCAATTTGGTTGCGATCAAATTGGTTATACATGAGCTGTGGTTCGTTATCTTGGCTGCGGTCAAACTGGTTACTCATGAGCTGCGGTTCATTCTCCTGGCTGCGGTCAGTGACTCACTTCTAGGGCTGCGGTCCACATGTGCCTCGTGTGCTATGGTCCACCGACTGGACGCGCCAGGCGGTGTGTAGGGCCACTAGCCCGAGGAAGGCCATAGTCCACCGAATGAGTTGTCAGGCGGTGTGTAGGGCTATGGTCGGCTGCGATCCACCGAGTGTATGTGCCAGCGGTGTGTAGGGTCGTAGTCCCCAAAGATCATTACCCACCGAATGAGTCCCTCAGGCGGTGTGTAGGGCTTTGATCAGCTACGACCCACCGACTGAGCTCGTCAAGCGGTGTGTAGGGTCGCAGTCCCCAAAAGAGGATCATAGTCCACCGACTGAGCGCGTCAGCGGTGTGTAGGGCTGTGATCCGCTGTTGAAACTATTGACGGTCTATACAATTGGCTGCGGTCAATTCCTTCATGCTGCGGTATGAGGTAGGGTGCTGTGAGGCTGTGTTAATGCTATATGCACTAACCCTCATGTTTGGGGCATGCGATTGGTCCCGTGGCGCCACCAAAGTGTGCTTGTGTGACAAGGATGTTGATTGAATGATGATGTGAATGATTTGAAAGTGAACTGTGACCTTAGATACATGATTTTATGACATTGTCTCTATATAATTTATTATCATTGTTTAATGTGTTTATCCCTGCCTGTCGAGTCTATTCCTAGTTTTAAAAGCTAGAGTCTCCTAAGTATATATCTTCCTGCTTCAAAATGGTTTTCCTATATATATATATATATATATATATATATATATATATATATATATATTGTATTTCAACGCATTGGAGTGGGTTACCAGCATCATTCGCTGGACAAATATATTTGGCTTTCAAGCACAGATGATTAGCTTCAGGAGCGCGCTAGAAGAACTTGGATTAGATAGATAGCTTTTCCTTTCGGCCTGCGTGCCATGATGATGTATTGAGGATATTTAGTTAGTTTAGCCTGTGCATCTGAGTTCTCCAGCTCAGATGTGGCATAGCACCCCGCACACTTATGTTTAGTAATGCTATATTTGGGATTTAATGAGAAATTACCTTTATTATATAAGTTTTAAAAGTTTCGAAAATCTGGGGTGTTACAGTTTGATGAGGGTATTTGTCAGATTATGAATTTCAAGCATGATTATGTGCCTTTCGAGAATTCACAGTAATACATAATTGAAGTATGTTGTACAGTAAATTGCATTTCAAGCATATCATGTTTTAAAAGTGCATAAGTGGCCAACGTGAGCCTAAGTATTATTTTCCAAAACTCATAAGCATGTGGAAAGTCATTATCTTGTTGCATTGAGAATTTGTTGAGAAGTTACGTGCATAAGTTTGCATAAGTAGAGGAGTTGTGTAACACCCCAGATTTTCGAGATATTTAAAACTTATAAAATAAAAGTGAAATCTCATTAAATCCCAAACAGCGTACGAGTGTACGGGGTGCTATGCCACACCTGAGCTAGAGAACTCAGGTGCACAGGCTAACTAACTAATGTCTCAATGATATGAATGCATAAACATGGCACGCAGGCCGAAAGGGAAACTAACTACTTCTATGTTCCAAGCTCTAGCGCACTCCAGTGACTTAATCTTCTGTGCCTGAAAGCCAAATATATCTGTTCAGCGAGAGATGCGGGTAACCCACTCCAACGCGTTGAAATACAATACGTATAGAGATATATATAGATATACGAAAACCATTTTAAAGCATGAAGATATATCCTATGAGACTCTAGCTTTTAAAACCGGGGGCGACAGATAAGGCTAGACACAAGCAACAGTTATAACAGGCGTATACAATCCACAACAGGCAAGACAGATAAAGCTGAGCATAATTAATAATCATAACCCAACATAAACAATCCCCAGCATAAATCCCTTAGTCACATCCCCCAATATACTCATAAACACAACTCCTCCATATCTCATCACATAGCACACTTTGTTGGCGCCACAGGACCAATCGCATGCCCATACATGAGGGTCAGCGCATATAGCTCTGACACGGTCCCGCAGCACCCTGCCCCGTCTCACATTACGGAGGAGCCGATCGCAACCGACTGATGGACCTTTGTCCTACATAATATTTATATACCTGACCGGTCTTTACCAGCCTGGTTAACAGTTGGGATGGTTCTCAGCCCATTCAACTGCCCGTATAGTGGACCTTTGTCCTATATAATATTTATATACCTGACCGGTCTCTACCAGCCTGGTTAACAGCCGGTATGGTTCTCAACCCATCCGACTGCCCGTATAGTGGAACTTAGTCCTATATAATATTTATATACCTGACTGGTCTCTACCAGCCTGGTTAACAGCCGGTATGGTTCTCAGCCCACCCGACTGCCCGTATAGCCCGATTGATCTTAACCAACTCGGGGTTACATGCACACATAACACATAACAAGTACATGCAACCCACATTAACACATTGGGAAGGGGGAGAAAACGTATAACAAAACCTATGCGTGATCCATCACATACTAAGAATAGTCCTAAGGGGTTCATACTTCTTCCACCTAGGTCAACGGGACACCAATTCAACTAGCATGCAATATAATAGACTCATAAACCTACGAACGGTACCCGAAATATCAAACTAGACATAGGCACGATAAACGGAGTCCGTTGGGACACCACGGGGGACGGGGAAACATCAAACGTGGAAGCCGGGAACCCAAGATGGGGAAAATTCCAGCGGGTAGCCGGTGGGTGGGGGGCCACCCGCCGGCTACCCGCCGGATTCACTATACCGGGCAGCGGGTCACCGGCGGGCAGCTACCCGCCCGCCGGCTGCCCGCTGCCGGGATCACCATTCCAGCCGTGGGTAGGTGGCGGGTCCCCTACCCCCCACTGACTCTTATCACACAACTTCGCCCCGGGAACCATTGTGGAACCCGAAACCATGCTTAGACACTTTACAACGCAATCAACGACAACACGTAGACAATTAACGGATCAAATACGAGAAACGAACGGCACATAACCTATCATGTTTTTCTAAACATAATTAACACCCAAACATGCGATTACCCCACCCGATAATCCAAGAATAATATCATACGATACAACCTAGGGTTCTAATCACTTTTATATCAACAAGAATACGATTCGCCTTCTAATTGCAAGATTTGGTAAGAATAACACATAAGCATCAAGGGCATCACACAATTATCAAGAACAACACATAATCATCAAGAACTCCATATAATCATCAAGAACATCATAATTATCAAGAATCTCCCTATATCAAGATTATCAAGATCCCCCATGGGATCATCACATCAATCATCAATCATAATCATCACAAGTCATTAATACACAATAATATGGGGAAATCCTACGGGGGAAATCATAACTACGAAAATAGGTTTTGTTGAGACATGGGTTACCTCTTAGCCTTAATTAATTCCTTGGCTATGAAGGGTCTTTCTTTAAGCCTTCTTCTTTCTTGATTTCTCCTAAGGGGATTCTTGGAACTTCTTGTGTGGTGAGAGATTATGGTGGTGAAAGATCTAGGTGCCTCCTATATCCCTATTTATATATTTAAGACTTCTAATTAGGGTCTGAATGGTATGGGTTTACTAATTCTATTCCTTATAGAACTAAGGGCTTATTTTAGGGATAAGGGTCCATGGTCCATAGTGGACCATATTAATTAATTAAAGGGAATCCTACTCGTAGTCTGAATAGTAAAAGGCCTACTTCCTTTATTCCTAATAGATAACTAGGTCTAGGATTCCTAATTAGAATCTGAATAGTAAAGGGTTTACTTTCTTTATTCCTAATAGGCTTAGGAATCTAATTTAGGCAAGGGTCCACGGTTCATGGTGGACCTTTATTAATTAATTAAAGGAAACCTAACCGAATTAAATCATATTTAATTATTATTAACGGGATTAATTAAATAATTAATCCGGGATTGAAGGCCGTAACACGGGGTGTTACAAGTTGCATGAGATATATATGATATCTATATAAGTGAGGTTCTGGAGGACTCGTTGGGACTATGTCCTTTCGGAGAGAAAAAAAAACAGACATTGCGATCCGACAGATTTATCATGTAACGTGGTGTATTCCCACGTTACGAGGTTGGAGACTGCCCGCCAGGCTTGGAATCCTGGTTAGGGGGTGTGCACACTAAAAGTACGATACCTGATTCCACATAGAAAGCAAGCCAGAAAGAAAGATTAAGAACCAAGAGAGTGGTTTTGTGGGCGAGTTGAGTATTAAGCCGACTAGATTTCCGAGCATTTTTAGGTCCATTCACGAGTGTGAAGGTCCTACCTCCTCACAAGTTAGAGGTTCCGTAGTTACGGATGTGGCAGATGCACAAGCTTGCACCGTACGCTAGGGCTTCGCTGCGGCGGAGTACCTGCCTCGCACAAGAAGAGAAACGAGAAGCATGACAAAGTTTGAGCAAGAAAGAGATCGAGTCAAGAGACTCAAGAGAAAGAAAGCGAGTCATTGTGACTCTAAGAAACCTACACAAGAAAAAGTATTCTTTTTACAAAAGAGTGTATGTGTATATCTATCCATACCTAATCTAAAGCTTCATGTTCATTAGATTGCATAACGAGTATATGATTGCACGAGATTGCATAATGAGTATATGATTGCACTAGATTGCATGTTGACGTATGATTGCACGAGTTTGCATGATATGTATAAGATAGACTATATGGTGGATATTTGATTGCCCTTGATTGCATGACGAGAACTTGATAGCATGAGATTGTTTGTGAAGTTTATGTGTTAGCATGAGATTGTTATTGAGTTGTTATACAGGGTTGAGAGCATGTTGTTAGGTTTGATATCGTTGAAGTATGCCTATTTGATATTTTAGGTTGTGAGCATATAGAAAGCTTTGTGGTTTAACTTAAGGTTTTGCCTAAGTGATTGAGATTGCTTAATTTGGGAATGTGAACAAATATTTTTCCAAAGTATATACTGTAGTATTTTACAGGGTTGAGTGGAGTTATACTTAGCTTCGTGCTAACGGGTGTTTTCTATTTGTCTATTTGCAAACCCCCTTTCAGGTGGGCCCAACTCTTGAGAGTGCTCGAGTTAGACTAGTGTAGTTAGTTGCTATTAGTCTAAACTCTTTTGATCTATTATTGATGTTTTTGAGATTATAGATGTAGACACTTGTTGTTTTGTTGGTGATAGACACCGGGGTATTTTTTCCCCCAAGTTTACTTTAATGTAGTAAGTTCTGGATAGTTAGTACCTTTTTAGCCTATGCAGTCACCGGGTACGGTGATTGTGGCAGTGACATCCCTTTGTTTTCATGCTTAGTAAGTTAATGTGATTGATTAGTTGCGTTATTTAAGTTAAGCGTTTAATTATAAGGTTTTAGAAAATTGGGGTGTTACAGCTTCGATCGATCACCTTCCCATGGTGGGGTCTAATCATTCTCCCTTACTCATAAAGACGAGCTCAGTTCTCCAGGCTTCAAAGAGTAGGAACTTCCGGTTCAACATGGCTTGGTCCACTCACTCGGGCTATCAGGATTTGGTCCATCAGACCTAGAACAACGCACTCGATCTCAATACAAATAAGAACATAATGGCGAAAGCATTTACTGAATGGAACAGATGTGTTTTTGGTAATGTGTTTCAAAGGAAAAAGCATTTGTTGGCTCGGATTGGTGGGGTGCAGTGCAGTCTTGCAATCAACTTGCAGCCAGAATTAATCAAATCAGAAAAGAAGCTTAGACTAGAGCTAGATGAAACTCTTTTCCATGAGGAGCTTATCTGGTTCCAGAGGTCGAGAGAGGACTGGATTGCTTCCGGGGATCAGAATACCCGCTTCTTTCATGCAGCCACCTCGGTGAAGAATGGAAAATCCAAGATTAATGCGCTTAAAGATGAGGATGGGAACTTGATTCTGGATGAAGTGTTGATTAAAGAGCATGTCCGTGGTTACTTCATGGAGTTATTCTCGGAGGAAACTCATACTGATCATCAAAGTATTCTAGAGGGGCGTTTTCCTAGCTTGTCCCAATCTGATTAGTAGGAAATTAATGCTCCCTTTTGCTCAGATGAGATTAAACAGGCGTTGTTTGATATGGCACCTTGTAAGGCATCGGGGCCGGATGGTTTCAGTGTCGGCTTCTACCAGAAATATTGGAATGTAGTAGGCAACACTTTGGTTAAATATGCTGTGGACTTCTTCGAGAATGGTATGCTTCAAACGGGTTTCAATGATACACTAATCTCTCTTATCCCAAAGGTACTGTGATTGTGGCTGAGATTTGGCTGATTGTGGCTGATTAATGACTGTGATTGTGCTGAGATTTGGCAGAATTATGGCTGATCATATTTGTCATAATTTGTATAATTAGGTGTATATATTCTTACCTAATGTATAATAACAATATTTAGCGTAATAAGTGTAGATATATTCTTGTCTAGAATAGATGTACAGCAATCACTATTTATTGGAGAGATTATCAAGAAGGGGACATTCAGTCTTTTTCTCAAAGTTTGTCATGGTATCACAGCTAGTTTTTTTTTTTTTTTTCTTTTAATTCATAGCTAAATCTTCGAATTTCTGTGTTTTTTTTCTGTGTTGTTGTCTTCCAGAGGGTTCTGTTTTTTTTTTTTTTTTTTTTTTTTGGGTTGATTATTTTTTGATTAACAATTTTGGTCTTGGGATTATCCTTTTTTTTTTTGGAAGAATGTCTGCAGAGAATTTTCTTGGAAGGATGCCTACAGAGACTTTGGCTATCAGATTTACAGGAAAGAACTATGCATCATGGGAATTTTAGTTTAGAATGTTTCTAAAAGGGAAGGAGCTTTGGTGTCACATTGACGAATCTGATTCGGCTCCTGAAGAAGGTCAAGAACGTGATCAATGGGAGGCAAAAGATGCTCGGATCATCTCTTGGATTTTAGGTTCTATTGAAGCTCATATGGTGAACAATTTACATTCCTTTAGTACAGCTAAGGAGATGTGGGATTATTTGCAGCGCATCTATAATCAAGGTAACACTGCAAGACGATTTCAACTCGAACTTGAGATAAGTAACTTCAGTCAAGGTAATCTCTCTATTGAGCAGTATTATTCTGGATTTATTAATCTATGGAGCGAATATTCTAGTATTATTTACTCAAAGGTACCTAAAGAGGCCTTAGCCAGCGTTCAGGAGGTTCATAAAGATAGTCAACGTGCTCAGTTTTTGATGAAACTGATGCCAGAATTTGAAGTTGCTCGGGGTAGATTGCTGAATAGATCTCCTGTCCCTTCCTTGGATATATGGCTTTGTGAATTATTGCATGAAGAACAAAGAATGGCTACACAAGCTGTTCTAGGTTCGTCCAAGGAGACTTCTGAGGTTGTTAATGTTGCTTATGCGGCTCAAGGGAAGGACCGAGGGAAGGGACAAATGCAATGCTATAGTTGCAAGGAGTTTGGGCATATTGCCTGCAATTGTGGTAAGAAATTCTGCAATTATTGTAAACAGAATGGACACATTATCAAGCAATGTCCTACACACCCAGAAAACCGACGAGGCCAGGCTTTTCGGGCTGCTATCTTAGACCCTACAAATATCAGTTCTCCATCCACGATTGCTGGCACAAGTCCGTCTTTTGCTACTCCAGAAATGGTCCAGCAGATGATCATCACAACATTCTCTACTCTTGGACTTCATGGTCAAGGTAAGATTGTTTTTTCTCCTTGGTTTGTTGATTCTGGGGCATCAAATCATATGACTGGATCACCTTATTGGCTGCATAATCTTCAAAAGTATACTGGTAAACAACAAATTCAGATTGCAAATGGAAGTAATCTTCCAATTGCCGCCATTGGTGATATTGGACCTTCCTTTCGTCATGTATTTGTCTCTCCGGGATTGTCTACTAGTTTAATCTCCGTTGGGCAGTTGGTGGATAATAACTGTAATGTAAATTTCTCTCGTCATAGTTGTCTTGTGCAGGATCAGGGGTCGGGGAAGGTGATCGCGAGGGGGCCTAAAGTTGGCAGATTATTTCCATTGCAATTTATACCTAGAACTTTGTCTTTGTCGTCTATTTTTTATTGAAAATAAGGCTGATATTTGGCACAAACGGTTGGGCCATCCAAATAATGTGATATTATCTCATTTGATGAAACATGGTTATATTGGCAACAAAAATCAGTGCTCTTCTAGTAGTCTTGATTGCTCTGTTTGTAAACTAGGAAAAAGTAAAGTGTTACCTTTTCCTACATATGGGACTCATGCTAATACTTGTTTTGAAATTATACATAGTGATGTTTGGGGTATTACTCTTATCACTTCTCATGCGCAGTATAAATATTTTGTGACATTCATTGATGACTATAGTCGTTTTACATGGATATATTTTCTGCGTACCAAAGCTGAAGTTTTCACTGTTTTCAAAAGTTTCCTAGCTTATATTGAGACTCAATTTTCCACCCTCATCAAGGTTCTACGGTCTGATAATGGAGGTGAGTATATGTCACATGATTTTCAAGCTTTCTTACAGCAAAAAAACATTATATCCCAACGATCTTGCCCTAATACCCCTCAACAGAATGGGTTGGCTGAACGGATAAACTGTCACCTGCTGGATATGGTTCGCACTTTACTCTTAGAGGCCTCAGTTCCACCTAGATTTTGGGTGGAAGCTTTGTCAACGGCAGTTTATCTAATTAATCGGCTACCTTCTCAACAATTGAATTTTGATTCTCCTTACTTTCGTATCTTTGGTATGCAGCCTGATTATCATATGTTACACACTTTTGGATGTGTTTGCTTTGTCCACTTGCCTTCACGTGAACGTCACAAGCTTTCAGCTCAGTCAGTAAGGTGTGTATTTATGGGATATAGCACTACACACAAAGGTTTTTTGTGTTATGATGCTACCACTAATAGACTGCGTGTTTCTAGAAATGTGGTTTTCTTTGAACATGAGTACTATTTTCATCATTAGCAAGATCTCTCTTCACATGGTGTTCTTCTTCCTAGCTTTGATGATATATCTCCTTCCGTTGAGCGTTTTAAACCTGGTTTTGTGTATCAGCGACGACAAACCCCTTCCTTGCAAATACTTCCCACCCATGATCCAGTACCCCCCCCCCCCATTGGCTCTTCGCAGATCTACTCGTAATTGTCATCCTCTTGATAGGTATGGTTTTTCTGCTATTGTAGCTGATATTACAGTACATACCTCTTATTCTCAGGCCACTAAACATGTATGTTGGGAGAAAGCTATGCACGAAGAACTTCAAGCTCTTCAGGAGACTCATACTTGGGATATTGTTCCATGTCCTACTGGTGTTAAACCCATTGGTTGTAAATGGATATATTCCGTTAAGCTGAGACCTGATGGGTCACTTGACAGATACAAGGCAAGGTTGGAGGCACTTGGAAATCGACAAAAATATGGAATTGATTATGAGGAGACATTCGCACCGATGGCAAAAAATGACGACAGTGCGACTCATTCTAGCCATTGCTGCTTCCAAGGGCTGGTCATTACGGCAGATGGATGTTAAGAATGCCTTTTTACATGGGGATCTTAAGGAAGAAATTTATATGACTCCTCCGCCAGGGTTATTTTCTACACCCTTTTCTGATGTTTGTAAGCTCAAAAAGTCACTCTATGGTTTAAAACAGGCTCCGCGTGCTTGGTTTGATAAGTTTCGATCCACACTTATTAGCTTTGCCTTTGTCCAAAGTCAATATGATTCTTCTTTGTTTCTCTGCAAGACTCCTAACGGCATTGTTTTGCTCCTAGTATATGTTGATGATATCATTATTACAGGGACTGATTCTGAATTGATTTCTAAGCTTCAATAGCGCCTTCAAAATTCTTTTCATATGAAGGACCTAGGTCCTTTACGCTATTTTTTAGGCCTGGAAGTAAACTCTACGGCGGTTGGTTTATTTTTACATCAACATAAATACATTCAAGACATAATTGCATTGGCTAGTCTTCACTATGGTCGATCAGTTGATACTCCTTTAGAAGTGAATGTTAAATATCATCGCGATGACGGTGATTTTTTACCTGATCGTTCCTTGAATCGCCGTTTGGTGGGTAGCTTGAATTATCTAACTATTACTCGGCCTGACATTTCTTTTGCTGTCCAGCAAGTTAGTCAATTTTTGCAGGCCCCTCGGCACCTTCACTTGGTTGCTGTTCGTTGCATTATTCGCTATTTGCAAGGCACTTCTACTCTGGGTCTTTTCTTTCCTGTGGATTCTCCTATGCACTTGGTTGCATATAGTGATGCTGACTGGGCTGGTTGTTCAGATACTCGACGTTCTGTTACTGGTTGGTGCATGTTTATTGGTAATTCTCTTATATCTTGGAAAAGCAAGAAGCAAGATCGAGTGTCGAAATCCTCCACTGAGTCTAAGTATCGTGCTATGTCATCTGCATGTTCTGAGATTGTTTGGCTTCGGGGACTACTGGGCGATATTGGGTTTCCTCAAATGGGACCTACTCCACTTCATGCAGATAATACTAGTGCTATCCAAATTACAGCTAATCCAGTTTTTCACGAGCGCACCAAGCACATAGAGATGGATTGTCACTCTATTCGTGAGGCATATGATGTGCATGTCATTTCGTTACCTCACATCACCACTGATCAACAAACTGCTGATGTATTTACTAAAGCCCTCTCACGGCAACGTCATCATTTTCTAGTTACCAAATTGATGTTTTCTGATCATTCAGCATCAATTTGAGGGGGGATATCAAAGGCTGATTGATGACTGTAATTATGGCTGAGATTTGGCTGATTGTGGCTGATCGATGACTGTGATTGTGGCTGAGATTTGGCAGAATTATGGCTGATCATATTTTTCATAATTTGTATAATTAGGTGTATATATTCTTACCTAATGTAGAATAACAATAATTAGCGTAATAAGTGTAGATATATTCTTGTCTAGAATAGATGTACAACAATCACTATTTATTGGAGAGATTATCAAGAAGGGGACATTCAGTCTTTTTCTCAAAGTTTGTCAAAAGGTCCCCAGCAGAATGATAATAGACAATATATTAGTGTACCAAGAGTTGTTGAACTCTATGAAATATAAGAAAGGCGCAGTGGGACGGATGGTAATGAAGATTGATTTGGAAAAAGCCTATGATAGGCTTGCTTGGTCATTTATTGATAATACCCTTCGAGACTGCGGGTTCAACGAAGCATGGAGAAGGAACATCAATGAATGCGTCTCTACGCCCAGACTTTCGATTCTTTGGAACAGGCAGCAATTGGAGTGGTTCAATGCAAAACGTGGGACTAGACAGGGAGACCCTATTTCCCCATTACTCTTTGTTTTATGTATCAAGAGATTAAGCCATTTAATTGAAGATTCTATAAGTTGTGGTTGGTGGAAAAGTATAAAAGTAACAAAACGAGGTCCTCATATTTCTCAGCTTTTTTTTGCAGATGATCTCGTCCTGTTTGGCGAAGCCTATGTTGAGCAAGCTTTTGAGATGAAGCGCTAGCTAGACATATTTTGCGCAGCATCAGGGCAAAAAGTTAGTTTCAACAAATCTTCAGTGTTCTTTTCTAAGAATACTAGCCCATCTTTGAAGCATAGAATTGCAGAAACGGTTGGCATACCATGCGTGGATGACTTGGGGAAGTATCTAGGAATTCCCTCTATTCATGGGAGGCTAAAGCGAGACTCCTTAGATGGCATTGCTAATAGGATCAAATCAAAACTTGCAAGATGGAAATCAAAGTTTCTCTCGCTTGCTGGCAGACAGATATTGGTCCAGTCAGTTTTATCATCAATTCCTTACTACACCATGCAGACTACCCTACTCCCTGCTGGTGTAATTTCATCCATCGGAAAGCTAATTCGCAGCTTCTTATGGGGGAGCAAAGAAGGGGAGAGGAAGTGTTATTTGGTGAAGTGAGAAACTGTGACAAAGAGTAAAGCTTGCGGGGGGTTTGAGGATTCGAAAACTTGAGCAAATGAACTTGGCATTCATGGCAAAGCTTGGCTAGAGGCTTCTACAGGAAGAAAATGCTCTTTGGATTCAGGTATTCAAACCTAAGTATGCCATCTATAGTCCAGATTGCTATGTTTGGCGTCCCAAAGTGAATATGTCTAATGCGTGGAGGGGAATTCTTCGAGCTGTGCCCATCCTGCTAAAGGGAATAAAAAAGTATGTGAGGAATGGTAGAATAACATCTTTTTGGCTTGATAGCTGGCGTGATGTCACTTCGTTTAGAGAACTAGCGATTTGTGATATTCCCTCATCTGAGATTAAGAAAACTGTTGCAAGCTATTGGGTTCCTCAAATAGTCTAGGACTGGGATCAACTTACCAATTTATTACCAGAGCAACAACTAGATAATCTTGCAGCGACCTTCCTCATTGAAGACTCTGACTTGGAGGATTCCATCCTATGGAGTAAAGAACCCAATGACTGCTTCTCAACCAGTTCAGCTTATGACTTAGCAATGGGAACGACAGAAACCATCGATGCAGCCAAATGGAATAATTTTTGGAAATTGAAGGTTCCAAACCGTATTCGAACATTTCTTTGGCGTGTTTGTCATGATAAGTTGATGACCAACCAGAGTGTGAATAATGTTATTATTGTTATCTTTTATATTGTTGTTATTTATCTTGTTATTATAGTTTGGCTTAGTCTTCTGTATAGGACCTACTAGTTAGGAGATATTATAGCTATCTATTTCATATAGCTCTGTAATCCTTATCGATTGAAACTGAATGAAACACTTATTCCTCATCTGGTATCAAGAGCCAACGGTCCTAATCCTTTTTTTTCTCTCCCTCTCCGATCGACTATGTCGACTAATTCTTCCGAGAGAACGGTGACTGCCGCCACCGTATCTACTCCGGCCACCACCCCAAACACGCTTGCCTCAGCCCATCATTTTGTATCCATCAAGCTCAATTCTCGCAATTTCCTGTTCTGGAGAACGCAACTCGTTCCCTTTCTCAAAGGACAAGGGTTGCTCGGCTTTGTGGATGGCGAAAATCCATGTCCACCATCCACGATCGCCATTCCACCAACCTCCGGCGACTCCGGCACTGCAACGACGACCACGCCCGCCACCACTGGTCCCAATCCCGTGTTCCACGCGTGGGTGCAACAGGACCAATCCATCATGTCGCTTCTCATCTCCTCACTGTCTGATGAGGTTATGTATCTGGCAGTAGGGAGGAGCACTTCGCGTGAGGTGTGGGAGGCCATAACTGGTGCGTTGGGGTCATCTTCCCGGGTGCGTTGCTTGAATCTGTTGGGCCAGTTCCAATCCTTGCGGCAAGGGAACAGCTCTCCGGCGGAATACCTCGGCAAAGCTCAGCTCATCGTGGAAGCTCTCGCCCTCGCCGGTCGCCCTCTCTCTCTGGACGAACAAAATATGTACGTCTTCAAGGGGTTGAGGCCAGAATTTAGGGTGATGGCGTTGTCTCTCACCGTCACCGGAACTCCGGTATCCATCTCCCAGCTTTCGGATTATCTCCAAGCTCAGGAGTTTATTTACTCCGACGATTACCCGGCCACAGAAGGCGGCACTACAGGTTCTCCGGCAGCCTTCTTCGCAGGTCGTGGACGTCACCAGTCCAGCGACCATGGTGGCAGCAGCAATCGCGGTGGGCAGAACCGCGGCAGGCAGGGTCGTGGACGTGGCGGTGGAGGGCGTGGCCGTGGCGGAGCTCCCCGGTGCCAAATATGCCGCTCGCACGGACATACTGCGGTGTATTGTTACAAGCGATACACGACTCCGCCGCCGGCTCCACAAGCCAATCTTGTCGTCGCCGGCGATGATGCTACCGTACCGACAGTCGGGTCATGGTTCCCGGACACTGGAGCCACCGCCCATGCGACACCGGATTCCACGATGGTTTTGCAATCTGAAGAGTACACAGGCAGCGATGTTCTAAGAGTCGGGAACGGCGCAGGTTTGACGGTCTCCCGAGTGGGCCATGCATCTATTCCTACTCAGTTTAAATCTCTGTCTATGTCTAATATTTTAGTTGTACCCAAACTGTCAGTTCCTTTATTATCTGTACACCGCTTTGCAACTGAAAATAATGTTTACTTCGAATTTCACAAAATTGTTTTTTTGTGAAGGATTCCGTCATCAAGGCGACACTTCTTAAGGGTCCTGTTGCGGGCGGTCTGTACAAGCTGCCGATGTCACAGTCACATTTTGCGTTCATAAGCTCCCGGGCCACTCCTGGGGTGTGGCATCGCAGGTTGGGTCATCCACATAGCCAAGTCCAGAATCGTGTCCTTCAAGTTTGTCCGGTTACCACAAATAAATCTGAGGCGTCGGGGTCGTGTGCAGCTTGCCATCTTGGAAAATCGTCACGTTTTCCATTAGATAGGGTAGCTTTATCTAGTCAAAATGCGTTAGATTTGCTGTACACTGACATTTGGGGCCCCGCCCCCGTTATTTCTTCTTTAGGTTTCCGTTACTTTTTGTTATTCGTTGACGATCATTCCCGATTTTGCTGGTTTTATCCTTTAAAGCAAAAATCGGATATTTATAAAATTTTCGATTCCTTCCGTGTTATGGTAGAACGCCAGTTTTCGCGTTCTATCAAAGCTATTCAATCAGACTTAGGGGGTGAGTACCAAAAGTTACACAAAACCTTCCATTCCCTTGGCATAATACATAGGCAGTCGTGTGCGTACACACATGAACAAAACGGTAGGGTGGAACGCCGAAATCGACATATTGTTGAGACTGGGTTATCACTCCTTGCCGAAGCATCCGTCCCTTTACAATACTGGGACTATGCCTTTGAAACGGCTGCGTGTCTTATCAACTATCTCCCCTCATCAGCCATAAATTTTGAAACACCCTACAGTCGGTTACACAAAGTGTCTCCTCCATACACGTTTCTAAGAGTCTTCGGGTGCCGATGCTATCCCTATCTCAGGCCATATAATCGGCACAAGATAGAGTATCGCTCTGCACCCTGTGTCTTCCTAGGCTATCCTCCGTCTTTTAGGGGGTATAGGTGCATGGATCTCACAACGGGGAAGGTCTATATCTGTCGTCATGTCCGATTTGACGAATCTTGTTTTCCTTTTTTCAGAAATACAGGATCAGACACAAGCGGTTCCTACCCAAGCACCATGGGCCGCCGGGCCTATTATACCACATGGTCTGACAACTGATTCCCCGAGTGTTATACCTTTGTCATCAAATCCCACTCCTTTGGCACAGGACCCACCGCCTATGGCACTTGAAGCGCCGGCTGCGGTCCCGGCCAGACGGAAGCGTACTCGTGTGCAACACACCACTGACAAGGGCCATGTCATGAGACTACGTCACATGACTCGAGGAACTGACGAGCCCTTTCATGTTTTAAATGTTACTACTGATCCCACATGTTACTCACAGGCAGTTGGTCATCCACAATGGCGGGATGCCATGGACCAAGAATTTAATGCCTTAATTCATAACAGCACTTGGAAACTCATCCCGGCTACACCGGATATGAACGTCATTGGGTGCAAATGGGTCTTCCGTACCAAACGCACCGCTGACGGATCGATCGAGCGCTACAAAGCTCGACTAGTCGCCAAAGGGTTTAATCAAGTAGCTGGAGAGGATTTCTTCGACACTTTCAGTCCCGTAGTCAAACCGACAACGGTTCGCTTGTTATTTTCTTTAGCCGTATCAAGGGGGTGGGCTCTGCGTCAGTTGGACGTGCATAACGCCTTCCTAAACGGGAATTTAGAGGAAACTGTTTACATGAAACAGCCTCCCGGGTATGAAGACCCAACCCACCCTGACTATGTTTGCCACTTGCAGCGCTCCCTGTATGGCCTGAAACAGGCACCCCGAGCTTGGTTCAAAAGGCTGCATGACTACTTGATTTCAGCTGGCTTTTCTCCCTCGAAGACTGATGTTTCATTGTTTCACTACAAATCCGGGGCCTCCCGGGTATTTCTATTAGTCTACGTGGATGATATAATCATGATGGGTGACGATGCTCCGTTAATAGATGCTTTGCTTCAGGGTCTATCTACTACTTTCAAGATCCGGGATCTTGGTACACCAGGATTCTTTCTGGGCATCGAAACATTAAAACAGGATGACGGTCTTATGCTCTCTCAACGCCGCTACATGAATGATCTCCTGAGTCGAGCAGCAATGTCAGATTGCAAACCGCTTACAACTCCAGCGGCTGTTACACAAGCCGTTTCACCCTCAGATCAACCGTACGAGAATCCCACACAATACAGGCACTTAGTCGGGGCTTTACAGTATCTCACGATCACACGACCAGATCTTTCCTATGCTGTGAATCGTCTTTGTCAGTTCATGCATGCGCCCACAACAGATCATTGGGTTCTATTGAAGCGGGTTTTACGCTATATCAAAGGCACCTTGAACTATGGGTTACGGTTGTCTCCGTCCACATCCTCCGACATCCATGCTTTCTCTGACTCTGATTGGGCCGGTTGTCCGGTGGACAGAAAGAGCACTAGCGGGTATGCGGTGTTCTTAGGCACTAATCTTGTTTCGTGGCTATCCAGGAAACAGTGCACGGTAGCCCGCTCTTCGACTGAAGCCGAGTACAAAGCCCTAGCTGATGTCTCTGCCGAGGTCACATGGATTGTCTCACTACTCCGAGAACTTGGGTTGCACTCCGGGAATCCTGCCACTCTTTGGTGTGACAACTTAGGTGCTACTTATCTTTGTGCGAACCCGGTTTTTCATGCCCGGACGAAGCATGTGGAGATTGATTTTCATTTTGTCAGGGACAAGGTTGCAGCAGGTGATTTTATCGTTAATTTCGTGTCTACGAAGGATCAGCTTGCAGATATCTTCACCAAACCACTACCGGGGCCGCGGTTCGCGACTCTTCGTGACAAGCTCAGTGTGGCTACACACCACCCTTGTGCTTGAGGGGGTGTGTGAATAATGTTATTATTGTTATCTTTTATATTGTTGTTATTTATCTTGTTATTATAGTTTGGCTTAGTCTTCTGTATAGGCCCTACTAGTTAGGAGATATTATAGCTATCTATTTCATATAGCTCTGTAATCCTTATCGATTGAAACTGAATGAAACACTTATTCCTCATCCAGAGTAGGGTCAAACGAGGTATTGCTAGTTGTGACTATTGTGGAATCTGCTCTGGAGCCGTAGAGGACATAGAGCATGTTCTTTGTGGCTGCCCGGAAGCTAGCAGCCTCTGGAATGCAGTCTTTCTGCCCTTTGACAAAAGGTTCAAGAGCTTTCCATTCTCCTTATGGTTAAAAAAAGGTCTAGCAAAGAGCAGAGAGAAGATAGAACTCCATCCAACGACAACACTCTCTTTGCCATAACATCTTGGTGGATCTAGAGGTGGAGAAATGAAGCCATTTTTAACAACTCTACCAAACCATTGGAATTCAAAATAACCTGGGTTAACTCACAAGCCAATGAGACTATCAAGGCGTTCGCAACAGATAGGGGTAAGCTTCATCCTACTTCTTCATCTCGCTGGGAAGGTTTGAGCTGGAAGAGACCTCAAGAAGGCTTTGTTAAAATCAACATTGATGGTTCTGTTGAGCCTAATACTTCGAAGGCCGGCTATGGAGGAGTTATCTGTGATTGTTTCGGTAGTTGGAAACATGGGTTCATGCACAATTTAGGTTACTATTCGCCTCAAGTTGCAAAAGCTTGGGCCCTCTTGAAGGGCATTCAGTTTGTTGCTCATTGGGGATGGAGGAAAGTGATCTTTGAAACGGATGCTAACGAAGTCGCAAGGTTTATGAATAGCACTTACCCTTCCACTTCTGTGGTGCATAATATACTTCTATCTTGTAGAAGAGAATTGCGTTGTTTCAAGGTTTGGCAGATCACATCAGTCAACAGAGAACATAATTTTGTAGCAGATTCTTTAGTAAAGCTATCTAGGTATCTCCCCAAAGGAATGCATATTCTGAATGATCCCCCGGTAGAAGTGTTAGGCCTGTTACAGGATTATATGCATGGTATCCTGTAACACCCCGTGTTACGACCCCTAAGATCAATTAAATCATTTAATCAATTACCCAAAAGAAAGAATTAAATCACAATAATTAATTAGGAAGGTCCACCATAGTCCATGGGCCCTTATCCCTAAAACCCAATCCTTAGTCCCAAAAGAAATAGAACTAGCAAGCCCATAATATTAGTTCCTAACTAGGACACCTAAATATATAAATAGGGGACTTAAGGGGCACCTAGAACCCCCCCCCCCCCCCCCACCACCACAAGAATAACGCCCACCACCCCAAAGAGCTCCAAGAATCCCCCTAGAAAAAATCAAGAAAGCAAGAAAGCTTAAAGAAAGACCCTTCATAGCCAAGGAATTAATTAAGGCTAAGAGGTAACCCATGTCTCAACAAAACCTATTTTCATAGCTATGATTTCCCCCGTAGGATTTCCCCATATTATTGTGTATTGATGATTTGCGATATTATTATTGATGATTGATGGGATAATTCCATGGGTGATCTTGATATTGGGAGATTCTTGATAATTATGATGTTCTTGATGATTATGTGGAGTTCTTGATGTTTATATGTCATTCTTGATAATTGTATATGCTTATGTGTTATTTGCACCGAATCTTGTAATTGGAGGACGAATCGTATTCTTGTGGGTATAAAAGTGATTAGAACCCTAGGTTGTATCGTATGATATCATTCTTGGTGTATCGGGTGGGAAATTGCATGTTTGGGGTGTCGATTATGTTAGAAAAGCATGATAGGTTATGTGCCGTACGTTTCTCGTATTTGATCCGTTAATTGACTACGTGTTGATCGTTAATTGCGTTGTAAAGTGTCTAAGCATGGTTTCGGGTTCCACAATGGTTCCCGGGGCGTTTTTGTGATGAAAAGAGTCAGTGGGGGGTAGGTGGGGGTAGGGGACCCGCCACCTACCCGTGGCCAAGTCGGGCAGTCCCGGCAGCGGGCAGCCGGCGGGCGGGCAGCTGCCCGCCGGGCACCTGCTGCCCGAAACAGTGCACGCCGGCGGGCAGCCGGCGGGTGGACCCCCACCCACCGGCTACCCGCTGGAAAATACCCCAACCCGGGGTCTCGGCTTCCCCGTTTGATGTTTCCCCGAACCCCGTGGTGTCCCAACGGACTCCGTCTATCGTGCCTATGTCTAGTTTGATATTTCAGGTACCGTTCGTAGGTTGTATGAGTCTTATATATTGCATGCTAGTTGAATTGGTATCCCGCTGACCTAGGTGAAAGGAGTATGAACCCCTTAGGACTATTCTTAGCATGTGAAGGATCACGCATAGGTTTTGTTATACGTTTCCTCCCCTTCCCAATGTGTTAATGTGGGTTGCATGTGCTTGCTACGTGTTATGTGTGCGTGTCACCCCGAATTGGTTGAGATCAATCGGGCTATACGGGCAGTCGGGTGGGCTGAGAACCATACCGGCTGTTAACCAGGCTAGTAGAGACCGGTCAGGTATATAAATATTATATAGGACTAAGTTCCACTATACGGGCAGTCGGATGGGCTGAGAACCATACCGGCTGTTAACCAGGCTGGTAAAGACCGGTCAGGTATATAAATATTATATAGGACAAAGGTCCACTATATGGGCAGTTGAATGGGTTGAGAACCATCCAACTGTTAACGAGGCTGGTAGAGACCGGTCAGGTATATAAATATTATATAGAACTGTGGTTCATTAGTCGGTTGCGATCGGCTCCTCCGTAATGTGAGACGAGGCAGGGTGCTGCGGGGCCGTGTCAGAGCTATATGCGCTGACCCTCATGTATGGGCATGCGATTGGTCCTGTGGCGCCAACAAAGTGTGCTATGTGATGAGATATGGATGAGTGTGTTTATGATTATATTGGGGGATGTGACTATGGGATCTATGCTGGGGATTGTTTACATTGGGTTATGATTTTTAATTGTGCTCAGCTTTATCTGTCTTGCCTGTGGAGGATTGTATACGTCTGTTATAACTGTTGCTTGTGTCTAGCCTTATCTGTCGAGTCATTCCCGGTTTTAAAAGCTAGAGTCTCGTATATCTTCATGCTTCAAAATGGTTTTTGTATATCTATATATATCTCTATATGTAATGTATTTCAACACGTTGGAGTGGGTTACCAGCATCTCTCGCTGAACAGATATATTTGGCTTTCAGGCACAGAAGAGTAAGTCACTGGAGCGCGCTAGAACTTGGAACATAGAAGTAGTTAGTTTCCCCTTCGGCCTGCGTGCCATGTTCACACATTTACATTATTGAGGCATTAGTTAGTTAGCCTGTGCACCTGAGTTCTCTAACTCAGGTGTGGCATAGCACTCCGTACTCTTGTATTCTGTTTTTGGGATTTAATAAGATTTTACCTTTGTTTCATAAGTTTTAAATATCCTGAAAATCTGGGGTGTTACATATCCCCCATTGGAGGAATGTCCATGATGTTCTATGACCATGCATATTTTGTACTGTTTTGGGTTACCCCTCCAAGAAATATTAAAAAAAAATAATAAAAAAAAAAATGAGTAAGATGGTAGAGAACTAGTTAATTTGTGAAGTAGGTTGAAGACTTAAATCTCATCACCAACACCGCATCAGCAAATTACTTAGCGTTATACTAAGGTTAGGCCTGATTTAAAAATAATTTTCAACTTTTATATTTACAATTGACACATTTACACTTACAGTTTATGTACTTGTGATTATCATATAGTTTATGTATTAGCAATTATCAAGTCAGATTCCGTATTTATAGTTGACACATTTTATACATGCAATTGATAATTTATGTACCTTTAGCTATCATTATCAAGTTATTTATTTAAATGTAAAAAACTGTTGACGGTAAGTACAGAATGTGTTAACTGAAGGTACATAATTTGTGTATAAAAATTCACAATGCAATATGAACTCTGTTCCATGTTTAAACAATTGAAGAAATGATGAACGACGCAAGAGCGAGGTATCCAAGTCAAATTTGTGCAAGGAATAGAGTATAATACAAGCGAGCACATCAAACAATCCTGGTCCCGGAGGTTGGAACCTCTGGGAATATAAATTTCACATAAAGGGTAGGGTAGGGTAGGGTGGGTATCCAAAAATAAAAATTTGGAACCCAAGCATTTTCAAAATCCTATACTGTTCTTCATCGTCATTCTTCTATGGTCTAACATACTACTGAACAAGAAACGTACAAAAATACAATTACAGCAAAACCAATGTGGAAACTGGAAAATGTATGTTCTGTTGTCAATTTTCAGCTTGGTCAGATAAAGTGAAATTTATCAACACCTGGGTAACTATGGACTGGAAAATCGTCTTCAATTCCGTCATCTTTGAAGAGCAGTTACCCATCGAGACATGCCCCGTAAAATATCATATTCGACCCCGGAGGAGGAACGCAAGCCTTTCAAAATCCAAGTAGTTGACCTCTCTCCAATAGAAAGAGGGTAAAAAATGAAAGAATCACTGGGGTTAGCAACTAGATGTTCACACAAATTACAGGAACAAAAAACACAACCTTCATTTCAGGGATCACGTCCCAGGCGACAATTTTGAATCTTTTGTTTTATTAAGGCGGCACATGCAGTCTGGACAAGGGAAGGAGTATATAGAATCATTGGGCCTTTTCAGCTCAATCCCTTTCGAATCACTATGCGCTCGCATATTTAGCATTTGGCGCTTGAAGCTCTTCCACCTGGAAACAAAATCCACCATATTCAAGCAAAACAGACTGAAAAACTGGTGATTTCAGGGGAAAATAATAAAATGAAACCCAATTCAAAGCATCATTTTTTTTTATGATCTTCTCAATCATATGTTTGCTTAAGTGCAGTCTATTATACCATCAGCAGTATCAATAAAAAGTAAATTATGTTGCAAGAATGCATACCCAATATTTGGATTATCAAATAATAGTGCAAGTTTCCTCTTGTCCGGCCGGATTGTCCTAGAGTGCCCACCATACAAGTATCTTCTGTGTCCTAGTAGAAAATGTGGGAAATTCCCTCCTTGGGTGGTCACAAATACTTCACTGTGAAGACAAACAGTGTAGTCTATAGCAGCCATCCTTGACGAATAATTCTGGATGCAATAAACTGAGTTACCTTAAGTCCAACATATAACGAGGGTCTACAAGAAGGCATTCATAGGGGAACTGAACAAATTTACACCTGAAATGGAGCCAATTCTTCTGGCGATGCAAGCATCTCTTTTGTTTGTAAAAGAGGAAACATTTCCAATAGTGGTTTCATGTATCTCTCAGAGTCGTATATCTTTCCTGATGCCAAATAGATGGATGTAGTCTTGTCAAAACCCATCCCTCTTAACATCAAACCAACCTGATAAATGAGAGATTAAAGAATGAAACAGCAAAGCATGTGTCAAGGCACTAAGGTAACAAAGCAAATTTTCAAGAGAGCTAGTGAAGTACTGACCCTAATTCATAATTAAATAAGATTCAACTGAGTAGGCTGCAGCCAGCTATTTCAAGAATAGCATCATAGCATATTCTAAAGTAGAACAAGACATTATTTTATGGATCAAGGATTTACCAAATAACATTACTACACTCCATGGCCATAGGAACCTCATCCATACTGCCATCAACAGTTCTTTAAGCAGAGTTCTTAGGTCTAGTGAAATAGGATTGAAGCATGGAACGTGAAAACAACCTACTAATCAACTATATCCATCTAAAATTTCAATCTGAAGTATCCTTGAGGTATATAAGAAACCTCATTAACAAACAAATTCACACGTAGATAACAGTAATTGTAAAAACACTTGGAGATGAGGCTTGTAGCATACAACAATTTTTCTTGTAGTAAGACAACATTATAAGGTAATAATCAAAAGAAAACTATATACTACAATATTTATAACATCAAAGATATGAAGTCTTTGTACTCAAATTCTTCTACATACTTTTGGTATTAACAAATTGGTGTGAATCCAACCAAACCCCCAATCATCCCAAGGTGGTCTTTACTTCAAATAATAATAATAATAATAATAATAATAATAATAATAATAATAATTATTATTATTATTATTATTATTATTATTATTATTATTATTATTATTATTATTACTACTATTATTAAAATAAGGTCTCTACCACCATTGAAAAGGCAATCAGAAAATTGTATGATATCTTTTTGACCAAACTTCCAAAGTCGTTGGATTAAGAAAGATGGGTACCAGGAATGAAATTGTTCTTGTAGAATATTAATTAATACGCTATAGATATTACCTCTAAAGGTGTCAAGGGACACTTCCCATTTAACCTAATAGCTCCAGGACGGATAACTCGACCACGTTTCGTAAACTTCCCCTTCCATCCTCTCTCCCTTGCAGCATCCATATCTTTTTTCTCTCTATCTCCACCATCATATATACAACAGGAGAAAGCAACCATATCCTGTCAAAGAGAATAAAAAAGAAACAACCAAGATAATAAAAATTTAAACCAGTGAAGCAATAGATGTACCAATCTCAGCTCCAACAAGACTAACCTCTTCAAAGCGAAGATGAACAGAAATATACTTGCCACTGTTATTTGCACTCCTTTCTTTCATTCGCGCAACAAGTGCTTCACCTAAACTTAAAATGGGATTTGAAAAGCGGAGGGCTTCATAATTAGCCAAGCACCTAAGCCTCTGAACTGCAGGAGGAGCATCAAATGACAAGCGGTTTGCAAAAGGGGAAATCCTGATGATCCTGTGTTGAAAATATTATGAAAATTATTGGTGAATGGTAATTATTAAGTGGAAATAAATTGATTAATAGCTCCAAGAACAGTAACTTCATAAATAAATAGTCCATTAATTCAACTATCTTTTACACCATACAGATATTACATGTTAGCATTGCTGCTTAAATAACAGTATAACTCCATGTGATTACATGAAATGGTTTTGTCCCACATGTTTCACATAAAGCCTGCTTCCATAACAGCTTAAAAACATCAAAGTCCTCATTTACATAATTTGGATTCTCAGTAAATGTATCCATCCACATGGAATATTAATTACACTTTTCTAAATATTCATATAAAATCAATTCAGTTCCTTAAGATAAAATAAGTTATCAGTTTAATCCCTATGGGGCATGTTGTCCTGCATTTTTGCATGTGGCAAGCTTTATGTGGATGATATGGTGAGCTTAGTATTAAGTAATATACTCAAATTTAATCCTTGCAGTCATTGGATTTCATTAGACCCAAAATAGGCTTACAGTCATGTATATTCATTAGGCCCAAGATACACCTCCATATCCTGCATTTTTGCATGTGGCAAGCTTTATGTGGATGATATGGTGAGCTTAATATTAAGTAACATACTCAAATTTAATCCTTGCAGTCATAGGATTTCATTGGACCCAAAAAAGGCTTACAATCATGGATATTCATTAGACCCAAGATACACCTCCAGTCCATATAGGCATAGCACCGTTGAAACAAAGAAAGGAGGAATGAAGATAGACAGAACAAAATGTCCAGAAACTCACTTCTCTTCAAGCAGCTTCGGCAAAACTGTGTCTCTGTAGTAACTAATAGAAGACCATGCCTTTATCCTGAAGTTGTATACATTGCTCATGTTGTAGTCAAACCTTCCCATAATGTAGTCAGGAAGTGTATTCACCACCCGTACATCATGTTCCAGGGTTTGAACAAAAAACTCTTCATCATAAATATCTCCAAATTTGCTGTATGAATAAGCCAGCACAAAACATATTGTTCTTTGAGACGGAGATTGTAAAATCAGCGCAATATCAAAATGAAAATTACCTTGAGCAAACCCTTAATGGGCTATAGTTGTTAAATAACATTCAAGGAAAAACCATTTGATTCTAGTACATGTGACCAATATTGAGAAAGGTATGACTGCTTCCTTTCTCATGGCAACTTTAGTTCCAACTACCAAGTAAAATATTTCAACTAACATATCAATTTAATGGCACTTTATACAAGTACTTGCTGATATGCATCTTCGGAACTACTACATAAATTCATAAAAACCAACATGAGCACATAAAAGAGGAAAATAGACTTGATAACTTACCTTGGATCCCTCCAAATGCTATGAAAATGGAAGTGTGGAATCACAAGGGTTGCATTCAGATAACCAGCCACAGCAACAGCATTGCATATCTGGAACAGAAATCCAATTATAGTAAAATAAGTATCTAAGACTTGTTAAATGGAATTTCAGTTTTGGGTTTTGGTAATATATATATATATATATATATATATATATATATATATATATATATATATATATATGGATTGAAATACATACTGATGTTCTTTGCTGATTCAAACCACCATTGGCCTCGATATAAATGAACCCATTTGATTCAGGTAAACCTAGTAACATGTAATGCAATCTTAGTGCACGACTTACCAAAATACAGGAATTTAAATGTATTGTATCATGAATGCATTATAAGACCTAGCATATCATAGATTGATAAAAAAAATTGTGGTTATTTAGTATACTACAAGCAGGTATTGTTAAGGAAGTTGGTAGGATGAATGGAAAAAGCTTAAATATTGATTTTTCATTTTATAAGAACAGAAGTTAAAGATTCATAAAATCACAGACATGGATTTCACTTTTAACTACATACATTATAAGAAGTTCATGAGGTCAATAGGGGTTAGATAGCATCTACATAACCTGGTTCTTTCGTTCTAAGTCAATCAAACAACTAAACAATAGGTGCAGCCATAAATGGATGTTCAAATCCTGGGAACATAGGGATCCAAAGTTCAAAAATTTGAAAACAATGCAAGCTACAAATGCAATAACATAATGAATAAAAATGGCAACTAAAGCAGTTTTATGCAAATGAGCTTCATCAATATGATGCCACAGCAGAAAATATGGTTTTAGGATACAGCTTCACATAAACAAATGACAGCCAACAAGGAAGATGATTCTTCAAGAAATTTTGCCAACTTATATTGTGGTCAACTGTTTATGTTTTGAACAAAAAACAAAGTGGGTTTGAATGCAATGTTGCTTTGATAGAATGCATGTGCAACCACCAGTTCGTAAAGTGCATAGGAAACTGAAGGCAATGAGAATCAAGCACAAGTACATATGAAGAATCTAGGTTCTAGACTATCCATTGAAAACCACTCACAGTGTTGTAAAAATCAGCCTAGGCCGACTAGGCGCTAGGCACCCTTAGGCCAAGGCGATTTCAACCCTAGGTGGCTTTTAGTCGGCTGGCCGACTAGGCACCCAACTCGGCCGAGTCGGCATAGTGTTTTTGTTTTTTTTTTTAATTCTACCAAAATAGTGAATCCCTAAAACCCAAAAATAATAATAATAATAAATAAAAATAAGGAAGCCAAAACGTCTAGCCGCCAAGTAGTCTTCTCCACAACGCTTAGTGTTGCCCTCTCCACAGCATCAGAGCCTTAGTTGCCGTCGCCAATCGTCTAGCTGTCAAGTCATCACAGTCGCTGTCGCCACACTCCTCAACCTCCTCGTCCGCTTGCCGTCGCAGTCGCTGCGCTGAGTTGTTGAGTCGCCTGGTCATAGTCGTCAGCCTAGCCAGCCGCTCATCGTCGCAGTTGCTACGCTGAGTTGCTGAGTCACTCGGTCATCTTTGCTAACCTCGCCTACTCCTCTTCCATATTACTCTAGCCAAGCACTCAACTAACAATCTAACATATGTTGTTGACTAATTTGGGGAATTATATCAATCTAACCACACAGCCCCACTACGTTTTTTATATATATAATTACTCGGCCACCTAGGCACCCAACTAGCGCCTAAATAATTATTCTGCAACATTGGCCTCTCAATATATCTGTCTGAACAACAATTAACTCCAAATCTGCATCTTTTTTTTTTTTGTAAAAAAAAAAAAAAAAAAAAAAACCTGCTTTTTAAGCAAGGAAACTATTGCAGAAAATTAGACATTGTATTTATTATCAGTTGTGCACTGCATTCCAACTCCATCTTATGGGGGCACACACACTACAAATCTCATAAGAAACGAGAAGGAGCCTGCACAAGTTGGATAGTTACTGAGCAGTATCTTGTAGACACTAAGAATTGGGATTAGTCAGAATGAGAGAAGGATCTAATCAATTAAACATTACAACTAGGCATTGCTCTAACAAATTATACATTTCCCACCAGATGATTCAGCTTCAATATCAATCACAAGCACACTGTTTTATGATAACATATAAACTATTCCAATTTTTCTAGAGATAATCAAAACAGCTGCTAAAGGAATCCGCGCTGGGCTATAAGTAACAAAAGAAATATGGGATTCCTATCTTTTAAAATCCTGTGTGCCTGAATTAGCCAGGAAGAAAGCTATGTAAATTTGATAATAATTGACAGGCGAAGAAGAAAGACTTTGGCATATTGTTCTTCTAAAAACATAAAGCATGACTTGTAAAACTGTGCTAGAGTTCACACTTGTCTAAATGCAATAACAGGGATTACTAACACAACCTAACAGCAACTTAAACAAGAAAAAAAAAATTAAAAATTAAAAATTAAAATGGTATACATAAGACAGAATGACTGACAAAAAGGTTGAAAAGTGAATAAAAATATTAAAATCAAGCTTTTAGAAAAGAAGACTCAGATACAGCCACATTACATTAATAAAACACAAAATTCACTCATGAGTTATGTTATATATCTTGTACCTCCAGATGACTTGTTTGCGCATGGTCTCCATTCATCACCTTTATAAGAGTGTTTCCATATCGTTGATATCTACAGAAAATTATGAAAAGTAAAACTCATGTGCCTCTTATCAACATCTGGTTACATGCATCATCAGTCAGATCATATAGCCAGTTAATTCAAGCAACTTGTGTGAAACACACTAAATTGTCAACTTGATAGCCAATGAACCTCAAAGTAATGCTAGAGAAGCATTTCCAGAATAATTAAATCAAGAAACTTGATAAAGATTATTCACATACATGGACCCTAGCACACAAACAAAGATAAAGAGATAGGAACCTCAGTAATCTCAGGTAACTTCATTAGGCAACTACAATCATTTGATCAATTCTCCACATTGTATCACACTACCATGTCCTTATCAAACTTTGCTTTTTTATTTTAAAAAATAAAATTGTCTTTATATTTTAAAATTTACAGTTTAGCTGGAGCCAAAAACAATACAGATACAGAGCCCCAAATGCAGCATGTGGCAAAAACCCATACAAATTCGGTGTTAAACCCAATAATCTATACAATTTTGAGTTTACGAAAGTCATGCCACAAAAGGATGTACCATATTACCATGTCTTCATCACTTTAGCATTTATTGAAGAAAATTGTTAGACCAAATCTTAATTTTAGGATTCCAAGTACACTGCAAAAAAGAACTGCATTGTGTTACCTTCTCTCCCAGCACCATCTAAGAATTGGGTGAGCACAGCTAGTACAAGCTATGTTCACAGGGAATTGCAGATCTAGACACAAATCTCTCTAATTCAACCAATGCTAACAGCTAAATTCCAATTCAAATTATGGCTTAGCTCGACATTAAAATCTAAATTAGAGTGAGGAAAGTGAAAGATTGAATTGATTTATAAGTTAAGACTAAAATTCTAAAAGCATAACCACAATTAGTAGAACAGTACGAGAAAGTGTCAAATCAATGCAGGCATTGTCATCCAAGTCGCTTTCGAGCGCCCCAGTTAAAGAATGAATAGAAAAGCGAAAATCAGGAGAAGCAGAGATCGAATTGGGAGAAAAACTAACCGCATCGGCGGATGAATTGTCGGAATCCATCTCGGGTTGAAGTTTGAGGTATAGTTGAGGGCTGCGGTAGATGGAGCCAGGAGTGGCTCGGTGCTTGATGATAGGCACAGCATCGAACGACACCGTCCCCATGTAGAAGAGCATGCCGGAGATGTAAAGCAAGGGCGCGAAAAGAAAGATGCCCTGGCGGCGGAGGAGGACGGAGAGGAGGATCCAGGCGAAGCGTTGCGCGAGGGTTCTTGGGGCGGGTTGACCCGGAGTGAAGCGACCGCCGGGTTTTCCGCCGCGGCGGACCCGAGGCGACCGAGAGCGCGGCGACGACGGCGTTGAGGGGCTGCTGTGTCCGCTGCTCGGTAGCCTATTCTTCGCGTGCATGTCTCCTATACTTCACATCATTCTTAGTACATATATACAACAATCTTGAAAACCCAATACGACGAAAAATTCCAAAAATCCAAAATCTTCTTCCCCTCTCTCTCTCCCCTCTCAAATGAGTGAGTCGAATATAAACGCATAAGTGTATATGTATTATGTACGTCTATGTAGAGAGAGAGAGAGAGAGAGAGAGAGAGAGAGAGAGAGAGGGTTGAGTGCGGGGTCAGGGATAGTATAATGTTGGAAAGAGAATTACAAAAGTGACAAGGCAGGCAGAGACAGACAGGGAGGGATAGGCTGGAGGTCGTATAATATAAGGTGCGCCACTGCTTACCCAGTTCGGACTATATTCTTCAATATATACACCAAATGCATATCTTTTTTATGATTAACGGTGTTAATAAGCGTAACTCATAGGGCACTAACTTTTAAATTATGATTCTCAACTTTTTCATAAATTAAGAGAATATTCATATTAGGTAGTTAAAGAGGAAATGGAATTCTATAATATTAAGGAAAGATTTTCTTCTTAAAATATACTAAATTTATTCACGTAGTTATATTTTTAGGTTAAGTTCAAAGTCTCTTATAAATATAATAAATTGGTGTTTCTTACACTTTTATCTATAAAAAAAAAATTCTCTCTCAACACTTCCTTCATATATAATGTTTTGATTTTTGAATATTTTTATTGAATACTAAAATTTTTTGTATATGATTAATTAAACTATCGATTGTTTTTTTTTTTTTTTGTTTGATGCTTGTATATAATAAGAATATATTTTTAAAAAATTAAAAATCATGAAATGTTTAAATGAATCAAACATCTTAAATAATTTTCTAGGTAATTTAATTCGTATGCGATGGGATATGGACTAGGGCCCGAAAGACTGAGGTTGGCAAGCAGCGCAACAAAGAGGACGAATGAGGCAATTGGGTGGAGTATAGTAAAAGGCAAACAACCAAGTTGGCTAAAGGCAAAAATAAAGTGACATAAGCGGCCAAAGAGACAGAAAATGGCGTGACTGAAGGAGTCGGGTCATCTACAACAGGACTCAGTTGGGTATAGGTGGCACTCTGGATTTTGCCAGATGAGAGGGTAAGCTAGTCTACTAGAGGAAGTTGAGTGATCAAGTCAGTCAAACGGTTGGAGCAAGTGGCATGGTTAGTAAAACCAGACGGATAAAATAACAGAGCGGGTGAGCTAATTGGTCGTCTTCAAGGTTGCTAATTGGTTAAGAAAAGAAGTCGTAACAAGGGAAGTTGATTAATTTAGAAAGACAGTCGGTAACACGTGAGTCAGACAGGGGAGAACCAGCCTATCAACGATCGGATGACTGAGTTAATCGGTCATCAAGGAGTCGAGAAGGGCCGACTGTGTAAAGGAGGGAGCCACACGAAGAGGGCGGTGAGAAGAGTAATCCAAGCACTCGGTAGGAGGGGAGTAACGAGGCTAATCAGTGCGAAATTAATGGCAATAATGAGTCCCACCGTTGTGGAAGGTGGTCCAACATGGAGGAGACGGGAATTCGACATGAACTCTCATGATTAAGGCATTTAAAGCATTTATAGCTTCATTTATAGCATTGATGATAGGGTGAGCATTTCATTCTTCTTGTACAAAAAGGCTTGAGAAGCTCTGAAAAAAGGGTTAAGCGCTTTGAGTATACACGAGTTGAGAGAACAAGCAAATTTCCAGCAAGCTATTAACTTTTCCGGTAGTCTTAGCCTACCGGTTGGCTGCTTTGGGTTCCACAAAACCAACAGTATGCTTTTAGGATAACACCACCATATGTAATTAATTTTTTGTGCAAAGTTATTCCCATCAAATGCACATCTTTTATGATGATTAACGGTGTTAGTCAAAGTAACTCAGAGTGCACTTTTGTATAACGATTGTGAATTTTCTCGTAAATTAAATGTGTTAGTTAAGGTAAAAAAATATGAGGTTCAAGTAAGAATAAGTTCCCACGTAAAAAGTAGAGACCAATTTGATCCATCCATTTGGGTATACCAATAGTTAATAGTTGTCAACAAAGAATGAAAAAAGGAGCGTATGTGGTCATTTTTATAAATATTATAAACTTGAAAGTTTGCAATAATTATAAAACTAACTCATATTTTTGTTACTAAAATCCTTAACCGATGAACCCTTATGAATAGTCGGACCAATCTTCGCTTTTTACAAGATGTTTGTTCTCATTTGAACATACCCCTTATAATTAATATGGAAAGGTCAATACCGGTGCATTTTACATGGATACAACTAAAAAAAGTTTTAGAACTTGTACTAAGTGCAATGAAAATATTGTCTCGCGATGTTTTTATTGCATTCAGTTTAAACCCCAAAATTTTTTGTTGAAAAATTAGTTTAAAGAAACTATATTTAATTGTTATTTTGAGGTTTTGTTTCAGAGTTAATTCTAATAACAATGGTCCTCTGATTATATTGATTTTCCAAAATTAATCTTCGACATTTAATTTGGACACTTTACGTTTCTTGACTTTCAATTTCTTTTCAATTGAGGTTCTTCGTCAAATTACGGTAAATTGGACTTTAAATGAAATGGTAAAGTAGTCATTTCATTTGCCTAATGTATAATTCTTCGTATTTCTTCCTTGTATGCGCGACTTCGGACATCAGATTTACTTAATTGCTTAATCCCTAAATCCACTCGAAAAACAAAATTTTATTAGGGATTAAGCAATTAAGTGAATCTGATGTACAAAGTCGCGTATACAAGGAAGAAATACGAAGAATTATACATTAGGCAAATGAAATGATTACTTTACCCTTTCATTTAAAGTCCACTTTACCGTAATCTGACGAAAGGACCTCATTTGAAAATAAATTGAAAGTCAAGGGACGTAAAGTGTCCAAATTAAAAGTCAGTGACTAATTTTGAAAAATTAATATATTCAGAGGAACATTGCTGAAATTAACCCTTTTGTTTCACTATTACTAAAAAGAGTTACTACACATCCAATTTACGTTGATTTTGGACTAATCGACGCAAAATGTTAACGAAATTAAGTAAACTAGTATTTGTCCCGTGCGATGCACGGAAAATATGTTATAAAAATATACATTATATGAGGTTTATTCATATATAAAATTTTTGTTATTTAATAATTATTATGTGTGAATTCCTATGATAAAATTATGAACATAAATATATTTACAATTAAAATAATATTTAAGGTGGGTGATTACTACAAATCTTAAACTATATTAAAAATTTAGTACATAGTATTTAATATTATAAAATTTTAAGAACTTAGTAAACTACAATAGTAATTGAATTACAATTTTAGAGTCACCACGGATAAAATTTTTTAGACCTTTGAGATTTCTACTCTAGATGTAGTAACATACAATTGACCTTTAAAGACCAAAATCACAATCTTAATTAGTTAGAACATTGATTTTTTTCTTCAAAATACTATCGAATTAAGTGTGTAATCAATAAAAGATGAAAACTAATAATTCGAGAATATAATCTTAATGTTACTAAGCCTACTTCACGTCAATTAAGTTGGAGAGTGTTGTTGGATAGTATCCGATGAATCCACGAATAACGCATCTCTATCTCCGTAGTCCTCAATATGCACATCAACAATCTTAAATATTAAGCCACATAGCTATGCTATATATTAATTTCAAACTTATATACTTTGAGGTTGCATGCATGCTTCTTAAAGTCATATGGCTTTAAGATGTGAAAATTAAATGTTGCATTTAATTTTCACATCTTAAAGTAATTTTCACATCTTAAAGCCCATTTAATTTTCACAAGACTTTAATATCTTAAAGTCATATGGTCTTGTGAAAATTAAATGCAACATTCAATTTTCACAAGACCATATAGCTTTATTATATATAGGATATAATATATATTATTTTCTACGTCAATTTTGTCAAAAAAATCAACATAGTAAATATTAATTAAAAAAATAAGTTATAGGTTAAAGTGTCATCCCGCATCATGAACCATTCCTGATTATTCATGGCGCATCATGATCTTTAATAAGTGATGTTTAGAGCTATAAACCATAAAAAAAAAAAAAAAAAAAATTTGTCTAGAACTTTTTACAGGTTTTCTACATGTTACCGGTAATAATATTATTGACATGAAATTTTTTATTAGTTTTTTTTTTTTTTTTGTATTTTTCTTCTTTCACCTTCGTATTATTATTTTTTTCGTATTTTTCCTAAACGTATAGGCCTGCTTTGCGTTTTTTATTTCTCGTTTCTGCGATGCCAAACTCCGCAGAGCTGGCTTATACAGAGCATGCATGATCGGAGAAACGCGAAGCGAAAAACACAAAACATGCCTATACGTTTAGGAAAAAAGAAAAATACGAAAAAAATAATAATACGAAGGCAAAAGAAGAAAAAATACCAAAAAAAATTAATAAAAAATTTCATGTCAGCAATATTATTACCGGTAACCTATGGAAAACCTGTAAAAAGTTCTAGACGGACAAAAAATTATGGTTTATGGTTCTAAATATCACTTATTAAAGATCATGGTGCGGCATGAACAATTAAGAATAGTTTATGGTGTGAGATTACAGTTTTGCCTAAGTTATATTTTATACATTGGTTATTGGACTAACCGACGTATATAGTATTTTTTTTAAAATTAAATAAATATTATGTCAATTCACCATCAACCGACGTAATACACACACATTAGACGCCGGGTTATACAAATCGACATATGATATGTATTTTTAAAAAAATTAAAATATGTTTACGTCGATTCCTTGTGAATCGGCATATTATATATTTATTTAAAAAATTAATACAAAGTTATGATATAATGTATATCCACTATTTAATACACACACACATAAACACAAATTAAAAACAAACACACACACGCACACGTCAATTTATACAAACTGATGTTAACGTAATTTTTTTTTTTTATTATATACTACTTCGGGTACATCCGTTTTAGTTAAAACTGATGGAGTATATGTTTTAAAATTAGCTTTAGCCATATACCTAAAATCCCATCACTTCCAAAAATTTTATCATCTTAGCTTTTTCCTACTTCAAAATTTACCACAGTCGTTGTAGCCATTGTCATCGTTGCCAAATAGCTGTAGTTACATGTCCCCTGTCGTCATCGCTAAGCCACTACCACCATCGCCAAGCAGTTGCCATTCGCTAAGCCACAATAGATCTACCGCTACTACGATTGTTGTGGTCCGCTGCCATTGCAAAGCACTATATATCGCTGTCACCATTGGATTTATTTTTTTCAAATTTTTGAATATCTTTTAAGAATTTTGAATATATTTTCAAATGTTTCATTGATTTTTCAAAATTTAAATATATATTTTCAAATTTTAATATATTTTTTCAAATTTGGTTGGATTATTTTATTGAATTTATGATTATTTAGTATATTGTTGTTGAATTTAGGGTTATTTAATATTATTGTTCCATAATTTCCAATTCTATCATGAAGTTTAATTTTATGATATAAACTTTAGATCATATTTCTTAATTTGCTCACAAAGATTAAGGAAAGGAACATGACTTCTTAAGTTTTATCATAATGGTTGTAATGACTCTTATTGAATAAAACTTTAACCTACATGCAAGTTTTATGTCACTTGATTCTTCAACTTATTTGATAATTGTTTCATCATAAAGAAAATTTTCAGTTGAATCTAATTGAGTAAAGCTTTAGCCCACAGCCAAGTTTTATGTCACTAGATTCTTCTAGCTATTTAGTAATTGAGATTAAATATTATCATTTGGGTTTAATTAGATTTAATAGAATTAAAACTTTAGTCCACAGGCAAGTTTTATGTCAATAAATCTCTCAATCCATTAGATAATAATTTTATCACAATTCTTAGAATTTATAAATTTAGTTCAATTATAATTCTAAGTTTCATGGTTTGCATTGACAAAACATGTTGTCAGTCACTTCCCAAAATTTAGCCACTTTTATTAATTGATCCACGAATATTGCTCGGTTCTTCGGACTGACTGTAGTAAGTTACGTGATTTAACATTACCTCTTTTGGATTTCAATAATAATAATGTATCTTTTGAGCCAAATTCTAACTTGGTTTTAGAAGGTGTATTTTATTTTATTTTTTAGTATGTCCAACTATGGTGGGGAATTATATCTTCATTATTTAGTTGGACTTTAATTGGAAAAAAAATTTGATTATTTAGTATGTCCAACTAATGGTGGGGAATTATGTCTTCATTTGTTAGTTGGTCAAATCAATTATGAGTATGTATATTATTAAGTTCATTTTATTAATTTCGCTGAAGAATATCTTAATCAGTGGGAGTGATCATTTAGAAAAAGATAATTAAGATACTCCACTAAAGATTATGGATTTAATTATTGTCTTCATACATCTCAAATTGGATTGTATGTCAAACAATAAGTCCAAAAGATTCCACAAGTATTAATCTTGTATTTGTTCATATAAATTCATAAGTTTAAATTATTGAACATTTAGTTGTGCAACATATTTATGAAGATGTTATAACAATATTAAGGAATTTATTAGAACAAAAGAATTTAATTTGTGGTGCACTATCATTTAATAAATTCATATTAAGGAATTTATTAGAACAAAAGCATTTAACTTGTGGTGCACTATCATTTAATAAATTCTTCAAGTGAATAGAGTCTGGTAATTAGTATCTGTTCATAAATTACTTTCTCAACCAACTGAAGCACAAAGAGTCAACGCCACCTCCACGAAGGCTCGAACCTACTCCCTTCCATATAAGAATGCAACTCGGTTGCCATTAGACCACAAGGTGCTAAATTAAACTATTTACGGATTATAGTTATATTATTGTGTAACTAGTATTTTCACCCGTGCATTGCACAGAATGAATTTGTTATAATATTTTAAGAATATTTGGATCGATATACAATTGTATAAATTATAACATCGAATATTATATAGTGCAATTGAAGAATTGAGTTGGATCGATTATATTTTTTTATGCTACCATTGCTTGAATTCGAGCAAATAATTGTCCAATTAATCGCTAACGTGTAGATATATGCATCCGGTGCTGAAACTTTAGAGATTTTATATATAAGTGTTTAGGATTTGTATCAATTGGGCTAATTAGCTCGTTGTCTAGCAACTCAGTTATATAAATTATTTTTATGGAAGATATATATTTTTTATGTAGATATATAGCAATTTTGTCATCTTTGTATAAAAAAAATCACTGGCTTGAATTACACATTATTGAAAACCTCTTTGTAGACGACATTGGTAGTAGTAACAGAATTTTGTCCATTCCGGTCTAGAGCTAAAACCTTCAGGCCATCAGGATGGGTGACTCGAGAAAAAGCCACGTACACCTGAAGGGCAATCTCGTATCAGAAGGCGTGAGAGACATTCAGAGGATAAGAACTTTGGTTCCTTGATGTGTCTCATTAACTATTCTTGTTTCGACAATGTAATCTGCCAATTTTGTGACGATGAGGCGCGTACCGTTGCAAAGACCAAGAGAGTGGTCTATGTTCCGCAATAACATAACAGCTGCACCAAGAGTCGCAACTTAAATATGTTCCATCTTGTGCAGTGTTCATGTCGCATATGTACTGATTAATTTGATCAGCGACATCTAAAGTCAGTGAGAGGATCGCTCGGCCTTCTAGATGCGACTCATCAAGGTGCAAATTTGTTACGAAAATGTTAAGTTCTGAATCGAATCCTATACTATTTTAATTTTTAAAGTCGAGTGTTGAATCAAATCGTATAATATTTTAATTTTTAAATGCTTTTTGTTTTCTAAATTAGATATTTAATAAAACATTTTTTAATTATGGGGATGTAACTCATATGGTAGAGCGCTTGCTTCGCATGCGAGAGGTACAAGGATTGATACCCTGCATTTTCAATGCAAAAATGTTGAATCAAATCATATACTATTTTAATTGGCAAATGCTTTTTGTTTTCTAAATTATAGATATAAATGAAGCATTTTCAATTATGGGGATGTAGCTTAGATGGTAGAGTGCTCGCTTAGCATGTGAGAGGTATGGGGATTGATACCTCGCATCTCCAATTCTTATGTAATGTACATGTTTTATGTGGTGCAAATTTGTTACAAAAATGCCGAGTGTTGAATCGAATTGTATAATATTTTAATTTTAAAATGCTTTTTGTTTTCTAAGTTATAGATATTTAATGAAGTGTTTTTCATTATGTAAATGTAGTTCATATGGTAGAGCGCTTGCTTTGCATGCAAGAGGTATAGGGATTGATACTCCATATCTCCAATCCTAATATAATTTGCAAGCTTTACACGGTGCAAATTTGTTCTGAATCGAATTGTATAATATTTTAATTTTCAAAGTCGAGTTTTGAATCGAATTGAATACTATTTTAATTTTAAAAGGCATTTACGATTATGGGGATACATGTAGTCTGCAAGCTTTACACGGTGTAAATTCGTTACAAAAATGTTGAGTTTTGAATCGAATTGTATAATATTTTGATTTTCAAATGCTTTTTGTTTTCTAAATTATAGATATTAAATGAAGCATTTTTCATTATGAGGATGTAGCTCATATGGTAGAGCGCTCGCTTTGCATACGAGAGGTAACATAATTTGCATGCTTTACTTGGTGAAAATTTGTTCTGAATCAAATTCTATACTATTTTAATTTTCAAATTCGAGTGTTGAATCAAATCGTATAATATTTTAATTTTTAAATGCTTTTTGTTTTCTAATTTAAAGATATTTAATGAAGTATTTTCAATTATGGGGATGTAGCTCATATGGTAGAGTTGTAGAGTGCTCGCTTAACATACAAGAGGTATGAGGATCAATATCCTGTATCTCTAATATTGCAATAATTATTATATTATTATCCTCCTCCTCCATTATTTATTATTATTATTATTATTATTATTATTATTATTATTATTATTATTATAAATTTCATTTTATTATTACATAATAATAATAATAATAATAATAATATAATAATAACAACAACAACAACCATAATAATAACATTATTATTATTATTATTATTATTATTATTATTATTATTATTATTATTATTATAATATAAAATTTTGTTACCAATTAAGCTTTATTAATTTTTTTACCAATTAATTAGTATTCATATTATTTTGAACGGGGAAGTTGAAGATGACGCTTTTACTTTTATTAATAGTACTAGTTGTTTTACGCGCTTTGCGCGAATGAGATAATATCCAATGATTATTTTTAAATTATTATTTCAAAGTATATCAATGTAATATTATATCGGAGATGTTCATGTATGAGTAAATAAATATTGAATTTATGTATTTAAATCGATACTTTAAAGTATATAAATCCAAGATAATATATGAGAGATTGATTATATTGTCATTAAAATAAATGTTTGCAACTTTATAATAACGCTAGTCTAAATACTTAGTCTAAAAACGATAATCTAAATAAATACTACTTTTGGTTTAAATTTCTCTAATTCTTCTTAATTCTCCTTTGTGTAGCATTGTCATTGTCTTCATCTTCAGTACGTGTCCTCCTTTTTTTTTTCTTTTTTTTTTTCTTTTTTTATTGGTAGTGTATCATGTGTAATTGGGTTACTGGTGGTAGCATAGATGGATTCATCATGCAATGAGATTATGGTGTAGGAAGATTTAGATTTGTCTTGTTGTGTATATGATGAGATCTTAATAACTCTTTATCTTACAAACACCTATTAATATTTGGTAGTGGTAGTTTTTCCCCTACATGTTTCATGCGTTGTGAGATGTGTCATAGGTTATCATGTGAAAGTATTGAATAAAATATTAATATTTGTATAAAATACTTGGTAAATAAATATATATAACATATTTTATTATAACTTTAATATTTAATTACAAGATAATGTACCAGGACTATGTGGTCTAATGGTACCCGGGTTGGACTTCCATTTGGAAGGTTGTAAGTTTGAGCCTCAGTGGAGGCGTTAAATTACAAGATAATGTAAAAAGAAGACAACGGACAATGTAGTGAATATAATAAATTAATAAATTTGAAGGTAATGAATCTTTGAATTGAAGAAAATAAAGATAATATAACTAATGAAATTATATCACTTTTAAATTTTTTATAATGAATATTTTTTTTTTCTTTGAATTGAAGAAAATAAAGATAATATAACTAATGAAATTATATCACTTTTAAATTTTTTATAATGAATATTTTTTTTTTAAAATAAAGGCGTTATATACATCTAATTCTAAATTAATTAAATGCATATGTATTATTTTTTGTTGTAGCTGCTAATTTATTTAATTTAATAAGAGTAATAAAGTGGTGTACATACTTTTCATCAACAATAAAGAAATCATTGGTTTTTTTTTTTTTTTTTTTTTTTTTTTTTTTTTTTTTTAATTTACATTCGTTGTTTAGACAAATTGTTTTGAGAGATTGTCAATGACAATTGTTACAGGCCTATCAATAGAGGATGATAATAAATAATTCAAAATATGTAGTTAGAATAGATATTGTTATAATGATATAGTAAAAATTAACTTTCAAGTTTCTTTAGAAGTTTTCATGCATTGATAAAATTCTGATGTGTAAACTTGTTCAATTGGAGCCAGTGGGATGTCAACATTGTCAATTCTTTGGAAAATGATCCTATCGTTTTAGAGTCCAGGTGTAATTGTATTTATGATCAACAACTTTGTAATTAGGTCACGCATGTCTGACAATGATGTAAGAACAATTTTGTCCAATAAAAAAATAGTATAATATTTGTAAAGTAATGTACAATTGTACCATTATAAAAATACATACAAAAAATATTGATACCATAACGACCTAAATCATACCAATGCAAAAATATAATTGAAATATTAAGTTTTGTTCTGATCTAAATAATCAAAAGAAGCTTAATTAAACGAAAAAAAAAACTTAACCTAAATTTGTTTTTTTTTAAATGCGTAAAAATCAAATAATTTTTAAAGTTCTTGATTTATAATCTTTGATGTTTAACTTTGAATGTTATGTATTTAGTCAGACTAATTATTTGACTAAAGTTTATGTTAGATTTTATATTATATATATATTTAATACATTTTAACATATTCGTAGTATATATATATATTTTTTTTGGGTTTCGTAGTATATATTTAACAATTATGCCAACTCTAATTCGGATGAGGTTCGAACCTAAGACCTTTCTTATAGAAATTAATGAGTAAGTTAAAAATAATAAATAGTTAACGGAATATCCCGTTACTAAAGTTTATAGAGTAAATACCAGCCAAGGTCCCTCGAGTTTGGTGGTTTCACCACCTATAGTCCCTAACTTTTGTAATTACCATCCGTAGTACTCCGAGTTGCAAAATCTAACCTGCTGCCATCCTTCCGTTAATTCCTTCCGTCTCAACCGTCTAAAGCTGGGGTAGATATGTCTTTTGACATAAAATAAAACATTCAGAAATTAAAAAAGCACTAATTCTTGATGGTAAGATAATTTTCTTCATTGATGATACGCCGGCGGGGATTTCGCCATAAAATCTGTTGTTATTGATCTCCAACCGCGTGAAATTCTATGCTACTTTGCTTGGAAGTTGGCTAGAGAATGAGTTGTCGCTCAGCATCACGCTAGTCAAGTTCTTCAGAGAATGGGTTTTGTTTTCACACGCTGTTATCCCAATCAGAGCCTTGCCAGCGCACAAAATCTTTCCGGTGAACCTATTACAAAATCAGAGGAAGAAACCCTCTGCATTTTTATTTTATTTTGGTACAAACAACCCTCTGCAAAATTAGAGGAAGCAACCTATTGCAAAATCAGAGATGGGATTAAGCCTATGCTTGGTGAAATTTCACAATTCAAGAGATTCTTTGTAACTCTCCAAAGCCGCCTGGGATTTCGACAGTCAAATTGTTCATTGACAAATCGACCACAGACAATCTCGAAGACTCTGTAAAACAAATCGACTGCGCTGCTCTTCATCCACGGCAGCGCCTTCCACCGCCACTTCTCAACCGCCGCGACCTCGCTCAGATCCGAAACCTGGTTTATCTCACCCTTCCACCTTCATTCCAGCTCCGACCATGTGGGCGGTGGCAGCATCGGTGGCCAGAAACGTCGGCAAGTCCTTCTGGATGGTTCCCCTGAGCGGGGGTACTACAAGCGGGACCCTCACCTCCAGCTGTGTAGCTTAGCCGGAGCAACACCTCTAAGCACCATCTTCAGCAAGAATCTCACCCACCTCGCCACCGCCATGTCTCATTCCTCAGCCTTCCTCTGCCCAACCTCCGCCACTTCCACCTCCTCTATTTCTTGAAATTCCAGTCCCATTGCGGCGGCGGCGCCCTCGCCGCTCACCACTAGTTCACCTATTTTCCTTGACCGGAAAACCCAATGAAGGTATTTTGTGCTTTTTTAATTTTGAATGTTTTGTTTTATGTCAAAAGACATATCTACCCCCGCTTTAGACGGTTGAGACAGAAGGAATTAACGGAAGGATGGTAGCATGTCAGATTTTGCAACTCGGAGGACCACGGATGGTAATTACGGAAGTTAAGGACTATAGGTGGTGAAACCACCAAACTCGAGGGACCTTGGCTGGTATTTACTCAAAGTTTATACTAACGGAGTTTAAGTTATTTAAGGGAAGAAAATAATATAATAGAGGGTAAATAAGGAAAATCATTAAAAAAAAAATACTAAAATCAAATTAATATGAACCATTCATTTTAAGAAACAATACTACTGACATTTTTTCTTTTGTTCCAATTAAGGGCCTAACATTATTGGTTCTTATTAGAATTGTAGATAGAGTATAGATTATTAATAGTATAGATTATTATTATTATTATTACGATGATGACAGAGATTATTTCCAATCAGTTATAAAGATAAAGATTACAATACTAAGAAGAGTTAGGAAACGTAAAACTCTCCTAACTAATAGACTAACTCTAGTCAAGTAATCTCACACCACACAAACAATAACCAATTACAATAAGGAAATAAATGTCTAATAATAACATTATTAACACACCCCTCAAGCACAAGGTTGGTGTGAGACAACATTGAGTTTGTCCCTAAGAGCCTGAAAGCGCGGGCGTGGCAGCGGTTTGGTGAATATATCTGCAAACTGATCTTTAGTAGACACAAAGTTTACAACGAAGTCCCCCGACGCCACTTTGTCCCGAACGAAGTGATAGTCCATTTCAACATGTTTTGTCCTGGCGTGAAAAACCGGATTACCGCAGAAATACGTGGCACCTAGGTTATCATACCACAAGGTAGCAGGATGACCAGAATGCAACCCAAGCTCACAGAGTAGCGAAACAACCCAAGTGACCTCTACCGAGACATCTGCTAGGGCCTTGTACTCGGCCTCGGTGGAGGAGCGTGCAACGGTGCGCTGTTTCCTAGAAAGCCAGGAGACGAGATTGGACCCTAAGAACACGGCATACCCAATTGTACTCTTTTTTGTCTATCGTACAGCCGGCCCAATCTGAATCAGAGAAAGCATGTATGGCGGAGGATGAAGATGCTATAAGACGTAAATCTTAGTCAAGAGTGCCTTTGACATACCGGAGCACTCGTTTTAGAAGACACCAATGCTCGTCAGTTGGAGAATGCATGAACTGACACAGCCGATTAACCGCGTAGGATAGGTTAGGCCGAATGATAGTTAAGTACTGCAGGGCACCCACAATGCGCTGATACTGTATCGGATTATCATACAGATTATTCGAAGGTGCAACAGCCTAAGTGACAGCAGTAGGAGTGGCTAACGGCTTACCGTCCATCATTCCTGCTCGATTGAGTATGTCTCCCATGTAGCGTCGCTGTGATAGTAGCAGACCCCCATCTACCTTTAGCGTCTCAATGCCAAGAAAGAACCTCGGAGTGCTAGGTCTCTAATCTTAAACGTAGTGGAAAGCCGATGAAGTAGAATATAAATTAGAGTGGCATCATTCCCCATCATGATGATGTCGTTGAAATAGACAAGGAGAAAAACCCGTGACGGGCCGACGGCGTAGTGAAAAAGTGACACATCCGTCTTGGACGGCAAGAAACCTGCAAAGGCCAAGAAATCATGCAATATCTTGAACCAAGCCCGTGGGGCTTGCTTGAGACCGTATAGGGAGCGCTGTAGATGACAGACATGGTCGGGGTGCATTGGATCTTCATACCCTGGCGGCTACTTCATGTATACCGTTTCTGCTAAGTGTCAAGTTGACGTAGCGTCCAACCATTTGACACGGCTAAAGAGAGTAGTATGCGAACCGTAGTCGGTTTGACAACAAGGGTGAAAGTGTCAAAGAAATCTTCTCCTGCGACCTGATTGAAGCCCTTGGCAACAAGACGCGCCTTATAGCGCTCGACTGAACTTTCTGCGGTGCGTTTCGTGCGAAAAACCAATTTGCACCAGATTATGTTCATGTGTGGTTCAGCCGGGACTAGCCGCCAAGTGTTATTGTGTAGGAGTGCATTGAATTCCTGATCCATGGCATCACGCCATTGAGGATGACCCACAGCCCGTGAGTAGCAAGTAGGGCCAGTAGTAGCAGTTAGGGCATGGAACTGTTCGTTTGTGCCCCGCGTCATGTGCCGAAGTCGCATGACGTGACCACGTTCTTGTGATGGAGCACGAGTGGAACGTGTTGCGGTCGGTGCAGGCCCGGTGGGACCCTCTATAGCCAATGGGGCGGGCCATTGGTGTGGGCTCCGGTGCCAAGGGTGGTAGTGCAGCCGCAAGTGGTTGCGAGTTTTGGGGCACTAAAAGCCCAACCACCCATGGCGCCGAATTGGCCGCTTGTTGCGGTTTAGCTTGTAACGCCGAGTCTGAAAAATGAAACACAAATTCGTCAAACCGGACATGGCGACATATGTAGATTTTTCCAATTGTTAAGTCCATGCATATATAGCCCCTATAAGATGGTGGGTAACCTAAGAAGATACAGGGAGCCAATCGATACTCTATCTTGTACCAATTGTAAGGCCGAAGATAGGGGCAACATCGGCACGCGAAGACTCGTAGAAACGTGTATGGAGGTTACACTTTCTAGACACGTGAGTGTGGGCTTTGAAACTGTAACACCGAGGATGGTAAATAATTTATAAGGCAGGTAGCTGTTTCAAAAGCATAGTCCTAGTATTGTAGGGGTACTGAGCTTTCAGCGAGTAGAGCTAGCCCGGTTTCAACAATATGTCTGTTTCGGCACTCAACTCTACCGTTTTGTTCATGCGTGTAAGCACAGGATTGCCTATGGTTTATGCCAAGGGATTGGAAAGTTTTATGTAATTTGCGGTATTCACCCCCTAAATCGGATTGTATGGACTTGATAGAATGCGAGAATTGGCGTTCTACTATGACACGGAACAACTCAAAATTTTTATAAATATATGATTTTACCCATAAGGGATAAAACCAGGTAAGATATCATTGTAGTCACCCATCACAATCCATGGTAGCATATTCTAGGCAGCCAACATATGAACCATTTGCCACGCCTCTCTCCTCTGGTGTCGTTGAGGGAAGCCATAATATCCCATAAACCGCCAACACGGTTTACCCACATCTAAGGCTAACTTAGTATCAATATGGTTTGATGAATATCCAGTTATCTCCAATTCCACAGTATTCGACCAAATGTGTAACACCCCTAAAATTTAAAACTTTGAATGCTTATGAAATAAAGGTAATACTATCATTAAGTCCCGAAACAGAGCATAACTAAACATAAGTGTTGGGGTGCTATGCCACATCTGAGCTGGAGAACTCAGATGCACAGGCTAAACTATCTAAACATCAGAAATCCTCGAATCAATGTCAAGTACATCATCATGGCACGCAGGCCGAAAAGGAACTAAACTAACTAAGCCTCGGGTCCTCTAGCGCGCTCCGGAGCTACTCATCTGTGCCTGAAAGCCAAATATATATGTTTAGCGAATAATGCTGGTAACCCACTCCAACGCGTTAAAATACAATATAGGTAGATATATATATATATATATATATATATATATATATATATATATATATATATATATATATATATATATATATATATATATATATATATATATATATATATATATATATATATATATATATATATATATATATATAAGGAAAACCATTTTGAAGCCGGAATACATATATACTTATGAGACTCTAATTTAAAACCGAGAATAGACTCAATCAAGCAAGGGTAGACGAATTCATCAGGCATAATTATGCACATAGAGATACTAGCATACACCCTACGGTCACAAGACTATTTCATATCAATCGTATCAGTATTCAATCACTATCTCAAACACATAAACACATTTGGTGGTGTCGCAGGACCCTTCACGCGCCCATACACGAAGCGCCAATGCATATAGCTTTGCCATGGCCCCGAAGCACCCTGCCTGTACCGTAACACAAGGAGATTGATCGCAACCAATCGATGAATCGCAACTCATTTATAACGTTTGATCGCAACCAAACGGTGGACCGCAGCCCGAATAGTATGTATATCTGATCGCAACCAGATTATGGACCGCAGCCCTATATATATATATATTTATATACCCGTCCGATCGCAACCGGCCGGGTTAACAGCCGATGGTTCTCAACCCATCCAACTGCCTGTATAGCCAATTAATCGCAACCAATTAGGGTATCATGCACAAATAACACATAGCCAAGCACATGCAACCTACATTAACACATAAGGAAGGGAAACCATACATACATAACCTATGCGTGGTCAACCACATTACTAGAGATACGCCTAAGGGGTTCATGCACCTTTCTCCTAGGCCAATGGGGTACCAATTCGACTAGCATGCAATACACAAGACTCTCTGATCCTACGAACGGTACCCGAAACATCAAACTAGACTCAGGCACAACAAACGGGGTCCAATGGGACACCACGGGACACGGGGAAACATCAAACGGGGAAAACCACCACGTTCCACATTGGAATTCCAGCGGGTGGCCGACGGGTGGAGGGCCACCCGCCGGCGGCACATCACGAGGCAGCGGGTGCCCGGCGGGCAGACGCCTGCCCGCCGGCTACCCGCTGCAGGCGGCCTCATGGGGCAACGGGTAGGTGGCGGGTACACCTGCCCCCACCTACCCCCCACTGACTCTTATGTAATAATTCGGTCCCGGGATCCCTCGTGGAACCCGAAACCATGTCCAGACACATTTAAACACAAACGACGACACCACGTAATCAAGTAATGGGTTATAACCAAGAATCACATTAAACACATCCTAACATGACTTCTAAACATACCAAGACCCAATACCCGATCATGCAAAATTCCACCCAAACATACCAAGAATAACACAATACGAAATCCACGTTTTAACCCTAGGGCTCTAGTCATATTTAAAGCACAAGATCATAATTTATCTTAAAATCAAGAACATCAAGATTATCACATAAGCATCAAGATCAACACATAAATATCAAGATCATCTCATAAACATCAAGATTATCTCATAATCATCATAAAAGCCTTATCGAGACACAAACATCGAATTGCATATCAAAGGAGCCAAAGAAGAAGATTATAGCAAGGAAAATAGGTTTTGTTGAGACATGGGTTACCTCTTAGCCTTAATTAGAATCCTTGGCTACTAAGGTTCTTTCTCTAAGATCTCCTCTTCGTGATTACTCCTACGTTTGGTGATAGGGGAATTCTTGTGTGGTGGAATCTATTGTGGTGTGAATTCTAGGTGCCTCCTATGTCCTTATATATTTCTAAGAGTCTTAGCTGGGCCTGAATGGTATGGATTTACTTATTCTATTCCTTATAGGACTAAGGGTTTGGTTTAGGGATAAGGGTCCATGATCCATGGTGGACCCTTCTTAATTAATTAAGGGAATTCAATTCTCTTTTAAGGGTAAGTAATTAAATAATTAGTTTGGGTTAGAGGCCGTAACACGGGGTGTTACAAAATGAGTGTCAGTCCCCCTCTGTGACCCATGACATCCACCGCAAAAAGATGTCATGGCCCAACTGAACACGTATTACCTCAATCCTGCTCTTATTAATAAAGGTCTCTATAAGATAAATCACTTCCGGCTTCTTAGAACGAACAAGGTCTGTAAGCATGTGAACTGCCGTCGGGTTGCCAAGCCCCTGGCAATTCCAACTTAGAAAACTCATAATCCTAGGCGGGCTTGCATTGCAAGACCCGCATCCATCTCGTTTTTTTACCATGATGCATCACAATCCATTATAGAGTCAGCAACGCTTAACTCCCTTTCACCATCACCAACTCTACGTCACTTCTGTTCAACCACTACAACACTTGGTATCCCATCATGAACACTATCACTAGGCATAGTACCAGATACAAGTCCTTTACCTTTATCAACTTTCTCATGAGTAGTCTGAACCTCATCCTCCTCCGTGATTGGCGCTCTCCAGTTCTGGCGTTCAGTATTGGACTCATGCGCAATCCACCTTTGTCCAGCCTTAGAGGCTACTCTTCTGGATCCTGCCTGCAGCCAAGCTCCAAAAGGCCTTTCTGCTTTCAAATCAAAACCCTGGGCAATTTTTGGGCAATACTTGTCTCCATGTCTGATTTACCCAGCATATAAAGCAAAAAGTCGACAGCCTCTCATAACGAAAATCCACAAAAGCCCAGCCTTCGTTCTTCTTTTTAAGCTTCATTTGCTTCTTCAAAGACTTTGTGATGTCGAGTGATACCCGAACTCAATAGAACTGTCTCATAGAGCCATCAAAGTTTTTTTCGTCAGTATGCACAAGAGTGCCCAAGAAAGAACCTATAGCTAATACCACGACCTCCGATCGAAAACCGATGGGGAGGGTGTGAATCTGAACCTAGAAATCTACGGGTTTTAGCGGGGTAGACTCTGGATCTTCTTCTGGCTGGAGCCTTTTCATGATTTGCAGACATTGCTCATAAGTCCAGGGCCCCTCGTTGATGATCCGATCAATGTCAGATTCGTGGTAGAAACGGAAAAGGAATCGACGCGACTCAAGTTGGAGCATACTTACTCCCATAGATGGCCTCCAAACCAATGCCATAGTGTCTTCGAAGAATGGAAAACGAATAGGCTTTGCAGTAGCAGGCCTACCCACCGCATAATACCCAACGTCCCCTTCCGTTCGATTCACAGAGACATTTGGAAGTTGCATGGAGACGTCCTTGTCATCAACATCAACGAGGGTGAGAGTCACACAAAGGTTAGAGATGTCAGATGACGACATGGTTGTCGGAAACAGCGAAAAGCCAAAAACCCTAGAAGACGAAAAACTCATGAAGGTAGCAAGAGAAAAACCGTTTCTACACACTAAATTATTCTAAAATCTCATTTTAGGTTGAGGTTCTTAGCCCAATAACTTTCAATAGTCAAATTATATATGAATCATGATCCATTATTATAATATTATAAGTTTATTAAAATTCAAATATATCAAATAGTGTATATACTCATTATAATAATATTATAAATTCATTAAAATAGTATAAATATGCTAATTATCACATAAATACTAATCTCTATTTTTGTATAAAAACAATCAATGTTAAAAAATATATTGTTAAAATATCTTTTTGAATTTTTTTAATTATCCTCATATTGATATATTCTCTCAGTTTATTGTTTCAATAGTTTTGTAATTAATTTATAATAATGACTTAATGAATATGTAGTTATGCTTTATGCTGATATTTAATGGGTAATTATTTAGAAATTAGCTTGTATTTCATATTTTCATTTGAGTCTTAGCTATTTACTATAGACTTGTAGTATTGATAATATGAATCTTTTGTATTATAAAAAAATAAACCTCCCGTGTTTCCTTTTAGGTCTATTAGTATTATTATTGTAAAAATGAACATTAAATATTATATAAATGAACTATTTTAGTATTATAAAACTAAACTATAAGTATTATGAAAATGAATTGAACTTCTTAATGAACCTATTTGAAATCTATCATTACAGTGTAATAATATTAAATTGTGAAAATAAAACTATAGTATTTTGTGAATAAACTTATAGTATTTTAAAAATGAACATGTAATATGCATAATAAAAGTGAACTTACAGTAGTGATTAATGTAATTATACATTAATTTAAAACAATAATAAATTATCAATGTTGATGGGGTCACGGGACCTTGGGGATCGATTTTATTAGATTAATCTTGGCCCAATGGGGTAAGAAGGAAGCTTAATCGTTATGTTATGGACGCGTGTCCAACATACATTGTGGACACGGAACGGTGTCGTAAGTGGCATCGTTATCTTCTATCAATTTTTTTTTTTTTTTTTAAAATTTCAGGCCGCTTCGTTATAGGAGCATATGTTCATAATTTTATCATTATATGTTATAATTGTAAGTTTATAATGTTAGAAATCTGTGTTCATAATTCTATAATTGTACATTCATAATTTCATAACTGGACATTCATAATTCCGTAACTGTACATTCATAATTCAATAACTGTAAATTTATAATTTTTGAAGCTCTATGTTCACAATTTTAGAACTCTATGTTCATAATTTTATCACCATATGTTCATAATTGTAAGTTCATAATGTCAGAGCTTTGTGTTCATAATTCCACAACTGTACATTCATAATTCCATAACTGTACATTCATAATTCAATAACTGTACATTCATGATTTTCGAAGCTCTATGTTCACAATTTTAGAGCTCTATGTTCATAAATTTATCACTATATGTTCATAATTGTAAGTTCATAATGTCAGAGCTCTGTGTTCATAATTCCATAACCGTACATTTATAATTCCATAACTGTACATTCATAATTCCACAAACGAATAACGCCGTTAACGCCTTAACGGCGAGACAAAACCAATTTTTTTTTTTAAATTGGAATTCCGTCGTTTTCCCTGAAAACGACGTCGTTTTGGACTCGTGTCCACAATGCATAGTGGACACGAGTCCACAGCATAATTTGCCAAGGAAGTTTGGAGCAAAATATTATAACTAGGACCATGGGATTCTGGGGACCCATTTTATTGGATAAGTCTTGGCCCCAATGGGATGAAGAAGGAAGCTTGGGGCAAAATATTATAAATTATAAGAGGTGCTACTAGCAGGGGTATCGCACCCACAACCTCCCACTTAAAAACACAAGAACCAACCACCTAAGTTACCCAGATTTCATGTATTAAAAGGCATGATATGATGTCCTACATAGTTGTGTGAAGATCGATGACATCCAGGTAGTGGGGGGACACGTGTATGGCCAAGATTGAAAACTAACCGATGTCGTAAATTTGTCAACCATCTGCAAGGTCCTCCATACTATAAATAGGCACCCCTATTCACTCCTTAAGACATTCCCTTAGTTCACTCAATCGCCTGGTCCAGTGGCTTGAGGTCCTAGCAGTCTTTAGCTCATATATACCAAGGTTTGAACCCTAGCAATACCATTATTATTTCTAGTCCATTATTTGGACTATAACTTTTATTATTTATTTATTTATTATTTGAGCCGCTGTTTTGTGCCAGTATCTTGGGCTTTGTACGTACTCTTTTGAGCCTAACACCCTGAGCTAATAATTTCCATATCCGATTTATGGTGGATCCAATCCCAACAAAACCATCAAATGTATGTATCATTTTTTTTTGAAAGCTACTGACTCTATTACATTTTAGTTTCCGATTTATGGTGGATCCAATCCCGACAAAACCATCAAATGTATGTATCATTTTTTTTTAAAGCTACTGACTCTATTACATTGTAGTATCTGTTCAACTATACTTTCTCAACCTGTTGAAGCACAAAGAGTCAACACCGCCTCCATTGAGACTCGATCTCATAACCTCCCATATGGGAGAGTCACTACATGCCATCAAATGTATATATAATTTAAAAGATTTCAATTAAATTTTTTTAATGATACAAATTTATATATTAATTTTGTTTGTACAAAAAAAAAATTATGTTAAAAAGTTCAAATTGAGTTCATCTTATAAGATGAACCATGGTCCACAATAATAAGTAACTCATATCAAGATGTGCAATCATGTACCACCATGCTTTTTATTTTTATTTTTATTTAATATTTTTATTTTTCTAATAATAATTGACAATAAAATTAGGTAGTGCTTACTAATGAAAAAAGCTATATAAAAAGTACTACTTGCACAGAATTAAGAAATACATTTTTAAAAATTAATAAAAATTAAATTGAATTGTTTCTCGATGAATGAAATCCTTTCTCAAATAAATTAAAAAATTGCAGTATAAATTATACAATATGCATTGCTGTGGACATGATATAAGCACGGGTTGGACAGTTGGAGTGAGAGAGATGGCATGCACGTGCTATGAAATAGAGGGTTTTGATGGAAGCAGATGTAGACCCTGCTCCCAATAATATCTCCATTGGTGATAGGAAAAGTGAGTTTTTTTTTTTTTTTTTTTTTTTTTTTTTTTTTTTTTAAATTCTTTATATTTGGTTACAATTTTAGATGGAGTTTGGTTCGTGAAATAGATAAAGAAATAAAATAGTATTTCATTGAATAAGTTTATCGTTTTGTTTTGTTTTGTTTTTAAGTTTTTTTTTTTTTTTTGAAAATTTTTTTTTCATACGGTATATTAATGAATAAACTGAATGATAGAGTCCGAAGGGACAGTGTCCCAATACATAGCTTGGTCCTGATCGAAAGCTAGAGAAGCTAAAATATGAGCATGTAAATTTAAATTTCTAGAAATGTATCTTAAAGAACATCTCGTAAATAACGATATAGCTGTCCTACACTGGTCCACAACGATCCCAAGGTAGGAGTAGTTAGCCGCGTGGCTTGAGCGCATACTATTTTGTAAGTCCATGCAATCCGTCAGAATGTCCACTTCCACGATACCCCGATCCTTAAGCCAAGAAAGCGCCTCCTTACAGGCCAGTGCTTCGGCCATAGTAGCCGAGAACGCCCCAGCCAGTCGTCCATTTGCTGCCGCAATAAACGAGCCATGGTGCGAGATGAGAACCACACCGTAAGATGCCTCCCCAGTACCCGGCCTGAACCCCGCATCGACGTAGCAGCGCAGAACATTGCCGCCAGCCTGATCGGTCATGGCAGTAGGTGTTGGTGCAGCCGCCGCGGGTTGCACTCGTCGATATGCTTGCATGGCCGCCACCGCTCGGTTCCAAGTGCGACTCGGCCTCGAGAGAGCCTGGTCCCATACCGCCGTATTGCGGGCACTCCAAATAGCATATAATATAGCCACTGCTAGGCCACACTGTTCCTCTGTCAAGACAGTAAAAATTCCCATAAGCCATGTCGACAATGAATTAGTAAGTATATTGGTTACAGGCAACCCCGACAAACACCATACTAATTTAGAATAATCACAATAATCACACAAGAGTAATGCATGCATGACGTTTTCTTGCGCCCCTTGGCACATTGGGCAAAGCGGGTCAACCTCAACTCGTCGCATTATTAGATTGCCTGTAGTAGGGAGGATTCCACAGACTGCTCTCCACAAGAAGGTTTTCCATTTGGGTGGCACTTTCAATTTCCACATAGTAACCCATTTATCAAAATCACCTGGGCTATGCTCATAATCTCCCTTAATCTGTCTATAGGCATTTTTAACTGAATATATTCCATTCATCTCACCCTTCCAATACCATGTGTCTTCATATTCCGGGCTAACAGGGATCATTAAAATACGTGTGACATCCTCAGGAATAAATAAGTCAGTCAGAATATGCGGATCCCAGGTATTAGTCTGTTGGTCAATCAAACCTGCTACATGGGCATGTCGTAATTCCTGGGGCATTATTGTTTGGATCAACGGACTGGGACTATCTGGTAACCAGGGATGTCCCTATATCAATGTTTTTTGGCCATTCCCTACACGCCTCCTTACCCCCGAACAAACCATTCCGTGTGCAGCCATTATACTTCTCCAGCAAAAACTTGGGCAATTCCCTATGGTAGCATCAACAAAAGATGTATTCGGATAATACCTGGCTTTATATATTCTTGCCACCAAAGTGTCTGGGTTTGTGAGAAATCGCCATGCCTGTTTACCCAGCATTGCCAAATTAAAAGTCCGTAGATCTTTAAATCCCAGTCCCCCATACTTTTTAGGGACGCATAATTTATCCCAAGCTTTCCAATGTATCTTCCTATCCGTTCCAGAACCCCACCAATATCTGTTCATGGTCCTCTCAATTGATGTGCAAACCGTCTCAGGTAACAAAAAAACACTCATAGAAAAGGTTGGCATAGATTGTGCCACACTTTTCAAGAGTACTTCCTTACCAGCCTGAGTAAGTAACTTTTTACTCCAGGAACCAATTCTCTGCCTGATCTTGTCCTCTACATAGGAAAAACAGCTCTCTTATTTCTGCCTACAAATGATGGGAGACCCAAATATTTTCCAAAATTAGCCGCCTGGCTCACCCCTAAACACGCCGCCACCTCCCTCCTTATTTCCTCATGAGTGTTCCTACTAAAACATATACTGGACTTGTCATAATTCACTTTTTGGCCAGACAACCTTTCATATTGGTGTAAGCACTGTTTAATTACACCAGCTTCCTCAATATTAGCTTTGAAAAACAGTAGGCTATCATCTGCGAAAAATAGATGGGACACTGCGGGTGCCCCTCGTGCCACCCTACATGTTAGGAATAAATTGTAATAGATTTTGATAAGCCATATTGTAATTCGTAGATCCCCAATTTTATTTTTATTAGACTAGTCGAGTCATAGACCAAGAAAGGGAAAAATAAATTCATTAGTTGAGGAAATGGATGAAGAAGATATAAAGCCAAAAATCAAGAATTTGCCTAGTGAAAATGGCAAACAAAAGAGGAAGATGTATGCGTATGATATTCAAGAAGAAATCCCTCAAGAAATTCCGAAGAAGAAAGAACGTGACTTGAAGTTTGCATGAAGCTATCTTGAAGATCAAGCATCTATGGAAAGAAAGGAGTACACCAAGTGAAACAAGAAGATAACTAAAAGGTTGTACAGACGAGATGGTAGAAGCTTGAAATATTATGTGTAAGGTTACAAGTTCGAATCTCACATCTCACATATTTTAAAGAAGCCAAGTTTAATTCCATCAGTTAAAGTAAGAGGTGATGGTTTGCAAAGTCAAAGAGGATGAGATTTCCAAATTGACTAAGGGATGAAGTTTACAAGTGAAGGTCTCGGAAATTGACATAGGGATGCAATTATCTCGAAATGAAGGCAATTTCAATTTGAAGGGATGAGATCTACAAGGCGTCAATTCAATTGGAGATATAAATTGCAAGGGATGAGATTGCAAGTCCAAAACAAGTAAGGGATAAGATTTCAATTGACAAATCTAGCAAGGGATAGAGATTTCCCAAAATAGCAAGGGATGAAGTTTCACAAGGGAAGAGATTTCCCAAGTCAATTGAAGAGATGAAGTCTGGAAGAGAGTCAATTGAAGAGATGAAGTCTGGAAGAGATTTCCCAAGTCAATTGAAGAGATGAAGTCTGGAAGAGATTTCCCAAGTCAATTGAAGAGATGAAGTCTGGAAGAGATTTCCCAAGTCAATTGAAGAGATGAAGTCTGGAAGCAGTCTACAGACCCAGACACGCGAAGTACAGAAGAAAAGTTGCAGAAGCAAAAATACTAGTCTAACTAGTAAGGGATTATATTGGAGATTATATTTTGAAGATAAAAATCCCAAGAGGCGTGATCTACACCAGATGGAGATTCATGGGACGCCATTTTTGCTAAAACCTCAAGCTCAACTTGAAATCTCTGACATATCTGCAACGTTATCTTATCTTCTGACAAAAGGCTATACAGCTGGATGAAATTCAAAAATGAGAACGTTTCTCTCCAACGGAAATATTCTCACTACCAGCTATAAATAGATGAAGACTGAAGCTTTGGAAAGCAGGGGTAAAAGAAGCAAAATAAGCAAAGAGCAAAGAACAGAGCTAAACAGAGCATACAAAATTCAAAGAAAGCTTTCCATCTCAGGAGCTTAAATTGTTCTATCTTTTGTGAGATAAACACTCAGAGTGATACAGAGCTTAGAAAAGAAATATCCAAGAGTGTTAAAATCTTCATCAACTTCAAGAGACTCAGCGCATCAACGAAGATCATCTACAGAGTCTCAAAAGTTAGAATCAAGGCAAAACTTGTTTTGGAGCAAAACAAGGGAAATGAGGAAAGTAGCACGGAGTTGTGAAATCCTGGATTGTCACACGGAGCTGTGAGATCCGAAGCAGCAGTGTCGGAGGACATTGGGCGTGATTGGTGTGGGCTTAGTGATCAAAGCACCAGATCACGGAAGATACGTTTCTACCGGATCGTAGAAGACGGGGGGAAAGTAACGCGGAGTCGTGAAATCCTGGGAAAGTAACGCGGCGATATGAAACCCGAAGCAGCAGTGTTGGAGGCACTGGGCGTGATTAGTGTGGGCTTGGTGATCAAAGCACTAGATCACGGAATTCATTGTATCTTGGAACCAAGAAGTGGTGGATATAGTGAATTGGCTCTTGGAGAAAAGAGCAAGTGGAGTAGGAGGATTACATCACCTCGCGAACCACTATAAATTGCCTTGTGTTCTTTACTGCTTTCTTTACTTACTGCTCTTGCTTGCTTCTCACGAGAATAATCTTGACACGATCTACACACACACCGTATCGTTTATTTATTTCCGCTGCGCACCATACTCTAACAATCTAGTTAAGAGTTTTGGTTTATCTCTGGCTTACCAATTGTTATATTGTGCAAAAATTTTGAAAGTCTATTCACCCCCCCCCCCCCCCTCTAGACTTTCACCTTACCTCTTTTTGGGACCAACAATTGGTATCAGAGCTGGTGCCTATCCGAGTCAGATTTTGTCTTTAACTGATACCAACAATTGGTATCAGAGCGGGTGCCTATCCGAGTCAGAATTTGTCTCTAATCGATACTAACAATTGGTATCAAGGCCTGTAGCCTATTTGAGTCAAATTTGTTTCAAAGCAAGTTGTCTCTTTGGGTCAACCTTGTTTCTAACTGCTAGGCAGATCCATCTTACCCAGTGTGTGTAAATTGGATTATTTGTCTCTCGTATCCACCGAGAAGATGAATAAAGATTTAGCTCAAAATCTATTATTCTCGCTTGATAAATTAGATGATTGGAAAGTTCGTATGCAGGTTCATCTATCAGCTTTACACGATGAAATGTGGGAAGTTATTTCCACTGGCCCGATCGAAATATTAAAAGTAAATACGGCTTTTCTTCTATCTCCGGATGCTCAACAATTCGTACCAAAGCCAAAACCGGAATGGACATCGGATGATAGAAAGAGGAACAATCTTGACAACATTGCCAAAGATATTCTGTTCAAAGCCATTGATGATACAATATTCCCAAAGGTTCGAAAATGTACAAGTGCAAAAGAAATTTGGGATACTCTCATCAAGATCGGAGAAGGAGATGAACAAGAAAAAGATAACAAGCTCACTATTGCTATAAAGAAGTTCGAGGACTTCAAAATGCTCTCAAACGAATCCATTGTTGATATGGAAGCTCGAATGATCAAAATCCTTGGAGAAATTAATGACCTTGGCAAAAATATTAGCCAAAAGGAAATTAATCTCAAAGTTCTACGAGGCTTACCATCTACATGGGATATGAAGGTTACCGCTATGCGAGATCACCGAGATCTAAGAATATTGTCAACCGACAAATTATTTAGTGATCTTAAAGCATATGAGTTCGAAATGAAGGCCAAAGATGATGAAGTTCATGAAATTCGAAATCCAGCTCTAATGGCCGAACAACCATCAACCTCCAGGTCAGTAGATAATATTGACTTTATAACTGACGAACAATTTGCTCTTTTTGTTAGAAAATTCAAAAGGTTCATGCGAAAAGGAGACAACAAAAATTCTGCTCGTGGAAAATATGTCTCTCACACGACACAAGAAGAGAAAGTCGAAGAAAACAACAATTTATGCTACAATTGCCGCAAACCCGGACATTTCAAAATAAATTGTCCATATCCGATCGTTAGCAAGTATCAAGGCATAAATGTTGAATCTACACCGAATAAATCTGAAAGCAAAGATCGAAGGTTCAAGCGCGACAAAAGAAAAGCTCTCGTTAGCAATGAACCAAATGAAAATGATGAGTCGAATGGATTGTCATCAAGTGATGAAAACTCAAGTTCGGAAGATGACACGGCTCTAATATGCAAGTCAATTGAGTTGAGTTCAAGTGAAGAGTGCTTTATGGCTCTTGGAGCAGAGGAAGAAGAGGATGTTTGGTACATCGACAGTGGTTGCTCACGCCACATGACTAGAAATAAATCTTGTCTAGTGAATTTCAAGAAAATCGATGGACCAAAAGTTATATTTGGAGGAAATCAAAATTATGGAACTACAAAAGGAGTTGGTACAATTGAAAGAAATGGTTTGAAGATCGAAGATGTTTCATTTGTTGAAGGCCTAAAATTCAATTTGTTGAGCACTAGTCAATTTTGTGATAAAGGCTATCTTGTGGAATTTTCCAAAGATAATTGCCTAATAAAAAATGAGCTCTCAAATGAAGTTGTGCTCACTGGAAAAAGGCGAAAGAATATGTATGTTGTTGATTAGAGCACAAGCAAAGATTCAGTATGCTTAATGGCCAGAAATTCGAATGAAGCAAATTGGGAATGGCACAAAAAGCTCAATCATTTAAACTTCAAGACTATCAATCAGCTTGCAAAGAAAAATCTAGTTGAAGGTCTACCAAGTATTATCTTCAAGAATGACCAAGTGTGTGATGCATGCCAACGCGGAAAGCAAATCAAATCATCATTCAAGTCTAAGACGCACGAATCAACATCAAGACCGCTAAGCTTGCTACACATGGACTTATTTGGACCGGTTGATCCAATAAGTGTAAGTGGTAAGAAATATACTCTTGTTGTTGTTGATGATTTTTCCAGGTACACTTGGACCGTGTTTCTCAAGAAGAAAAATGAAGTTGAACAAGTGTTGCCGAAGCTGTTGAAGCAATTACAAAATGAGAAAGAATTGCAAATATAAAAAATCCGAACCGATCGTGGAACCGAGTTCATGAATGGAGTTATACAAGCTTTTTGCAATTCACATGGAATTTCTCATCAATTATCTGCCGCAAGAACACCACAACAAAACGGTGTTGCCGAAAGAAGAAACCGGACGCTTAAAGAAGCCGCACGAGTGATGATTAGTGCAGCCGGTCTCCCGAAAAGATATTGGGCGGAAGCTATCAACACAGCTTGCTATACGCAAAATCGAAGCATGATCCACAAGCAGTATAGAAAGACGCCAAATGAGCTATATAAAGGGAGAAAACCAAATATTGGTTATTTTCATATTTTTGGATGCAAGTGCTTTATTCATGTTAATGATAAATTGCATCTAAAAGCTTTTGATGAGCGTGCAGATCAAGGAATTTTTCTAGGATATTCGACTACCAGCAAAGCATTCAGAGTTTTGAACAAAAGAACAATGGTGGTTGAAGAATCCATACACGTGGTATTTGATGAAAAATCACACGTCAATATTGATGCTCTGGACGAAAATGGCGAAAATATTGAGCAAAATGGTAACAAGTGTCATATTGATTTTTGTGATACTAATGATACGTGTGAAGAAAATATTTTGCAGGGAATGGATGAGTTGGAAATTAATTCTCTAGAAAATCTCATCTCTCATCCAGTAAGAAATGAAGTGCGGGATGCAATTGGTATTGAAATTGCAAATCAACCCAGGGATGCAGTTGAAGTGGAAATTGCAAATCAGCCCTTGGATGCAATTACTGGAGAAGTTGGAAATCTAGAAAATGAAGCAGAAATTCGAAACAGTGCTACCTCTTCTCAACCAGTAAATCCACCCAGCACCATGCACCCTTTTGAACCAGACTTAAGATGGCTCAAAAATCACCCACCAGAATTAGTGATCGGAAATGTTCGAGATGGCGTGAAAACAAGATCATCTACCATGGAAGCATTGTTCACATGTTATATATCTCAGATTGAACCAAAAGAAGTGGACGAAGCTCTAAATGATCCAAGTTGGATTGACGCCATGCAAGAGGAACTCGATCAATTCAAAAGAAATGATGTTTGGAAACTTGTTCCAAGACCAATGAACCACAATGTTGTAGGAATTAAATGGGTCTTCCGGAACAAAGCAAACGAAGAAGGCGTGATTGTTAGGAATAAAGCAAGGCTCGTTGCAAAAGGATACTCTCAAGAAGAAGGAATAGATTTTGATGAAACCTTTGCACCGGTAGCCAGACTCGAAGCTATAAGGATTTTCCTAGCCTATGCCGCACACAAAGATTTCACTGTTTATCAAATGGACGTGAAAAGCGCATTCTTGAATGGACTACTCGAAGAAGAAGTTTATGTCGAACAACCCCCAGGTTTTGAGGTAAAAGGTGAAGGTGATAAAGTCTACAAACTTAAAAAGGCATTGTATGGGTTGAAACAAGCACCTAGAGCTTGGTATGATACCTTGTCAATGTTCTTGATAAGCTGTGGATTCACCAAAGGCCTTGTTGGCAAAACTCTATTTAGAATTCAAGATGGTGATCATATTTTATTAGTGCAAATATATGTTGATGATATTATTTTTGGAAGCACTAACAATTCTTTGTGTGAGAAATATTCGAAGCTTATGCAGAATAAATTTGAAATGAGCATGATGGGTGAATTGAATTATTTCTGGGGCTTACAAGTCAAACAATTGAAGGAAGGAATATTCATCAATCAAGCAAAGTACACCCGCGACTTGATAAAGAAGTTTGGCCTTGATGGAAAATCATCGATCAAAATTCCTATGAGTACATCAATAAGGCTAGACAAAGACGAAGATGGAAAAGATGTCGAACAAACGAAGTATAGAGGAATGATTGGTTCACTACTATACCTCACTGCAAGCAGGCCGGACATTTCTTATGCTGTGGGAGTGTGTGCAAGATTCCAAGCAAATCCAAAAGAAAGCCACCTCACCGCAACAAAGAAAATCATAAGATACTTGAAGGGCACAATCAATGTTGGATTGTGGTATCCTAAAGGTACAGATTTTACGCTAACTGGTTTTTCAGATGCGGATTTTGCAGGTTGTAAAATAGACAGAAAAAGCACCTCCGGAACGTGTCAATTCTTGGGAGGAAGGCTTGTTTCTTGGTTTAGCAAAAAGCAAAATTCCATCGCAACTAGTACCGCCGATGCCGAATATATTGCTGCAGGAAGTTGTTGTGCTCAAATTTTATGGATGAAGCAACAATTGAAGGATTATGGAGTGAATTGCGACGATGTTAGCATATTTTGTGACAATACAAGTGCAATCGCTATCACTCACAATCCGGTGCTTCACTCAAGAACCAAACATATCGACATACGACATCATTTTATAAGGGATCATGTTGAAAAGAAAGATCTAAAAATCGAGTATATCCCTACGGAGAATCAAGTTGCAGATATTCTCACGAAGCCTTTATGCGAAACGAGATTTTCTACTTTAAGGCATGAATTGGGAATGTTGGAAATGAGCTAAGTATCACCGAACTTAATCTCTTGATCTAAAATGATACATATGCTCAAATTATGTGTTCTACGTGTTTATATGCAATTATGTGTTCTACGTGTTTATATGCAATTATGTGTTCTACGTGTCTATGTGTTTTTTATTTTTTTTTTTACGTGTTTACATATTTCTATGTGCTTAATTTTTACGTAAGCTAATTTGCTAAATGTGTTAAGTTTTCAATTATATATTTGCATGTAGTGTTTAACGTGATTTTATATGCCATGCAAATTAATGTGACAAAATGTGCAATTTTTATTTAATCTAATTTGTTTTTGAATTGCATGTTTTGATCATTACTTGGACCGCAAGTTATGTTCATGTTTGTGTTAATTTGTTTGCATGAACAATTTATTTGTGATATATGATCTATAATTTGGTTTATACTTATGTGCTAATTGTTTTTAATTAGTTTATTTTAATTGGTATCTAAAATAATTGGCTAGTTTCTAAATATTTGATTATTTATTTGATTGTGTTTACAATTGTGTGTTTTAGAATCTACCGTATATGTGTATGTATATTTTAGGTGTTTAATTAAAATTTGACTAATTTTCTAAATCTGTGTTAAAGTTAATTGGGAGTTTACCGTGTATATGTTTGTTTATATATGGATGTGTTTTAATTGCTTTATTTTTTTAATATCCATATATGTTTCGAAATTATGTGAGAAATTTTGTATATATGAGATTTACGGATGTGTGTGTGTGATTATATATTATATTTATGTGATTTTATATGATACATCTAACGTGTATATTTTTGAGATGAAAAAGGAAGAGATCAGATTGGATTGAAAACCTCCACCCTTTAAACCTCTACCCCATAAAACCCAATCCCATTAAAACTCTTCACCTTTCAAACCTATACCTCTTAAACTTCCACCCATAAATTAAATCCCACAAAAATCTCACCCCCTCTCACAAAATCAGATCCCCTCTCATTAATCCTAATCGACACCCTCTCTCTCGAAGATCTCGATCGTCACCCATGCCTCAAATCTGATAAAATCCTCTCTAAAACACTAGTAGTTACTTGTCTAATCTCCTCCTAGCACCTTCCTCCTCAACCAATAGAAACTCATCCAAATTTAATGGATGTCAATCATACCTGTTTAGAACCCATCTGTCGACCATAATACCTGAAGCCCTCGGACGTTTTTCGAGCCTATATATATCGGCAATCCAAAAACCGTGCAGGTAGTCTATTTTTTTTGCAGGAGAATAATGGTGTCAAAGGAGAAGAACAATGAAGAAAGCAGAACATCCAAGAGAATCTGGAATCAAGTGCGACTCCAAAAGTTACGAGCCAGAAGGGCTGAGGCTGGAGGACATCTTGTTGGAGATACTGCAAACGACCCTCTTGTCGTATCTGAAGAGAAAAGCTTTGATAAATATACACCTGTCTCACCACCACGAGAACCAGGTTTTATTTATGAAGAAGGAGATGCCAAGAAAAGCCTATCACCACCGTGTCAAGGCTTAGCCGAACCAGAGGAGTCCAAAGGGTCTGATTCCCGATTTCTGAAGTTTTCACCTGTTGTGCAACCGGACATCTACCAGGAGATCTTGAACATGAGCGACGCCGAGTACCTCCACTATCTGAAGTAGCTGACATTTGGACCGGTCATGCCACCACCAGGATTCGAAGGGCTTACTCAAGAACCTCTTGCACCACCTGTTCAAAATGTTGCACCATCGGTCGTAGAACAAGATTTACCACCAGTTCCACCTGAACTTGTTCTGCAATCTGCTCCACCACCGGTGAATCCCCGTATCCGTCCACCCGTGGACTATACAAGGTTCTTCAATGCAACGTACTCGTCCTCAAGCTCGAACATGCACAACGAAGATTCAGGACCAGGGTACTGCCCATCTCCTCCACACACTGACGAGGACAACAGTGAAGATGAATGTTGTTCTACTAATCGCAATTGATGTGGTTGTACTGTCGAAAATGTCTTTTGTGGTCCTCTTTTGTACTCCTGATTAAAGGAGTAATAAATAAAAAAATGTTGGGTTGGCTGTGTTTGGAACAAATCGTATTTCCTACCCCATTAAAAAGCACAAAAAATGAACAATCTTCCTCATCACGTCATATGGTCAAAAGTCAAAAAATGGACCCTACAAGGGATGAATTAAGAGACCAAATTGATGGTGAAATCAGACCATCAATTGGGGGGGGGGGGGGGGAATACTTATATGAAACGCCAGTGCACAATAACACCTCTATGATGTCACTTCAAAACACCTCTCTGGAAGCCAATTTAAATACAGAGGTTATTTCAAGAACAGAGGTTATTGAAGAAGAAATTGAAAATCATCTTGAAGAAGCCGAATCACCAGAAGAAAATTTGCAGCTTGTTGAAAATCCAGTTCTTGGTGATCCATGAAGGAATTTGTTCAAAAGTCTACACTCTCTGAACATGAGTAGAAGACGAACCCGAGAAGAAGATGAAGATGATTTGTTAACATCACTATTTGCAAAAGTTACAGAATCAAGTGATGTTGTGTGTCAAAAGATTGGAACAACTCTTACTGAGCAAGGACATCTCTCTTTGCAACACTTTGAGGACACACGAACAAGTTTGAAGGAGCTATTGGAACATCAAAACGCGCTGCAAACAAAGATAGACAGAGCCGAAAGACATCTAAAAGGAGATCTCACCGAAGGATTATTGGAGATAATCCAACTTATGAAGAAGGAACGGGAAGCTACAGAGAAGATCAACAATGAAAGACACATGAGACAAATATAAGCCATACAAGACCAGGAGACAAGGATAAATCACCTTGAGGTAGAATTATCCTCTATGGCTAACAAAATATCTTATTTGCAGGATGTTTCTCTCAAAACACATGATGGAGTTAAGATTGTTAAAGCCAATCAAGAACAAGATTCCAAATCCCTTGGCTTTTTGATTGATAATGCCATAAGGGGGGAAGAAATTCTCAATCATCTGGCTTTACAACAACATGAATTCATCATTGGAAGTCAACCGCAACAGCCAGTTTTGACCGCCGCACCAACAAAAGGCCGAGGCCGAGGACGTGGTCAACAATCCCAAGTTGGTTTCGCTCAATTTGCAAATCCGAGTCTTGGATCAAGCTCATCGAAAGTGGCCGAAACTCGAGGATGGCTCGAATGCTCAAAAGGAACCTTAACACCACAGAAAATTTGGACATCCGAGAATGTGCCAAGTATGGTGAAAAGATGGCCCAAAGCTGATCAAGCTCAATGGATTTCTGAGAAATATAAGGAAAAAGAAGCAAAAAGGAAGCAAACCGAGATGTGGTATGAGCTCAGAGACTATACCAACAATAATGGTGAAAGTTTGGGACTCCAAAGAAACTTTGAAGAATACATAATTTGGTAGGAAGCCGGAGCTCTTCCGGGCACCAATATTAAAGAGGCCTTTGGACACTACATGGCTGGGAATGTGACCAAGAGATTTGAATGTGAAAAATTCAAGAATGATATCTGCAAGATGAGAGAACATATCAAGGATATATTGAAAGCTGACATGGGAGTCAAGAAACCCAGAAGGTAATCAAGCATAAATTCCTCAAGAATATGATGTTTTGAATTTCTATGATTTTGGCTACAATAATATTTCCTCTAATCGACTAATATGAATAAATATTTCCCATGGTCTGATCTAAGTCTGTTTTGATCTATTTTGGCTGTCATGTATTAGTTCGTGAATTAAAAGGACAAGAATTGTCAAACGCATGCAAAGATTTGAAAAGATAAAAATTGATTAAAAAAATTAATCAAGGATGCGTATAGGACTTGTCTAAATTAATTCACAAAGTTTTCGATTTCCCTAGAATTATTTTTGTCAAATTCATCTTGGCTTTGTCAAAATAAAATTGAGCAAAAATGAAAATATTTTTCAAAGACTTAAAGCCAATGTTTGAGTATAGGTTATGACATTATCAAAAGGGGGGAAATTGTTAGGAATAAATTGTAATAGATTTTGATAAGCCATATTGTAATTCGTAGATCCCCAATTTTATTTTTATTAGACTAGTCGAGTCATAGACCAAGAAAGGGAAAAATAAATTCATTAGTTGAGGAAATGGATGAAGAAGATATAAAGCCAAAAATCAAGAATTTGCCTAGTGAAAATGGCAAACAAAAGAGGAAGATGTATGCGTATGATATTCAAGAAGAAATCCCTCAAGAAATTCTGAAGAAGAAAGAACGTGACTTGAAGTTTGCATGAAGCTATCTTGAAGATCAAGCATCTATGGAAAGAAAGGAGTACACCAAGTGAAACAAGAAGATAACTAAAAGGTTGTACGGACGAGATAGTAGAAGCTTGAAATATTATGTGCAAGGTCACAGGTTTGAATCTCATATCCTACATATTTTAAAGAAGCCAAGTTTAATTCCATTAGTTAAAGTAAGAGGCGATGGTTTGGCCGAAGGGATGAGATTTCCAATTTGACTATGGGATGAGATTTCCAAGGAAGCAATTTGCAAAGTCAAAGAGGATGAGATTTCCAAATTGATGAAGTTTACAAGTGAAGGGAGATTTCCAAATTGACTAAGGGATGAAGTTTACAAGTGAAGGGATGAAGTTTCTCAAATTGGTATCCCGGAAATTGACATAATTGACTAAGGGATGAAGTTTACAAGTGAAGGGATGAAGTTTCTCAAATTGGTATCCCGGAAATTGACATAATTGACTAAGGGATGAAGTTTACAAGTGAAGGGATGAAGTTTCTCAAATTGGTATCCCGGAAATTGACATAGAGATGCAATTTCATCTGAAGAGTTGAAGTTCGAAATTGAAGTTCAAATTGATATCTCGAAGGGAAGGCAATTTCAATTTGACCGGAAATTGACATAGAGATGCAATTTCATCTGAAGAGTTGAAGTTCGAAATTGAAGTTCAAATTGATATCTCGAAGGGAAGGCAATTTCAATTTGAAGGGATGAGATCTACAAGGCTTCAATTCAATTGGCAATATAAATTGCAAGGGATGAGATTGCAAGTCCAAAACAAGTAAGGGATAAGATTTCAATTGACAAATCTAGCAAGGGATAGAGATTTCATTTCCCAAAATAGCAAGGGATGAAGTTTCACAAGGGAAGAGATTTCCCAAGTCAATTGAAGAGATGAAGTCTGGAAGCAGTCTACAGACCCAGACACACGAAGTACAGAAGAAAAGTTGCAGAAGCAAAAATACTAGTCTAACTAGTAAGGGATTATATTGGAGATTATATTTTGAAGATAAAAATCCCAAGAGGCGTGATCTACACCAGATGGAGATTCATGGGACGCCATTTTTGCTAAAACCTCAAGCTCAACTTGAAATCTCTGACATATCTGCAACGTTATCTTATCTTCTGACAAAAGGCTATACAGCTGGATGAAATTCAAAACTGAGAACGTTTCTCTCCAACGGAAATATTCTCACTACCAGCTATAAATAGATGAAGATTGAAGCTTTGGAAAGCAGGGGTAAAAGAAGCAAAATAAGCAAAGAGCAAAGAACAGAGCTAAACAGAGCATACAAAATTCAAAGAAAGCTTTCCATCTCAGGAGCTTAAATTGTTCTATCTTTTGTGAGATAAACACTCAGAGTGATACAGAGCTTAGAAAAGAAATATCCAAGAGTGTTAAAATCTTCATCAACTTCAAGAGACTCAGCGCATCAACGAAGATCATCTACAGAGTCTCAAAAGTTGGAATCAAGGCAAAACTTGTTTTGGAGCAAAACAAGGGAAAGGAGGAAAGTAGCACGGAGTTGTGAAATCCTGGATTGTCACACGGAGCTGTGAGATCCGAAGCAGCAGTGTCGGAGGACATTGGGCGTGATTGGTGTGGGCTTAGTGATCAAAGCACCAGATCACGGAAGATACGTTTCTACCGGATCGTAGAAGACGGGGGGAAAGTAACGCGGAGTTGTGAAATCTTGGGAAAGTAACGCGGCGACGTGAAACCCGAAGCAGCAGTGTTGGAGGCACTGGGCGTGATTAGTGTGGGCTTGGTGATCAAAGCACTAGATCACGGAATTCATTGTATCTTGGAACCAAGAAGTGGTGGATATAGTGAATTGGCTCTTGGAGAAAAGAGCAAGTGGAGTAGGAGGATTACATCACCTCGCGAACCACTATAAATTGCCTTGTGTTCTTTACTGCTTTCTTTACTTACGGCTCTTGCTTGCTTCTCACGAGAATAATCTTGACACGATCTACACACACACCGTATCGTTTATTTATTTCCGCTGCGCACCATACTCTAACAATCTAGTTAAGAGTTTTGGTTTATCTCTGGCTTACCAATTGTTATATTGTGCAAAAAGTTTGAAAGTCTATTCACCCCCCCCCCCCCCCCCCCCCTCTAGACTTTCACCTTACCTCTTTTTGGGACCAACACTACAGCCATGGATTGCCCCATCTAACTGTGCTTTCTGTAACAGCATGGAAAGCCCTTCTGCACAAATAATAAACAAATAGGGAGATAGAGGGTCCCCTTGCCCATCTTCTCGTCCAAACGGACGCAATAAAGATTCATTCTGAGCATGCGTTACTCGCGGGATAAAATTTTCAATCATAGCATCATCAAAAACAGTACTCTCAGTTGTAAAAATTTGTCTAAAATAGTCAAGGATAACAGAGCACATATCATTCCCCTCCACCCACACACCATCATTATTCAAAATTCTATTCACAGTATTCTTTTTTTTATGAGCAGAAGCATACCTGTGATAGAATCTCGTATTCGCGTCTGCACCGCGAAGCCAGTGCTGCTTCGCACGCTGTCTCCAGAACACATCCTCTTGCGCCTCCAGCTGGGTTAAGAGCACATCAATCCGGTGAAACTCGGCCAACGCGGTCGGGTCCCTCCTATTCCTAATAAGTTCATGTATCTTTTTCAACCGCCCAATACGCTCTCCAAACTTATGAAAATTCTCTCCACCCCACCTCATCAACTTCTCCCCACACCGCTGCTGACAATTCAGCAACCCCTCAACCCATCCCTCCCTGCCATGCCGTAGTCACCACCTCCCTACACCCCTCATCTTGAAGCCATGCCATCTCAAATCTAAACCTCCTCGCAAGTCTTCCCCCATGGATGTTCGGCACATCCATACTAAGAAAGAGGGCCGAGTGATCCGAAGGTCGGGCTATGATGTTCTCCACGTCCACATGATTGTTTAGTCCACACCAGTCAGCTGTGGCTAAAACTTTGTCCAGTCTCTCCTCAATCCAATTGTCCGTCCCTCTACTTTTCTCCCAGGTATACTGATGGCCTCTCATAGGCAACTGTATCAAGCCACAAACATCTAGGGTCTCCCCAAAGCCTCGTAAGAGGTGATTCGGGTATCGATTCCCTCCTCTTTTCTCATACTGGAATAGAAGATTATTAAAATCCCCTATGACCACCCAGGGTAGAACAGATTTAGGCTTCAAACTCTCCAGCAAACTCCAGGACTCCCACCTCCTACTACGATCCGAATGCCCATAGAAACATGTCATCCGCCACAGTTTACCATTCTGAGTCTTTACTTCCACGTCCACAAAATTCTTAGAATAACCCAACAAAGATGCCGAATTATTCTTCCTCCAGAACAACGCCATACCACCACTCCTCCCGTCATTATCCACATAGAACAAACCCTCATATCCAATCGTGACACGGAGCCTTTCTGCATGTATCCGTGCCACCATAGTCTCCATCAGAAATACAAATTCAGGCTTCTTTCGGGACACAATGTCCACCACCTGTCGAACTGTTCGTGGATTACCCAAGCCACGACAGTTCCAGCTCAGCGTACTCATGAGGACGGGCGGGGCTGAGACGCAGCTCCCGCCATACACAAGTTTTTTGAAACATCATTCATTGTCACATCCTCATCCTCCCTCCCCTCACACCTTTGCTGTCCCTCCTTGCGGCGCTTCCCGGTTGCCACCACAGCCCCTCCACCCGACACCACACCTCCCGAACCCTCACCCTCACCACTGCCTTCCGCCGTCATTCCCCCACCTCCCTCCTCACTGTCCGGCCGGTTCCCCGGTATTGGCAACGGCTTCCCCCCTACTGGAATAAGCCAGCTCCCACCCACCCCTCTTGCGGCACCCCTTCCACCCCCCGCCCTCAACTCGGCACCGTACAGAAATTCACTCTCTGGAGTCCGGCTTTCCCGTGCTTTCAAGCAAAAAGTGTGTACATGTCCCATTAGCCCACAAAAGAAACAAAACTTGTGAAGTCGTTCGTACTTAAAGGAAACCCAGCACGAAGTCTTATCCCTCTTAACCAGCTTCATACCCCTCCTCAATGGCCTGCCTACCGCAATCGAGACCCGAATCCGATAAAAGGTTAACCAGGGAGCCCCGACAACATCATGTTTGACGAAAGTACCAATGAACTTGCCGGCCTGCTCAAGAACACTTTGCGACGTATAGCCCATTGGTAATCCATGCAGCTGAACCCACATGTCCACCGTATCGAGAGGAACATCACACGGGTTCATCCCCCCCTCAACCTCACGGCAAACCAGTGTATTATTCTCGAAAGCCCATGGTCCCCCATCCAAAACATACGCTACATCTGTGGCATGATAGAATACGAATAAGAATAGCCCCGGTTGAACTTCGGTTACCTGAACACCTCTGACCGGCTGCCAAACGGACGCCATCACATTCCGCATATACTCAAGCTTGACAACTTTGGCCGTTAGGAATCGCCCCACGACAGCCCATGACGCCTCCCCATCAACCGCCACCTCCCCAACACCGTCACCCTCCGGGACGAATTCGTCCCCATCCTCCTCCAACGCCATACCCGCCCATCTCGCCGTAAGTCCCTCCACCACCTTTGTCGACTGAACTGCTGCTGCCTGTTCACTATTCTGATCCTCCATCACCGCTGGAAACGCCGGCGTTCGCTGGGAAAAGGAGCAAAATTGAGCCGAAAAACCCTAGAAACCCTAGAGAATAAGAGAAAACCCTAGGAGCCCTAGAGAGAAACAACTTTGTTTAATCATAGATTCATAGGTACTATTTTTTACGTATCTTACTGAAACATCATATTATATGCAAGATTCTATATTAAATAGTATATATTAATTACTTTCTTAATAATTTTTACAAGTTTGATACTTTGATCTTGTGATGACCTATTTAAAATTGTAATAAAAATGTTACCACATTATATGGTAGCAAATCTCCCTCGGTCTAAACAATTTTTGTGTTTACGTACACGAATCAAGTCTTTTCAAGCCTCCTGCGAGAGAGAGAGAGCATCTATGTTATACAATTCAATAAGCCGTATAAAGACTCTTGTATAAATAGTGGTGCAAATCCACTTCCCAATTCAATGTGGGATAAAAGCTCATTATTTTTCCCTTCATTTTTTTAACTCGTTTACTTTGAGAATCAATATCTCATTCACCCATTATCTGTTTCGAGCTTACAATATATCAATCTCTCCGTCTCAATAATGTATATTGTCAAATAAAACTGTAATATAATTAAAATAATATTTTAGTATTGTTATAATGAAACTAATGTGTGTGAAAAATGAAACTAAAATTCAAAGCACATTAATTAAAATAACATAACAAACTAACATGACGTTTAATTAAAATAGTACTTCAGCATTGGTATAATTAAACTAGTGTGTATTGACTCTGTAGGAAAAAAAACTGAACCAAGTCGATTTAATCACAAAATTCACAAAATAATATATATATATATCCACACGAATATATATATATATATATATATATATATATATATATATATATATATATATATATATATATATATATATATATATATATATATATATATATATATATATATATAGGGAAGGGATCATGTGCATTTGTGGCTTCTCGTGCGGTGGATTAATGTGCGTGAGGTTTATACTTAATGTGCGTTAGTGTTGTGCTTAATGTGTCTGAGATTTGTACTTAATGTGCGTAATGTTAATATGCGTGAGTTTTGTACTTAATGTGTCTGAGTATTGTGCTTAATATGCGTGAGATTTGTGCTTAATGTGCGTGAGTAGTTCAGAATTACGAGCTCAGAAGGAAGCAGAACAGAAAACTCACGCACATTAACGCCCAAGCTTCTTGTTACTTCTTCCTTCAATTTGGCCATGGATTCTAGATTATCAGCTACCTTCAGTGCAGTTGAATGTTTATATAGATGACGCACGCACAACAAAATTTGCACACCAGCTAAGTGTGGATTTCTGTTGTATTATTCCCATAATTCTTAACCACCATAGCTCGCCTCTGCATCATCATCATCAGGGAGGGGGCAATGGCTACTGGGGATGGAGAAGAAGCTGACATCCATATTTTCTGCTACATTTTACACATTCACGTACATTAAGTACAAATCTCATGCACATTAAACACAACACTCACGCACATTGAGTACAAATCTCACGCACATTAATCAACTGCACAACCGCACGGAAAGCACGAGAACCTTTCACTGTATATATATATATATATATATATATATATATATATATATATATATATATATATATTGGATCCAATGAGACCCCTATGTTAAATGAGATCATGAGATCTCATCACACTCATTAAAACATTTTCAATTGATGGTTGAGATTGAAAGAGAAATATAATCTAATTAAGGACATTTTTAAAAGAGAAGGATTAAATAGTCATTGTAGTATAATGATTAATTATGGTTAGAATTAAAGTGTGATCTTTAGCATGATATGTGAGATCATATTAATGGAAATCACATGTATTAATTTGAATAGATGGCTGATGAAGTAATAACGTGAGTACACTCAGTTGTAATCCACAACATTTCAGACATAGGTATGTGCTTTTGTACTGTTTTTAAGGTCATTTTTTACGGTGTGTGCGTTATAACATATAAGCGTGTGCATGTTGCTGAATGTGTGTGTTAGAGAGCACTACTGTGCTGATATAATGTTTTATTAGGCGTTTATTTGAATGTGCAACATCGTGTGCAATAACGTAACTAGACCTTGACATACCATTGTTATTAAAGGTTTGTTTTTAATTGTTTTAGTTTTAAAATAAAAGTTTTGTGGACTGGTAAGTATTTTTTCCGGTATTGTGTGCGTAGATGTGGTATGGCGGTAGTATACTATAAGTGTGGGGGCTGTGAATTTTTTTACACTCGTAACCAAAATGTTTATGACTCTACTGAAAAATCCAGCCCTATTTATAATAGTTCAGGCTCCTAAAAACAACTCTAATTTTCCTAACATTCACAAATTAAATTCATCTACTCAACCACACAAAATCTAGAAAATAAATAATATTTATTTTCCTAAATGCTAAGAAACCACAAAAAATTAGTAGAACAAGCTCAAACCTCTGCTTCACTTGGTAAAATTGCGGACGAAATCTTCATCGCAGCAGCCTACAGAGTTGCCGAAACCACATCCTTCAAGCAGTTCACACGGACAGAGCGCGCAGACGGAATCTTCGTCGCAGAAGTCGCTACCTTCGCAGTACTCGACTTAGTCTACTTCGCGATAGTTCGTAAAAGCCGCTCATCCTCTCAGTCGCAGAAGGAGTCGCTATTTTGATTTCTTTCTGTTGCTGCGGTTCCTGCGACAATCTCACGTACAGAGCTGCAAAGGAAAACGAACATAAAAATGATTGTTTAATTTGATCTTGGGCTTTAATAAATAAAATAAACAAATAAACTATATTGTATCAAATTATGTTAAGTTAGTAAAGAGCCCATTTTGATCCACCTAGCCCATCTCTGATGTATATTCCTAAAGGCCCAAAATAACATTTAAACTTAATTATTCAAATAATTAATATATAAATACAGAATATAAATTAAAGTTTAAAATAAGTATAATGTTAAATAAATAAAACTAATTTATTATGAGAATTAATCTATAAAAATATATAAAAATAGTGCTTATCAAAATTCCCCACACTAATCGTTTGTTTGTCCTCAAGCAAAGACATTATTCAAGAAAAATATAAATATGTAAAAACTCATAACATTTCATGAACATTAGTCTCAAACACAATATCAATAATTAGCTAGCCGTTTATTTGAAAATGAAGTAAACTAAATAATCAAGCCCTTACGGGAATATCACTCATATCGCATAAGTGTTTGAAGGGTGTGTATATTTCACTCAAATCAATTCATATAGAAATGCTCTACCATAAGCTTGCATATCTTCTCATTCTCCACTACAAGATAACATGCACGATCAAATCATAAGGACTTTTTCCAAGGTTGTAATGAGGCTTAAGGTAAAGGGTAGGAAATATTTGGAAAAGTAGTTCAAAAAGCCTTAAAAACTTAAAGGAGCATGATTGAATGAACTAACTCAAAATAAAGACCAAATGAACCAAACCTCTCTTTGCTATTTTGATAAACATTAGATCCCCATAAAATCCCCATGTTAAGTTAGTAAAGAGCCCATTTTGATCCACCTAGCCCATCTCTAATGTATATTCCTAAAGGTCCAAAATAACATTTAAGCTTAATTATTCAAATAATTAATATATTAATACAAAATATAAATTAAAGTTTAAAATAAGTATAATGTTAAATAAATAAAACTAATTTATTATGAGAATTAATCTATAAAAGAAATATATAAATAGTGCTTATCAGTGTGTGCGTGAACTTGTAGTTGGTTTGTTTTATAAGGAATATACTGTAAAAAGTAATAGTTCTTTTATTTTAGTATGCTCAAGATAAAATTTGTTTGGTGATTTGTGTGTGATTGTACAACCGCGTGTGCAAAGTGAGTGATGGTGTGTGTTTTAAGAAAAAGAGTGCGAGTAACATCAGCTTGACGTGTGCATAACACTAAATGGATGGGAAGTCAAGAAAGAAACATTATTAACAATTGGTAGTGATGCGTAGTATATTTGCAAACAAATAATTCTCGGAGTACGAGTTATCGATCCACAGGGAAGTGGTTGTATCAAGCACTAGTTACTAACTTATTCATTAGAGCTAATCCTAACAATTACTTAGATGATTGATTGGCATAAAATAAATAAAATAAAACAGAGGTCCAGGATTTTGAAAACAATTAGAGAGAAGTTGAGATTCATGGGATTCAAGTATTTAATCACCTAGTGCCAATTATCGTTTGCAATATTTAGTTTGGAATTAAGATTTGTGTGGGAATGCAAAGTGGAATCGAATTACTCCCGTAATCTCTATTCCTAGTGAATTTCCACTCCCATGGCTTAAACACCCAATAAGATCAAAGATCAACATTCAATTATTCCTAATTACTACCATCTCCCGATGAGCAATAATCTAGAATAAACTTCCCCTAATAAGTTCCCCTTTCCCAAGGACCAACCATTAGGTGCAATCGTGTGTGCCCTAATTTATGCCCCAACTCCCATTGGTGACACAAACATGGCTATGAAGCTAGTAACTATGGCCATTAATTACAAGCATCAAACAATATTATCACGATTGCAACACAAGTATTAAACTCAAATAATAATATATTAAAGAAACTGAGAGCTTAGGCACATAGGTTCATAAACACTTTTACCCAAGAATCTCTAAAGAATTTAGCCGAGCATGACTAAATTATACATAGCAAATATAAATAAAGAATTACAAATCATCAAAAGAGTACAAGAATTAACCAGACGATTTTCCCAAATCTCCCTAGTCTTCTTCTTGCTTTCCAAGACAACTTGTGGCTCTTGATTTCTCTCCTTCTTGTCTCCAAGAATCTCTGAATTCTCCCCGTCTGTTATTAGGGTTGAGGAATGAGGGATTTTATAGTGGGTACAAAGTTGAGATGAAATAGAAATCTTGTACAAAATTGGACTCAAATTATAATTCCTATATTTAAATAAAGAAATTTGGAATTGAAGTTGAATTGGAATTGAAGTTGAATTGGAATTGAAGTTGAGGATGCTGAAGCCAACGCCCTTTTGTATTAATCTGGCGACTTCGTGCGTCGAGACCAGCAGGTCTCGACCACAAAACATTCTGGAAATTTTCGACGCGTCGAATCCTCTGGGCCCCGAACTTGTCCAAAATTGCTCCAAACTCATCCTTGAACTTCCCTTGCTCATAGAATTGACCTATAATGGTTCAAAAACACTAACAAACACCGTAAAACATTCAAAACAAGTGTGAACCATAATTAAATGATAATAGCAAGGAAAACATGTATTAAATAAGCAAAATTAAAGAACTTAAATACTGAGATGATTCAAAATAACTATAATAACAAGCAAAGATGTGATAACATCAGGTAGCCCCCTCACGCACACACTCAACACCTATAATGCACACACAACCGTAAATAACAATTTTGGTAAAAAAAAAAAAACCATTGTTCTCAGCCCTATAATATGCACACGTCATACCACAATTATGCGCGCACACCACCTACATTACCACTCAATTGCACACAAAAAAACAAAGGAATAGTACACTTACAATCTTTTTCCTAAAAACAAAACATAAACAAAAATTCACGTACACACCTAATGTTAATGATTTTTAAAAATAAATAAATAAATAGCAATGTCCACATCCATAAAATTTGCACACGCCATATCACATAAAAGCACACACCATCTTAAAGACGCAACGCGAACACCAATGCACACACTCACTTCATCCATGCTCCCACCAACGAATAACAATTAACTAACAACATAAATATGAAAATCATATTCATTTGGTGCATTGGTGTTGGATACGTTATGCACATGCCAAAAAAGAAATAACCCATATACCAAAACACAAAATTGTGGAAAAAAAAAGTTCATCATGCACACGCCAATAAGTAACATAAATGCACACACCCACGTATGTATTAATCCATCGCAGAATTTAAAATATAATTAATTATTTACATTAATAGGATCTCTTATATTATAGTAAATATTCTATTTTAATTATAACCAAAATTAAACATCATTATACAATTATTCTTTCACCTTTTTTTTTAAAAAAAAACTCTCCTTGATTAAATGCTAGTTGACTTTTAATCATATCAATCTATTCTAACTTTTTTAATAGTTGAGATGAGATCTCATGATCTCATCTTATTAGGTGATCTCACTGGGTTCGCACCCTATATATATATATATATATATATATATATATATATATATATATATATATATATATATATATATATATATGAAAAAATTTCAATTTTGGTCCACTGACTATTGGATTTGTGTTAATTGCAACCCTTGACTATCAAAAATGTTAATTTAGTACCTTGACTATGTAATTTCTATCAATTTTGGTCACGCCGGCCAAATTACCGGCGAGTTGTGACTGGAAAAACTTAAGTCAATAGATGTACTGAATTGGAAGGGGCAAAATAGTCTTTTCTTGTTCCTTTTGATTTGGGAAAACGATTCGTTGACCAAAATTAAAGCCCACCCGCCTTTCCCACTCTGTGATTATACTCCACTGATACCGGTGAATTGTGACCAGAAATGCTCCTCGATTCCCACTCTGTGATTATCCTCCACGCGCACTCTCCGGAGGAGAGGATGATGTCGAGTCGAAAGACGATGCCATTGTCAACATACACGAATCTGGCACTGAGTGAACGTCTTGAGCATTCACTTTCGCGTGGTTTACACCGCCGTTTTTAATGTTAACCGAACCATCCGGCAAAGGTTCTGGATCTTTTCCAATAGAATTCTCGTTTCCGATATCCAAGAAGGCAATTCACCGATGAAGATTTAGACATGACTTTTGTGGAAGTTGAAGTAGCTCCATTAAGCGCGTTGAGAAACCAGTCTTCGGATTTGGTTGAGCTCTCGAGAAGCGACCCGATTGATGACACCGTGTCGGACTTTGAAGGAAAGAGGAATAATCGGAGCCGATACTTGAGTGAGAAGGAGCAGCCATTCAGGAGCGTTTTGGAGAGGCGGAGGAAAAGGTCGGAGAGCGATGAGTGCCGATCGGTGACGATGATTCGCGTGTCGCCGCCGACGTAGCACATCGACTTATCGTGTGGCTGCCGTAGCTGCACATCAGCCGGAGCTTTCCGCCGCCTGGGTGGATTTTAGTTTTGGTCAACAAGTTGTTGTCCCCAATTATACTGAATAAGAAAAGACTATTTTGCCCCTTCCAATTCAATGAATCTGTTGACTTAAGTTTCTCCGGTCACAATTCGCCGGTAATGTGGCCGGCGTGACCAAAATTGATAGAAATTGCATAGTCAAGGTACTAAATTAACATTTTTGATAGTCAAGTGTTGCAATTAACACAACTCCAATAGTTAGTGGACCAAAATTGAAATTTTCTCTATATATATTTAACCAAAATGGAATTTATAATCCTCCAGATTATAATTCCAACCAACAACTATATATGTAAAATATATAGAACAAGGATATGATGCTTAGAACATAATCCCAAAATCGAAAAAGAGGAGAAGATGAAGAAGAGTGGTTAGTACGAGTCGAGCGAAACACTCTTTCCTTAAAACCTTATTTGCTACCTCTACCTCTCAAAAGTGATAGGAGCATTGTAGCCTAGGTTTCATAGGATAAAAAACATACTACGGTGAGCACGGGTAGGAGTCTTGTTTCAGGCTCAATTGGGATTTGAATTGCACCCATCTCACGCGAGAGAGAATCTCTATGCTATACAATTCAATAAACCTTGGAAAGACTCTTGTATAAATAGTGGTGCAAATCCACTTCCCAAATCAATGTGGAACATAAACTCATTCTTTTTCCCTTCATTTTTCCAACTCAATGGGTCTACTTTGAGAATCAATATCTCATTCACCCATTATCCATTTTGAGCGTACAATATATCAATCTCTTCGTCTCACTATGGAGAACCCGAATCCACTTTGACCCGACCCAAATCGGAAATGGATCACTCTAATAATTGTACCACAAAATAGCTACTTAAAACGCCATTTTAATGCTATTTTTCCAACAAACTCTTTGTGCTTCAGTAAGTTGAAAAAGTAGTTAATAACAGATACTACATTATAACAGAATATGTAGTACTAAAAAAAAAAAAAACTAGTGTGTATTAAAATTGAAATTAAAAACTAAAGTTCATGCAATAATGTATATTGTCAAATGAAACTGTAGTGGAATTAAAATGAAATTAAAAAACATAGCATTATTGTCAAATGAAATTAAGTTTAATTAGAATGATACTTTTTTTTTTTTTTTTTTGAAGAATTAGAATGATACTTCAATACTTTAATTGCTAAAATTTGCCTAAGAATTTTCAATTATTATGTCATGGATAGGATCCACCATAAACATTGTTGATCAATTATAAATGAATTTACATAATCTATTAAATGGAAATACATAATATATTACTTTGTAATATATTATACATTTTAAATTAACAAATTACGTTCATTTAATTAATAGATTATTTTCATTCAATTATAACTTAATATACATAATATGTTTACTAAAAATATATATAATATATTAACTATATGAAATTAATACGTCCACAATACACATAATGAAACATAATTAACAACATAATTTGCAAAGAATTTCATTTCTTTCTGTGTAATGACACTAATGTATAATTATTGAGAAGCGAAAAAAAACCTTTATACCATAAAACATTTCCCGTCTCTCACGTGATGTTCAACAGTGCTGTTAGACACGGGAGGAAACTAACAATTCCGTGAAATTACAATTCCGTGAAATTGTAATTCCTTCCAATCAAACTAAAGAATTTAATAACCTTTGAAATTAAGAAAGTATTAAATGGGAATGAAATTAAAATTCCTTCCAACCAAACGCCCTGTTAAGGTCTATAATGCAAGATTCGTACAGTAAGGCACCAATGCACCATTTTCACCCTAATTCAACTCTTGTGTACTAAGAATTAGTTGGTTGACCCCTGGCCCATTCTTCCTCTTGGGTACATCTAAAGAGGGCAAATTATTCTTTGGATCCAAGTTCACCTTGCAAACTTGGATTCAAAGATACACAATTTACCTTTTAAATATTTACAATTTACAATTGGTGATATTCTATATTATATTCACAAATTTTCAAAACTTAAAAACACAAATTATTTATATTCTAAAAATTCAAAATTTCAATACTAAATACACAATTTAAGACAAGATCATGATACATTTATTTATATTTTAAAAATTCAAAATTTCAATACTAAATACACAATTTAAGACAAGATCATGATACATGGTATAACGACGGTCTAAAATCATTCACTCATAAAACAAATATGACAAAAAGTTCTCATTCCCTAAATTATCCACCTCTTTGGGATCATATACAAAATTTTCCATAATTTAAAACATACAAGTGCTCTTGAGTATACTTAGGGCATCCTCAATAGTTGGAGATTTTACCCCAAATTTTTGTGGGCCCCAACATCCACCTCATCATCCACTATCTCACTCAATCACAAAATCTCTTCTTCCCATTAGTTTTAAGTTTTTTCACAACTTTTTGTGGACCCACCATTTTACTATCCTATATTTTAGTTTTTTTTTTATTATCATTCTAAAAATTTATATTGTAATTATAATTATAAAATTGATGAAATGTTATTGATAACTATAAATTTAATAATAATATAATTGATAATTATGAATTTAATAAATAAAAAGAATAAAAAAATTAATAGCACCGTATGTTATATTAAATTTTTAAAATAATAATAATAATAATAATGAAACGGCCAGTTTTAAAGAATGCAATTGTCAGTTTTTAATAATAACATTGTATGTTATATTAAATTTAATAGCAATGCAACGGCCAATTTTTTGGAAAAAAACAAATTAAACATATCGTGTGAAAGTTGGGACCCATTGCGTCAGGTCAATCAGCAAGAGAGAGAAATAAAAGATGAAGGAATCTGACAAAATTTTCCCATTTGCAGGAGAAAGATATTTGCAAAATCCCCACCTCCCATTTGTCAAAACTTAAGCAAACAAATTTTACTGTTCCAAAATCTATGAATAAACCCTCTATTGGGGTTGCCCTTACTCATTTTGCAATCTAATATTTGTCTTTTCACATATCAAACACAAGACGTGAATTGGATTAATCCTCCACAACACAATCTTCAAGTTAAATGACTACAAACTACAAAGGTTTGACTCACACTGATAACAGAGTAGCATATGGGCACAAAGACATGAATCATAGCTAAGACATTCAATAAAACAATATGGATACTAAACAAAGATGTTAACACTGAAACTACAAGTAAAGATTATTGGAATGATAATGCATCTCAAATTGGGAGCTGATCGTTGCTTATAGTCATACATATCTAGTTAAATTTCAATGACTTCCTTACCAAATATTGCTATTGAGATTACATGGTCAATACTGTGGCTTAACTCACTATGTAATAAAAAAAATAATGAGCTTCATATACAAAAAGCAATTGTTATACCATAAACCAGGGTTCATACTGCATTGTGAACCTGATACAAAAATTCTGTACCTTCAGTTAGCCCATCATGTATCTACAATTAACCGGTTTTATACATGTAAACAAACAAATAACTTGATAATTGCTTTGACACATAATATGATAGCTCCAAGTACAAAATGTGTCAAAACATAGATCCAGAATTTAAAGGTTATTTTTCGACCAAGGTCTACAATGCAAGGTAAACTCTGGTCCTTGGTATAATTTGCCTACAAAAAGGCCATTCCTCTCAAATATCAGCTTCTCATTTGTCTCATAAAGTAAACTTATACATTACTAATAAATGAAATGCAGAATAATCTCTACAATCTGGTTGCTCTTGGCCAGACAGTTTTCTGCTAAAATAAAGCAATGTGACTACATTCTGCCACATTATTTGATCTATTTTTTTAATTGTTGCATTCAACCATTTATAAATCCTTCAGTAATTTTTCAATCTTCAGACTAGTACAAATCAAGTATTCTCATTCTTCCCACCTTTATGTAAGAAACACATGGCAAAATAGCATAAAATTACCATCCTACAACAATAATAGAAAGATACAAGTAATCAAGAACCAATGCACAAGAAAACAATTAAACTTCCTGAATTAATAACCCAATTTAAACACATACAAAATACCAACATCATCAATGCAAACAAAAATATATAGATGGACTTCTAGGTTGTCCAAAGAGCAATCACAATTAACAATTATCAACAGGAGCACAAAGTTTCAATTGTATGGATAGAAAGGAATGCAGCATGATCTCATATTCTCATGTTATGCAGTTTTTACAAGAAACTAGAGCAATCAACACAAAAGATCAAACAAATCTAAGGCACAATGGATGCTAAACAAGATAGTAAAGTCAAATATTATTGAGTAATGACAATTGCAATTTAAAAAGTTAAACCCCAATTCGCAACAATTCCATTACTAGAACGGGTACAACTGAGAACAGCTTGAGACACTAAATGAAGAACAGCCCAAAATATGTCCCTCTAAAGTAACCTCAACACAGATCAAAATGAAATTACTCATTTCTCGTGCAGCACACCCAAAATGTCTTCATCCCTGTACAAATGGAACCTGCAAAAACCCCCCATTAAGAAAAATTTAGAAATGCCAAAAGCAATAAATTTGGGGGGACAAGCATTCGTATGTGTATCAGTGTATGTATCACTCACTCTTTATCATCCAATTTGACTTGTGTGCCACCATAATCAGGTAAGAGAACAGTGTCACCTTCCTTGAGAGCTACCGGCACAACATTCCCAGCCTTGTCGCGGAGACCAGGTCCGACCGCAACAACTTTCCCGGAGTTCAGCTGCATTCAATCCAAACCCATTACCAAATTGAAACGAGAAAAATCCCACATCAAAATCAAAACGGAAATACGAAGTGGACTGATCGCACCTAAAATCCCCAAACTTTAAAAACCAAAAAAAGAGAGAAAAAAGTAAAATTGAAAACAGACCTGGAATGATTTCTCCGGCAGAAGGATGCCGCTGGTGGTCTTAGCAGGAGCAGTGATTTTCTCAACCAAGACTCTGTTGAGAGTCGGTAGAAGACGCTTCCACGACATGGTGCTTGGATCGATCGGGTCAGAAAATGTGTGAAGGGAGTGAGCAGGGCATAAATACAGAGCAGGGGAGTAGAAGCTTCTAGGGTTTAGGGTTTTAGCTATTCCGGTTTCCTAATGTCTTCCCAAGATGGGATCTAATTGGGCTTTGGTCTGAAATTTCAGTAAAGTGGCTCGGCCCGGTTGGATGTAGGGTAGAATCATTTATACTTAGATCTAGTTGGGCTTGGTCTGACCGTTGTATTTTTTTATTTCTACTATTATATATACTAACTAGTTACGACACGCGCTTTGCGCGATTACCATGGCAAATTATGCTGTGCATTCGTATGCACCATGCATGGTGCATACGGACGCAAAAACGACGTCGTTTTATTAAAAACGCGCGTCTCCCCTTAAAAAAAAAATTCAGGTTCAATTCCTATCAACAACATTAAAGAAAGTTTATATTAACGGAATTTAAGGTTATTTAAGGGAAGAAAATAATATAATAAAGGATAAATAAGGAAAATCATTAAGAAATACTAAAATCAAAATAATATGAACCATTCATTTTAAGAAACAATTAGGACCGATATTTTTTTATTCCAGTTAAGGGCCTAACATTATTAAAAACGCGCGTCTCCCCTTAAAAAAAATTCAGGTTCAATTCCCAGCAACAACATTAAAGAAAGTTTATATTAACGAAATTTAAGGTTATTTAAGGGAAGAAAATAATATAATAAAAGATAAATAAGGAAAATCATTAAGAAATACTAAAATCAAAATAATATGAACCATTCATTTTAAGAAATAATTAGGACCGACATTTTTTTATTCCAGTTAAGGGCCTAACATTATTGACTCTTATTAAAATTGTAGATATTGTATCGGTAAGGATATTCAATAATAATTAAATATTAAGCTTCCCTAACAAAAATTATACAATTGTCTAATATTAAAAAAATACTGATTATATATATATATATATATATATATATATATATATATATATATATATATATATATATATATATATATATATATATACATTATACTAATAAGAGTCCAAGAGAGTTAGGCCTATAATGGGTAGAAAAAATGGCGGTCAAATTTTTTAATCAAATGAATGGCTCAGATTGATCAGATTTTAATTTTTTCATGAGATTTCCTAATTTATCCTTAATGAATATGATTATCCGTTAACTTTTTCGTTAATTTTTGTTAGTTCACCGTTAACTTACTAATTGATTTCAATAAGAAATGTCTTAAGTTTGAACCTCATCCCAATCAAAGTTGGCATAATTAGTATTTTATTTTACCCTTATTAAATTAAATAATAATTTAGTAGCTACAACAAAAAATAGTACATATGCATTTCTTTAATTTAGAATTATGTGTCTACAATGCCTTTAGTCAAAAAAAATTATTCATTATAAATAAATTAAATAAGAGAAATAATTCCATTAGTTATATTGTGTTTATTTTTCTCCAATATAAAAATTCTTTACATTCAAAATTCAAATCCATCAATTGATTATATTCGCTACATTGTCCCTACAATGTCTTTATTAAAAAAAATTATTCATTATCAATAAATTAATTAAGAGAAATAATTTTTATTAGTTATATTGTCTTTATTTTTCTCCAATGTAAAAATTCTTTACATTCAAATTCATCAATTGATTATGTTCACTACATTGTCTATTATCTTTTTTTGTGCGTTATTTTTTAATTCAATATCAAAGTTATAATACAAAATAATGATATATATTTATTTACCAAGTATTTTATTAATACCATGAAATTTTTTTAAAATTTTAAAGTAATAAAACCAATCATATTAACTACTTGAGGGATTTGTTGACAAAGAGAGTATTCAAATCACACAACAAATTGAAGTGAGAAACTAGCTCGCAATGTCCTTGTTTGACAATTAGCAGTTAGCGGTTAGCATTAGTGGATTATATTAGCGGATTTGACCAGCGAATTATATCAACGGTTGGTAAAAAGATATTTGAAAAAATTAGCTATATATTTAAATTAACATTTAAAATGACCTAAGGGTATAATAATAATAATAATAATAATAATAATAATAATAATAATAATAATAATAATAATAATAATAATAATAATAATAATAATAATAATAATAATAATAATAATTGTTTTAATAATAATTTTTTAAAAAAATATAGATGTGTTTTAGGGAAATCATTCAAAAAAACGTTACGTGAAAATATTATAAACTGCAATGTTTATATTTTTAGTGGTTTGGAACAAATTGTTACTTCAAACACTTGAATAACCAAAACACTTTCTTTAGCATTTTGATCTTTGTGTTACATCATATTTACCAATCATCCAATATCTTTGGGTTACATTATAATTAAAATTTTTAAATTTTTACTACATTAAATTTCTTAAATTAGGAATTTCTTTATCCATAATAATTTATTCAACAATAATGGTTGAACTTGTTAGTGTTTTTATTTTCTCCAAAAAACCCCAACATATAATTGGCAATATTATTATGGAAAACTAAGATAGGGTTTAGCTTGGTGTCTGTTTATTGTTACAGAAGACTGATTGATCAGGTTCATCAACAGACGCACTGACACTGAAGATCTGATAAAGGAAGATGTTTCCAAAATGCTTAACGCGGTTTGAGAAGACAGTTTTGGAAAGAAAATCAGCGGATCTGTTTTGGAAGGTATGGACCGAATCTTTAAGATTGCATTCTTAACAATTTGTCCTACCATCTACAATCAAAGATATTTTTGGAGAGTGTTCTTACCAAGGAAGTATAAGTATCCTTATTCAGTCAAGCATTAGGGTTACGGTTTTAAGAAGACGAAAACACTCCATGCTATTGAGAGACACATATCTTTGATTCTAATGCCTCTTCTTAAGACAATAAGTTCTTGGTGATTATGATGAAGAACTTGAGACAAGGTTGCAAAACTCGGCCGCCTAGGCGCTAGGCGGCCCCGAGCCTTGGAGTTTTGGCCAAAACTCGGCCAAAACTCGGCTGGCCGCCTAGGCGGCCTGGGCGGCTGCTAGGCGGCCTGGGCGGCCAAACTCGGCCGAGTCGACCGATTTTGTCCGATTTTGACCGATTTTGACCGATTTTGACCGATTTTGACCGATGTCGTCTTTCATTAATTATTGATTTTAATATTATTATGACATTATGACTTATAAATTATCATTATTTCATTTATTTAGATGTGTTATTTGAGTGAACGTTGAAAACAACCTCATTAAAATTGTCGAACTACAAGTCTGTTACTATTTTTTTTAATTTTTTTGGTGCCCGCCTAGCGCCGCCTAGAATCCGCCTAGGCGCCGCCTAGACCGCCTAGGCGCTAGGCGCTGCCCGGCCGCCCGACTAGCGCCTAGCGCCTACTGCAACCATGACTTGAGAAGAACTATCATTGCTTAAACGAAAGGACGCAAAGATCACTTAGTTGTGGGAACAACGTGGGACTGCGTCATTGAAGCGGACTGCATCAGAGTTAGCTCTCCAATTGAAGGGATTTCATTGGACTTCTGCATGCGTGGCTCTCCGTCATCAACAATCCACTATACCTTTGTAGACTGGGTACGTACCTTGTGTGGGGCACTTGGGTGAGATTGTTGTTTCTCTACCTTTGTACATTGGATTATGAGTTAGTGGATTGGACGCCTCGGTGATCGTCCCCAGATGTAGATACAGACTGTATCGAACTGGGTAAACATCGTATGTGTTGTTTTATTATCTGCTCTAGTTTTTCCTCTACAAACAACTCTGCAATCTAGCTAACTGATGGACAATTCACGTCTCCGATTCAGTCAGTCCAATACATCAGTCGATTATCTCTAATAATAATCTTAAAATGAGAAAATACAAAATTACATGTGGTATCAGAGCTTTTAAGTATACATAATGACTTGATCTTGCGTGAAGAATTTTTTGCATTGTTCTCTCTTGAGGAAGTTGTTTACTTGGTTGTTTGTTGGCAGTTTGTTTGCTCTCTGCTTGTGTGGTTTGGGCTGGTTGTCTTTTGATTCAGGATGGATGCAAGTATGAAACCACCAGATTGGATGGTCACAACTACTCTTTCTGGAAGGCTCGAATGGAGATTTACCTTCAAGCACAAGGTACCAGAGTTTCTCGTACTGTTCTCACCGGATGAGTCCTCCAACTGTTCAGAATGCTGACGGAACTGTTGGGGCTAAACCTATAGAGACATGGACTGAATATGAGATGTCGTCCTCTGATTTGAACAATAAAGCACTGAATTCTATTGTAGGATCTCTGCATGAATCAGTCTTTACCTTAGTCACTGAGATGAAAGAAGCAAAACGAGTATGGGAAATTCTTGAAACCAGATTCGAGGGTACCAGTGATGTCAAGCAGTCAAAACTTCAGTTGGTACTGTCAGAGTTTGAAGCTCTCAGAATATGTGAAGAGGAAACGATCTCAATTTTTCACAGTCGGGTTCAGAATTTGATGAATAGAGCCTCAATACTTGGTGAACCGTTTACTAATGAAAGAGTGGTCAAGAAGATCCTTCGATCTCTACCAAAACGTTTTCGAATGAAAGTGATTGCAATTCAGGAACACACAGGATGAGAGAAGAAGAGTGTGGGAGAACTTATGGGAAATCTACATACTTATGAACTTGAAGTGCTGGCTGATGATGAACCTGCAGTCAGCAGAAAAGGCAAGTCAGTGGCCTTTGTTGCTGAAGCTGATCGAGGATCTGACACAAATGACATAGATGATGAAGCTTTGGCCCTGCTAACAAAGAATTTTAAGAAAATATTGAAAGGCTTCGTCAATCGAAGGAGTCAAGGACAACCTAACAGGACACATTACAAAAGTGGAAACTCCTCTTATCAGAAAACATAAACGCCCTCCTTCACACAGAACAGTCAGTCTCAGACTGGTCGAACACGACAAATCAGAAGTAATTCAACTGACACAGTTAGACCTCTAAACCGATCAGTGCAATGTCGAGAGTGTGAAGGATTCGGACATATACAATCTGTATGTGTAACGTATCTCAAAAGGAAGAAAGCTATGTCTGTGGCAACCCTAAGTGATGATGAGGAGGAAGCATCTAATGACCAGACCGATGACAATGTGGGAAACTTCGTGGCCTTCTTTACAGCTACAGAGAATCAATCAGAAGAGAATGAAACCGATGAAGAATCGTACATATAATCAGATGACTTTGAAGAGAGGCATACTCAACTAGAAATGGAATTTGCTAAACTAGTTGGAAGTTGGGAACAACTGGTGAAAGTCAATAAGAATCTGAATGAAGATCTGAAGCAGCGAGATGAACTCCTGAAGAAACTAAACACTGATCTAGTCACAAAAGAAGATCTTATTACTCAGATAAGATCTCGAGAGGGAAAGTTGATAAAAGAACTGGAGGATCTAAAAAAGAACATCAAGATGATGGATACCACTTCTACCTTAGACAAAATTCTGGATTCTGGCCGAAACCCCAATGATAAAAAGGGACTCGGTTTTGAACGAGGAGAGTCCTCGAAGACAACACCAGTGTTTATCAAAGAAGGTACATCAGTTGGTAAACCGGTTCATAGTTATGAACAAGGTCAGTCATCACGGTCAGTAAAGATAAAGCAGAAATGAATCATGCACACTCGAATTGCTGAGACTGAGTCTGTCAGAGTCAAATTTCAATCTCATTACTCAAGGTTCAAGACTAAATTTGTAAAAGTTAGACAATACGTACCCATATGTCATTACTGTCAAACAAAAGGACACACCCGACCTGAATTGTTACTTCTTCTACAAAGATCAGAGGAAGGAGGAATATCAGAACAAGTCTATTACCCCCTTCACAAGATAGGTTTGGGTCAGGAAATCAGAAGTAATATGCTATCCCACAATAGTTCTGACCACTTCTATGACTGAAGCAAGATGGTATTTCGACAGTGGGTGCTCCAGACATATGACTGGGAATGTCAAGTGTCTCATGGCTGTTCAACCTAGCAGTGGATCAGTCACGTATGGAGACGGACAGAAAGGAAGGATAGTTGGAAAATGTATCCTAAATGTACTAGGTTTGCCACATCTGGATGAAGTTCTCTTAGTCAGTGGTTTGAAAGAAAATCTTATTAGCATCAGCCAGCTGTGTGATCAGAATTGGAATGTGTGCTTCAATCGTGACTGCTGCAGAGTCTGTGATAAAGCAGATCAAGTGGTGATGGAAGGAACACGATCTTCTGATAATTGTTATGTTCTGACAAATGAAACTGCATTTCTAATATCTAGAATAGACGAATCAAAACTGTGGCATAGACGATTGGGACACATAAACTTTAGAGATATGGACAAAATGATCAAATTAGATGTTGTACGTGGGATACCTAAGCTCAAAATAGAACAGGAAGGAGTTTGTGGTGCATGTGCCATTGGAAAACAAATAAGAGCTCCTCACAGAGCAGTAAAGATAATCACTACTGAGAGATGTCTAGAACTGGTTCATATAGACCTCATGGGACCAACTCAGATTGAAAGCATTGGCGGAAAGAAATACATCTTTGTGTGTGTAGATGATTTCTCTCGTTTCAGTTGGGTATACTTTCTGAGAGAAAAATCTGAGGCATTCAATGCTTTCAAGACTCTATGCATAAGAGTACAAAAAGAAAAAGACGAGCCCATTATAAAAATCCAAAGACTGAGAAGTGACCACGGGAAAGAGTTTGAAAACTCCTTATACTCAAATTTCTGTTCCGAAAATGGGATAGCTCATGAGTTCTCGGCTCCTAGAATAGCACAACAGAATGGTGTGGCGGAAAGAAAGAATTGGACCTTGCAGGAAATGGCTAGAGTGATGTTACATGCATCGCATCTGCCACAGCGTTTCTGGGCTGAAGTAGTGCACACAGCATGTCATACAGTGAATAGAGTCTATCTCAGACCAGGTACGTCCAAGACACCATATGAGATATGGAAGGGGAAAAAGCCAAATTTGAAGTACTTTCATGTGTTTGGAACAAGATGCTATGTTCTAATCGATAGGGAACAAAGAGGAAAGTTTGAACCCAAGAGTGATGAGGGCATCTTCCTTGGATACTCTCCAAACAATCGAGCCTATAGAGTTTACAACAAGAGAACTCAATCAGTCATGGAATCTGTGAATGTTGTTATAGATGATAATCCTGAAGAATCAGATGAAACATCAGTGATTGATCCAGAGATAGATCTCCCTATCAGTGAATCGTTAAAAACAGCTGAGAAAACCAAACTGTCTGACACACATGATTCCTCATAAGAAGATAAAGATAGTCCTGAACAGGAGAACACTCTCTCGGATGGTGATGGTAAGAATAAGCCCACCAGAACTCAAAAAAATCATCCATAAGATAACATAATTGGTAATCCATCAGATGGAATGAACACAAGGAGTCGGATGAGAAGCAATCTGATAGAAATATCCGGCTTTGCTTGCTACACCTCAAAAATAGAACCAAAAAATGTGAAGGAAGCCTTACAGGATGACTTATGGGTTAAGGCAATGCAAGAAGAGCTACATAAGTTTGAACGAAATCATGTATGGGATCTGGTACCAAGACCTGACCGGGTTAACATAATTGGAACAAAGTGGATCTTCAAAAATAAAACCGATGAAGCCGGTAACATTGCAAGAAACAAGGCTCGTTTAGTTGCTCAAGGATATACCCAAATAGAGGGAATTGACTATGATGAAACGTTTGCTCCTGTTGCAAGACTGGAGTCAATCAGAATCTTATTGGCAGTAGCGTGTATTCTAGGATTCACACTGTTTTAGATGGATGTTAAGACAGCGTTCTTGAATGGGTACCTGCATGAAGATATTTATGTGGCACAACCTAAAGGATTTGAAGACCCAGTTCATCCAACACATGTCTACAAGCTCAGAAAAGCTCTCTATGGGCTCAAACAAGCTCCAAGGGCATGGTACGAACGTCTGATACAGTATCTGTTGCATCATGGGTACAATCGAGGAAGTGTCGATAAGACCTTGTTTGTTAAAACCACTGGAAGTCATGTTACTATAACTCAGATTTATGTAGATGATATTGTCTTCGGATCTACCCTACAGAAATATACTGATGACTTAGTGAAGGTTATGAAGGAAGAATTTGAAATGTCCATGGTTGGTCAACTGACTTATTTTCTAGGACTTCAAGTGAAACAGAGTCTTGAAGGCTACTTTATCTCACAAGAAAAGTATGCTAAGAATTTGGTCAAAAAGTTTGATCTGGAATCATGCAAAACACCCGTGACTCCTATTTCCAGCTCCACAAAGATATTAAAAGATGATACTGGTCCATCAGTGGATAACACAGTTTATCGAAGTCTGCTCTACTTAACCGCCAGTCGACCAGATATAATGTTCAGTGTTGGAATGTGTGCAAGATATCAATCTGATCCCAAAGAGTCACATTTGATAGCTGCTAAACGGATCTTGAAATACATCAAGGGAACAATTCAATATGGGATATGGTATTCCAAGGACGGTGAACTTAGTCTGATTGCATATTGTGATGCTGATTGGGCAGGAAATATTGACGACAGAAAGAGTACATCAGGTGGATGGTTCTTTGTGGGTAAGAATTTAGAATCATGGCTAAGCAAGAAACAGAATTCTATCTCTCTTAGTACTGCAGATGCAGAATATATAGCAGCTGGAGGATGTTGCATCCAGCTGGTCTGGATGAAGCAAATGCTTCTAGATTATGGTCTCACTCAAAGGACTATGACACTTTACTGTGACAATGCCAGTGCAATAAACATTTCAAAGAACCCAGTTCAACATTCCAGAACGAAGCATATTGACATAAGACATCACTATATCAAAGATTTGGTAAAATCAAAGGAGATAGAGTTGGAATATATTCAAACAGACAAGCAATTGGCTAACATACTGACTAAGCCTCTAGACGCAAATCGGTTTGAGATTCTCATATCTGCTCTGGGAATCTGCAGGATTGATTAGTAAGGTAGAATGATAATACAGAAGGAGAGTGTATGATGGTCTCAATCTCGGGTCAAAATTACATCTTTGACTTCCTTTTTAATCTCTCTTCTGTTTATGTTAAGATAATATCTTAACCATGGTTACCATATTTAATTTGCCCATTCAAAATTCAAATCTTCCGTTTAATCCCTAAAAAGGAGCTATACAGTTGCATCAATCACATCTCAACTACATGCATTCTGACAGCCGCATTGAATAGTGTTCATCACCCTTGGGATTATATATTTCATCGGGTCAATATTGATGAAATAAGAGTCCTAAACACTACTTTGCTCTCTGTTAATCTCTTACTGATCTTCTACCTAGAGTTTCTCTCTTCTTCCCAAATCACACAACTATGGCGGATGCAGTGAGAAATATTATCATCAAGCTGGGAAGAAAAATCCATTCACCAGAAACCGCTACGAAGCATGTCAAAACACTCCTCCAACTCGCAATGAAAAAGAAGTTGAAGCTAGACTCTGCTCTTCGCGACGAAATCATAGTCACAATGATTTCAGACTACCCGGAGTTCTATGCGGACTGGTCCAACGATGATACAAGTGATCTTTTGATGTTGGCCTCATAAGCGAGTGACGATGTTAGCCCTGCGTCCATTACTGAGCCTGAAGATGGAAACCGTGCTGGGGCTTTCCTCCAATATTTTGCCCAAAGGGCTCTGGAATCGGAAGAAGTCTCGCGTCGACGGGCAGAAGCTCAATCTCTCTACCTTCAAGCTGCACAGGACGAAGGCAAACACCGTCTTGAGATTCTTCGTAACAGGTCTAATACTTCTGAAACTCCTATTGAGATTTCTCCTGATAAGCCTGATGATATTGAGTCTGCTCTACCTATTGCACAATCTGATAATGAGAATGCTTTACTGTCTACGAAATCCTCTATGTCTGATGATCATCATCGTTTATCTTCTGAAAAAATTGAGTCTACAAAAGTTGCCCTTGACAGTGAGTCTGAAGAAAAAGTTAAACAATCTGATAAAGTAGAAAATTTGAGTCTGGTTGTTTACTCCGCTGATATTGAGCGATCTGCAATTTTTGTTGTGCCTATATCTGATGTTGCTAAGTCACCGGTTGAAGTTTGCCCGGTTGATGTTTCTCCTAAGCTGTCTACTGAAATTGAAGCTGTCAAACCTACAAGCCCTCGTCACTCTGATTCAATTGATGGAGTTCCAGTTTATACATCCACTACCTTGGCTGAAGTCTTGACCACATCCGACATTTTGCGGGTTTACCCTCAACTTCTGGAAATTTCACTATTTCCGTCCAACATTTCCGTCCAACAATAATATTGGTCGGTAATTTGTAAAAAATCATAACTTTCCATTGCAAATAAGAATGGACGGAAAGTTGGATGGAATTTCCGTCCAACACTCGTACGTTGAACGGAAGTTCTGACTGACACTAAATGTTGGTTAGAAATTCCGTCCAACAGTTGCACGTTGGACGGAAAACTAAATTGACCATTGGGTGAAATACAAAATAATACCGTCCAACATTATTGTTAGACGGAAATTAGAATATTTAAGTCTTTACCTCCCTATTTTAGCTCATACTTACAAAATTTTAGAAGTACTTTAACAATTCGAAATTGCACAAATTTTGTTGAAAACCTAAATAGCCCTTTGGGCGGTACCCTACCCTGCTCATGTTCAAAAATCAAAACAATGGTTCACATACTAAGCTTCACTCACACGCTCTAACACTCAGCCCTACTCCAAATCCGTCGCCGCACCTCTTCCCGCTGCTCAGACATGTCGTTCCCACACCAAATCCATCGCCGTAAGCCGCCTTTTCCTACCGTTTCTCCACCAACTCTGTCTTCGTCGCCTTAGCTTGGTCAGGTCATCGCCCACAGCACCGCAAGCCACGCATGGGTCTTCGTCGTTGCAGCTGTACGTCGCCGTCCGCAGGTTCTATTACTCTAAATCGTAAACCCTAATCCGTAAATTCCTAATTCCATTTATCAAAAAATCTTAATTTCATTTAAGCCCTAAATTAAGAATAAGAATTCTAATACTTTGTTGTAATGTATTATACTCATTATTGCAATGTTTGAGCTTTATGCTTTGCAGAAAATATGAAATTTCATGTTTTAACAGGTGACATTGCCAGATTTCTTCTTGGCAGATCAACTTACCAGCTAGGTTTTCTCCCTTTAGCAGATTTGACTTACATTCCATCAACCTTACATGTCTATCAGGAGCTTTGAATTCTATATCTGTTACTATATAGAGAGGAAACTTTTTAACATTGTTGAGGAATTGAATTTTGCATAATTAAAAATTGTATGATGCCCACTTATGTCAAGGGATAGGTTTACTAGTGCTTTAAATCCCTTTAATTGGTAATTAGTTTATTAGTTTACAAGTCAGGTTAATTATGTTTTTTTTTTGGTAATTTTTTTTTCATGTATGCATTTCTTTTTTTCCTTATATGAACAGATTTGTTGCAGGTGTTGACAGAATTTATTCTTGTATCTGTTACAAGTGCAATTACGGTGACAATAGCGGGAGTTGTCGGTTACTATTTTGGTATGAACTAAGATCTTTATTGCTTCTACTCCTACAAGAAAAACATAAACTCTAAAAAGAAATGCAGCAATATTAGTAGCAATTTCTGTTTTCCCTTTTAACTATAAATTTTGTTGTTGTTTTGGGTGTTTCAATTGGTGTTACATACGGTGTTTGCACAGAAATTGTGGACTCAAATAGGGCAGTTCATCTTTGTTGTTGTTGGTTTAAGTATACAGGTCCGTGTAAAGTCAGCACAGAAGCTCTTGAACATTTTAGATAGGTAAGTTAATAATAACTATGAATCTAGTTTGTCACATTCAAGTTATTGGCCTCATATCTATTCTAAGCTTATCTTCTGCATGAATGATTAGCACTGGTATTGTGAACCTTAGGAGCAATTAAGGGAGATAGTACTGTTTCACAGTATCTACAAGAACAATTTGCAGTCATATGTGTGCATGTGTATGTATCTATGACAGTTGAAATAAGGCCTTGTACATCCCTATAACTATTTTGATTGTGTAGTGTTGAGTCACCTGTGGACTATGAGGCTCTTGATTCAGTGAACTTCTCTCTTTGAATTGGTATATTGAGGATGTAATTAAAAGCATATTTGTTAAAAGGTGATAGGGTGAAATTCAGGAGGATGGTAGCCTTGGGAGGAAAGATGTTTTCCAAGTAAAAGTAGATGAGCTTTTTTGTTTTGCTTTTGTTTTGAACAGGAGTATTTTCTAATGAGTAATGACACTGCTTTGATTTCTTACTTGAGCTCAATCTTCAGTTTATCTTATAATTCCGAATATGCATACAGTTTCAGAGTTTCTAGATGCTAGTTCAGATTACTTAAGTTGGTGTTTTGCATATGCACTTTTGCAAGTCCATTATAATGTCAGTATGATGAGTTTTATTTATTTAATTTCACCTTTTTCTATGTTCCATGATACCATGGTTGTTTGCCACTTTCCTGTTTAACAAAGGTTGAAGAATACCATGATAGTTTGCCACTTCCCTATTTTCTCAAATCATGGAGCATCATCTTCAAATGCAGTTTTGATGGTAGAAATTCAACAAATGAGGGAAGTAAACAAAATGATGAAACACAAGCCCCTCCTGATGAAGATTAAGTATTTCATGTTTTTATGACTTCTTGTGTGTACGGGAATAGTGCATTGCTTAAATGATAATGAACATGATACTATCTTTTTTGTTGTAAATAATTTTGATATTTAAATATATTTTTATTTTGAATTTAGATAGTGTGTACATTACTTCGTTGATGATATTGATATAGAATTTAATTTACAACCGGTAAAACAAAATTATAGCAAAAATCAAAATAATAAAAATAATTTATATAAATATAGATTTTCCTACCAACCGTTGGTCACAATTTCCGACCAACTATTGGATGAAATTTCATATATTAAAGTGTATAAGTTTTCCGTCCAACGGTTGGTTGGAATTTAATTCCGTCCAACATCAAAGTTGGACGGAAATTGTCATTCTAAAAATGGTGGGTTAAAATCCGGAATTTCCATCCAACTTTGACTCGTTGGGCGGAATTTCTGTCCAACATTTGATGTTGGACGGAATTACCGATGTTCAATTTTTCGTGGTCTCGTTTTGGTCGGAATGTTGGACGGAAACCCGTTTTCCGACTAATAATCCCCCTTTTCCGTCCAATTTCTGTTGGACGGAAATAGCGAAATTTCCAGCAGTGGTACATGACAAAATATTCCCATGAGATGCAAAGTTGAATACTAAAAATTTGTTTGTAATGTCAACGAAATAAAAGAATGAAAATAAAAAGAAATGAACTACATTAATAAAAAAACAAATTGTTTGAGATAAAATATTTAATAATAAATTTCGAATTATTAGAGTAAAATACATAAAATTTAATTTTAAAAAATGTATAGATAGAAATATATAAATTATAGATCTATGTTCAACATAGATTTATTTATACATATCAGGCCTAAGTTATGAGCCCAAAAGAAATTAGCATTATAAAATACGGCAAATTATGCTGTGGAACCGTGCAAGGTGGGCATAGTTTCACAATGGCGTCGTTTTCGTTGAAAACAATACCATTTTAATTAAAAAAAATTGTTTTTCACTTGCCGTTAACGACGTTTCTCTATTCGCAATCGCACAGTTTAGAAATTATGAATCTGCTGTATTTAAATTATGAATCTACAGTATATAAACTATGAATCTACAGTATTAGGTTTGTGAACATGTGATAGAGCTATATGTTCATAATTTCGATGTTCATATTCCCAATTGTTGAACTATGTATTCACGGATCACAGAACTATATGTTTATAATTTGATAACTATACAATTTAGACATTATGAATCTACAGTACGGATATTATGAATCTGCAGTATAGAATTATGAATCTACTATATAGAAATTATAAATCTACTGTATTTAAATTATGAATCTACGATATAGAAATTATGAATCTACAATTTAGAAATTATGAATCTACAGTATAGATTTTATGAATCTACAATATAGAAATTATGAATCTACAGTATAGAAATTATGGAGGATAACGGTGCCACTAACGGCACCGCTACTCAACCACATGAAAACGGCGCCGTTTGGAACCGTGCCCACCTTGCAAGGTGGGCACGGTTCCACAGCATAACGATTGAAAAAATAAGTATCAAGCATAATATAAGAAATGAGATCAGGCCTGATATCAAGTCTGCAATTAATAACCCATAACCCGAACCCATTAGCTCAAATATAAAAAGGGAAAACCAAACCCTAATTCACTCCGCCCAACGATTCTTCTCCCTGAGCTGCGCTCCTCCTTCTCTCTAAACCCTCATATCTCCGTGTTGGAATCCGGATTCATGAACTGAAACTATAGATCGTGTATCTATATCTTACACTACTGGAAATTATGGAATTTCCGACCACCTGAAAGTAATCTTAAATCAAGTCGAAAGCAAAAAGTGATCGGAAATAGCAACAAAGGTTTTTCTGGATACCAAAAGTGGTCGGAACAAGGCTTACGACTTGATTTAAGATCACTTTTAGGTGGTTGGAAATTTCATAATTTCCAGTAGTGTTAATGCATGGTTATCCAACTAATCCATAGCTTTAAGATTACGGTTCTATCACTATTTCTACCTTGAGATTTATGAAATCGTTTCCCCTAAAAATTTCGATTTGAAATTTGTGTTTAGCGACGGCGGATCTTTTTTATCTACAAACAGATCTTTAAATTACATTACAGGCGGCTAGTATTGCTATCCTCAAGATAAGTCGATTCTTCCTTAGATTTTAATTTTTATGAAAAATATTTTCATTTTTTACAATTATGTAATTCCTACAAATCCCCAAATTGAGTTTAAGGTTAGGTCAAATTCTATCAAATTGAGTTTAGGGTTCGGTGTAAATTTAAAACTGTTATATATATATATATATATATATATATATATATATATATATATATATATATATATATATATATATATATATATACTTGCGTTCAAATGAGGACAAGTATATTATAGAGGACTGTGAGGACAGATGTAGTGTGTGGCATTAGCCTGTATGTTGTGTGCATGGCCGAATGTAGTCGTGTGCCACAGTTTGTATGTCGCGTGCATACACTTGTTAATTAATAGAGTCTGGGTTCGAAACCTGATGCTTACATGTATTCTTGTGTGCCATTATGTATTAAATTGTGTGCCTGATAGTAATTTGTTGTGTGCCCATTATTTGTCCTCACAGTCCTCTATATATTGTTGTCCTCATTTGAACTCAACCCTATTATATATATATATATATATATATATATATATATATATATATATATATATATATATATATATATATATATATATATATATATATATATATATATATATATGTCGCGACTACTTTACATTTAAATAGCTACTGTTCCCTTTTGTTTTTTGTTTTTTTTTTTTTTGGGTCAACTTTTTTAATCATCATTTGACTGAATTAGTTTGTACATATTAGATAAAGTCTAAAATAGATTTGATGATATATCTGTGATTGTGTGTACATATTACTATGCTTGGGTTTTTTTACTCTGTATTTAGTGTTAACTTAGAATGAAATACATAATTTCCTTAATTGTATTGTATCATTTCCACCTCCACTACCAATTCCACCATCATCCAAAACCATGTCTTGAGTTGCGTATATCATACCTAATTGATCATCCCTATCTTCCAACCATATGAAATTGTGTTGTAATTTTGCATTCTCTCAATTTAATGATATTAATTAAATGATTGACGAAATAGTCTGACAGATTCAGCAATGATATCAGTCAGATAGCCTGAACACTAATTAGCTTGCGGAAAGAATAAACTAAGGCAGACAGCGAAAGGAACAACACACAAGATGTTTACCCAGTTCGATACAGTGTGTATCTACATCTGGTGGACAATCACATAGGCGTCCAATCCACTAACAAATCATCCAATGTACAAAGGTAGAGAACAGTAATCTCACCCAAGTGCCCCACACAAGGTACGTACCCAGTCTACATTGATTTAGTGGATTGTTGAAGATGGAGAGCTATGCATACAGAAGTCCAATGTAATCCCTTCACTTGGAGAGCTAACTTTGATGCAGTCCACTTCAATGACACTGTTCAATGTTGTTCCCACAACCGTGTGATCTTAGCGTCCTTTTCGTTTAAGCAACGATATCTCTTCTCAAGTTCTTCATCATAATCAACAAGAATTAATTGTCTTGAGAAGAGGAATGATAATCAAAGATATGGTCTCTTAGTATGCGTCTGAGTGTTTCTTTCCTCTCAAAAGCGTAACCCTAATTCTTGATCGAATAAGAGTACTTATAGTTCCATAATAAGAACACTCTCTATAGATATCTCTGATTGTAGATGGTAGGACGATATAAGAAGAATGTAATCTTAAAGATCCGGTCCATACCTTTTCAAGGCAGATACGCTGATCTTCTTTCCAAAAACTAACTTCTTAAACTGCGTTCTGTAAAACGGAAACATCTTCTTAAAACAGATCTTCAGTGTCAGTCCCTCTGTTGCTGTATCTGATCAATCAGTCCTCTGTAGAACAAACCAACACCAAGCTAACCCTATCTTAGTTTGCCATAATAATATTGCCAATTATATGTTGGGGTTTTTTGAGCAAATTAAAACACTAACAAACTCCCCCTTTGACTATTATTTGGCAAAACAACTCGACTACTTATAAAAACACAAACTAGATAGGACAAAGATAGAAATGCATAGAAAACCAAATATCTGATTACAAAGCATAACAAAAACACAGCATACAAGTTATGCTGGATCAGAACAACATTCTTCATAAGGTGGTGCCATCACAATCAGTCGCCCAGACAGGGCCAGAAGGTACAAAAACATCAACAAAAACTCCCCCTGAGTTCCACACTCCCCCTTTTTGCCAATGATAGTCAAAGCACGGTCAAGCATTGGAGGGGTTCTCACTGTCAGACTTAGCAGCATCAGCAGCAGCAGATTCAGTCAAGCTCAAACGGAGAAGATTAGCCAATCCAGTACGGGCCCCTGTCAGCTGCTTCGCAATGATTCCATGAACAGTCTCAAGTTCAGATACCCGAGCCTTTAGACGAAGAGAGAGTTGAACATCTTTCGCATGTGGCGAATCATCAGCCACCGTATCAGCATCAGAAGTGGAAGGAGCAATCACCGGTGTAACGTCTCGGATGTGACCTCTAGTCAGAAGACGAGGATCAACAGTATAAAGAAGAGTCGGACTAATCACCTCACTACGCATTGGCTCAAGGCCCTGCGATGTTAGAACTCCAAATATCAGATTAGGGAATGACAACCGTACCTTTTGCTCTCGAGGATAGATCAAAGAGAGGATATGATAATAAATCCAGGACCCCAGATCAATAGACATCTTTGTCCCAATCCGAAACAAGAGAGCTGCCAATTGCTTGCCGACCGTATGAAAGTGAGCTGATAGAAGCCAGTTGTGAAGAGCAAGATGACATATTTGGAGGTGAGTTGTGAGCTAGGTAGATAATCTTTTTCGCCCACAGGTCATGTATCAGTTTGTCCACCTGTGAGGGTCTTTGCCACCAAGTCCCAGTCCGTGATTTCTTCTTTGTGCACACCTTTCAAACCATAATACTCATTTATCATGTCAGGGCCAAAGACATACCATTTTCCGCGAATGAAGATTTGCATTGGTCGCGTCCTTGACAAATTGTCAATCTCCTCATTGAGATTACAATAGAACTCGTAAGTCAGAAGCTTCGAATAAGGACAAATGGAGGAGACAGTCTTCAACAGGCCCACTTCACTCAGCAACGGCAAGATGTCGCAAACAGAGTTCAACTGGTGTTCATCAACAGACCGCTGAACAATAAGATCTCTCCGGATCATTGTGGACCATTTTCCTTGGGCAGTAGAGGAGACAAACTAAGGTCTATAGATAGATGTGTCAGGATTCTCAGCAGTAGGTTGAACCTCAGGCGTAATACTTCGTCCTCTGGAGCGAGTAATTGGTTTCCCCTTCCGGGTAGAAGATGTGGGAACCACAGCAGGACCTTTTTGCTTGACGGATGACCGCAGGGTTTTGAACTCTTGTTGAACAGGAGGATTAGCTTCAGTTTTGATTGACTCACCAGACTTTCTCCTCTTCTCAGGTTGAGCCACATCAAGATTGCATTCACCAGATTCCACAACCACTTTCGCAGGGACATTTTTTCGTTTGGATTTTCTCGTCTCTTTGGATGGGAAATGAGCAGAAGGGCTTGGAGACACAGAGTGACTTGTCTCAGAAACTTGGGCAGAAGAACTTCCAAGAAGACTGGTAACTTCTCGAATCTTGAAGGTGGTTGAATCAGGATGCGCAGTAGCCTCAACCGAAGGGGGTTTAGACAAATGGGCTTGTGGACCATAGATTTCAGCCAGAATCTTTTCATCTTCACTCGAGGACTCAGAAGGATGAATCACACGATACGGTTCTGGAATAGAGGCAGTGGGTAAACCTGCAAAGTGCCGGACATGTTCAAGGCTCTCAGCCAATGATGAAGAAGTGTAGACTGACACCCCATCTATTCGATCAGATGCATGGGCCTCAATTTCAGTGGGCAAGCTGGAGGGATTCTTAGACGGACAGATTCCTCTTGGGGACACAGCAAATTCAGTAGAAGGCAGAGCAACTTTTTCAGCAGAGTAAACAACCAAAGTAAGATTCTTGGCCAAATAGGAGGATTTATCTTTCTCATCAGAAATTTCATCAACAACATCTTTCAGAGGATCAGATTTTTCAGGGGGGATACAGGGGGGAATCATCAGGCACAGAGGATCTCACAGATAATAAAGCATTCACATTATTAGTTTCAACAATAGGCAAAGCAGACGGAATAGCATCAGAGACTAAATCATCAGGCTTATCAGGAGAGATTTCAATAGGAGATTCAGAGGTATTGGACTTGTTACGAAGAAACTCAATCCGACGTGTGGCTTCGTCTTGGGCAGCTTGTAGATAGCGGGGTTGAGCTGCTGCTCGACGACGTGAAACCTCTTCGGATTCAAGTGCCCGTTGAGCAAAATACTGAAGAAATGCCCCAGCACGATTACCATCTGCAGGCTCTGGGATAGATGCAGGGCTAACCTCATCACTCACCTCAGAGGCCAGCATCAAAATCTCTCTGGTGTCATCCTCGGACCAATCTGCATAGAACTCTGGATAATCCGAGAGCACAGTGACTATGATTTCATCGCGTAGATCAGAGTCAAGCTTCAATTTCTTCTTCATAGCTAACTGGAGCAGTGTTTTTACATGCTTAGTGGCTGTTTCTGGTGAATGGAAATTTCTCCCAAGCTTGATGATGATATTTCGTACAGCGTCCGCCATTGATGTGCAATTTGGGTATGCAAGAAGGTAAACCCTAGGTAGAAGAGTAGTGAGAAAATAATCAGTGAGCAGAGATATTTTTGAACTCTTCTTCCTTTCAAGCTTGACCCGATAATCATATATAATCCCAAGGGTGAAGAACCCTATTTAATGCGGCTTGTCAGAATGCATGCAGAGCCGATGTGATTGACGCAACGGTATACCTCATTTTTAGGAATGAAACAGAAGGGTTGGAGATTTGAATTTCGAAAAGGCGAAATAATTTATGGTAACTTAGGTTAAGATATTCTCTTAACAAAACAGAAGGGAGTTTTAAAAGGAAGTCAAAGGCTGAATTTTGACCCGTAAAATAACACCATATACTCTCCTTCTGTATAGCTAACTGCCTTATTAATCAATCCTGCAGATTCCCAGAGCAGACCTGAGAATCTCAAACCGATTTGCATCCAGGGGCTTAGTCAGAATGTCAGCCAATTGCTTATTTGTTTGAATGTATTCCAACTCTATTTCCTTGGATTCTACCAAATCTCTGATGTAGTGATGCCATATATCAATATGCTTCGTTCTTGAATGTTGAACTGGATTCTTTGAGATATTGATTGCACTGACATTATCACAGTAGAGAGTCATAATTCTTTGAGTAAGCCCATAGTCCAGAAGCATCTGTTTCATCCAAACCAACTGAGTGCAACATCCGCCAGCGGCTATATATTCTGCCTATGCAGTACTTAAAGAAATTGAATTCTATTTCTTGCTCAACCACGATACCAAGTTCTTACCAACAAAGAAGCACCCACCCGAAGTACTCTTTCTGTCATCAATATTTCCTGCCCAATCAGCATCACAGTATGTGTGACACCCCAAAAATCCAAATTCAATTCATGGATTAATTGAGTAATTAATCATATTTCAATTGAGGAATTATTTCCAAAAATCCTGAAATTTAATACTTGAGGACTAGTATTTGACTAGTCAACTCCAAAGTCAAGTTGTACCTTGAGCTTTGAAGGGAGTTCCCTTGTTCCTTACATTTCCTAATGTTAGTAGGGGCATTCTTGACCTTTCACCTAGTGTTAGTATTGTAACCTAACCTAGTAGACATCTTCATTCTATCCCTTACACTTTCTAAAAATTAAGCTCTACCTTCTCTCTAAAAAGGTGAGTAGCTTTTCCTCCAAGCTAAGTTGAGACCTTGCCAAGACTTCAAGAGTTGCTTCCAAGATTCAACCTTTCACCTATTTGGGCATCTAGGAGGGTAAGATCTAAGCCTATCTTATGTTTTAGGTTTCAGCTTAGGTGTCTTTTCTTAAAGGTATGATCTTTATGACCTTTTGGTTTGTTCTTGAAGTGGGTTTGGAAAGTGAGCCTTGTGAGGAGCTTGTTGAGGTGAAAAGTGAAGTCTTTCAGTCTACAAGAGGTAACCCATTCTCTAAAAAATCTATTTTTCTTACCTATATGTGATTTCTTGGATTCTACATGTGTTTTGCTATGAAATGTGAGTGTTGATGCATGATCTTGTGAAAATGCATATCTAGAGCTTGTGTTTAGGGCTCTTTTGTGCCATTGCTTGGCATTTCCTTTGATTCAAGTCATTTTGTTGCATTGGGTGAGATTTGGCATGTTTTGGACTTCAATTTGTGTTTAGAGATGAATTTCGCGAAGTGTGTTATTGAGGTACAGGATTGTACCCGCGGGCGGGGCACCACCCGTCGCCCCACCCACGGGTACGGGCCTTGTGGGAATGTGTTCCCGCGGGCGGAACCACGGGTGGGGCACTACCCGTGGGTACACAAGTGGAGTTGTTTGGGAGATTTGTTCCCCGTGATTCTTTTGACTCGGTATTTGGTCTTTTGACTTCCCGATGTTCTTTTGTGGAACTATTTGAGTGTGTTCTTGATGTTTCGTATGTATAGAACTATGTGGTAGGTATCCATGTAGGTCTTTGGTGTCTTGAATCGTGCTAAGTGTTCAACATTGTGTTTCGTTGAACCGTGATGTGTCTTGTGTGTTCCTCGGAACTACCTTTGGTTTATCTGTTTGATAAGCATGCTAGTTTGGTGTTTAAATGCTAGCGTGTGTGTTGTTTGTACCTTCCGATGGGTTGATGATAACTTGTGTTATTCATCGTTGTTGTTGTTGGGCTGTGACCCATTCCTTGATTGAGTATGTTTCATACCTTCGTTGTGATCTGTTAATTGATGCCTGTTGAAGTGTGATGCGTGTGTGGCTTTACCTGGATTGCACGACTAGTGGTATGGGACACTAGTCACCAAGGTATTGCAGCGGTCTTCGTGGTGGCCGTGACGTGATTATGGAGTTGTGACATGTGTGTCAGGTTCACATATTTTCTTGGGAAGGCATGTGTCGCCATGTGTGTGTACGGTAACTTGTGTACTATGAAATTGGTGGTCTCGTTGGTGGTCGTTGGAGGGGGACGACGGTCCCGGTGGGAAAAGGTTGGACTAAGAAGTACAGGGGTCCTGGAGGTAATGGTTGGAAAGAAGAAACAAGGTTGGGGGTAGCCATAAGGTTGGAACAGGGCATAAGGCAGGCATATCAACTCGTGATGGGTGATGTCACAAGGGCTATTGTTGCCGGTGTTGTGAGTTCTTCTCTTGTGACGTGTGTAGTCACAAAGGCATGTGTTGCCGGTTGTGTAAGTCTTATTCTTTTGCGTTGTGCTTGTCGGGTTTTGATCTATTGAGTGATGATAGATCATGCCTTGACTCTTTTGTGAATCGTGTTGTTCTTGTGGTCTTGGGATGTGTTCCCGTGTTGTTTGTTGAGAGTGTTGAGTCTTATGTTGGCTTTGACTCTTGGTTTTACACTTATATATATGTATTCCGTTTCGAAAATGGTTTTACAATTTATACCTTACCTATGTATGTTATTTCACATGTATTGGTAGGTTACCAGCATTATTCACTGACCGGGCGTCGTCCCATGTTTATTTATGTTCTTTCAGGTGATGTCTAGACGAGCGCGATGTCTAGTGCCCGATAGTGTAGCTCCTTTCATTTGTCTTACGGCCTGTGAGCCGGTTTAGTTTTAGACTTGTGAGTTTTGGGATAGTCGTATACCATGCAGATTTGGCCGTAGCGTTTATCGTGGTTGGTAAACGTGGCATAACACCCCATGTTTTGGATTTATGTCTAACCAATTACCTTTTTATCTTCCGCTGTGCTAGTGTTTGTTGTGATATCTGCATGTGTTAAGGCTTTTTGTATAGCATGTTTTGGGAGGGGGGTGGGGTGTTACAGTTGGTATCAGAGCCTAGGTTTGAGCCTAGGAGGGTAAAGTCTAGACTTTTAAGTGGCTAAGTGTGGTTTGAGACCTTAAATCGACCTTAAGAATCTAAGTGTTTAGGACTTAGGACTTTAGGACGCGCGGTGAGGTTGTGAGTTCTTGTGTCGTTTTCTGTTGTGTTTTCTGTGCTTTGTTTTCCTTTTAGCTTTGGTTCTCTTTAGTTAAGGCACCAGGTAAGGGTGCGGGTCCTAAGTTTCCTCCCGTTACCGTGCTGTGTTTGTTGAAGTCGAGGATGGCATCATCGAGACGTCGTGCAAAGTCTTCAGAAGCAGTCACCAGTGAGCATTAGCTACGTTCTACCCTCGGCAAGAAGCGGACTTGTGGTGAGTGCTTGAAGGACCAGCTTGTAGATAAGATCCAGAGTTCAGTTGGGAAGACCTGAAGGTTAAGTTACGTGAACGGTTCTACCCTGCTCATGTCAAGGAGGCCTACCTTTGTGCAACCGACCTCGTTCTTGTTCCTCTCTTGATTTGACTATGTTCAAGGTTACGACCTCTTCTTTCCTAAGTTGTGACTTTGAGAATCTTAATTCCCTTCCCAGTTATTGCTATCCTAGAGTTTAAATCGGATATCCTCTGTGGGGAAATTCTTTTCAACTTCCTTAAACCCCGTTTTGATTCCTTACTCCCTAAGTTGTAACCTCGTTTACAATTCTCTTCCTCTTAATCAATATGGTCCTCGAATTGTTGAACCTAAACTCTCACCTTGATCTTCCCCTTTGGATCGAATCTCGTTCTTGTATTCCCCGCTTCTAGCGATTCTGTGCAAGGTGGCAACCTTATTTCCTAAGTTGCAACTTTGATGACTTTATCCTACTCCTAAGTGACGTGGTCCTTGAGTTTCTGAACCCAAACCCTTCACTCTAATCTTTTCCGTTGAACCGAACCTCTTCTTGTAAGCCTTCTTTCTCCTGAGTTACCTTTTCCTTTTGTTACCGTTCCTGTTTTGGACCTTTCATCCGAGCCGAAGCTTTGAAGTTTTCAAGTGTTTCCTTGCTGCGAGTTGTGGGTTGTGTGCCAATGCAAGTGTTAAGTTGACAGCCTGCATCAAGTTCACCCTAGAGCCGGAGAGAAAGACATCCAACCCGTGTTTTGGATCTAGCAGTTGTAGCCTTGTCGGAAGTGATGGATCAAGTTCCAGCGAATGCCGAGCTCAAGTTAAGTAGTGGGAGTACCTTGTTTCCTTAGGTTGAAGAAGCCAGCAAAGATCAGTTGAAGATGCAACCCTGGTTCTGTGATCCCGAGTGATCTAGTTTAGGGTTCTTGTGGTGTCAGTTTCTGTTTGTGGCTTGTTCCTTAGCTGAGCCGTCTCGTTTTGAGTAGATCGTTGGCTAGTTTTGAGCAAGAGTTAGGCTCGGTGTGAAGTTAACTTTCCTTTCCGGTAAATCTTTTATCTATCACCTTGTCTTTCTTTCTTGTCTTACCTTTGTGAACCTTCAGCTTATCTCTAAGTCTTGTCTCTCGTTTTGTTAACCGACGGTTTTGGTGTTGAACTTCGTTGTGACCAAACCTATCAATCTTACTACCTTACTTTAAACCCTTGTTTCCTCTAACTTTGGTTAGTGGCGATCACCTTCGTTGCTTGAAACCTCGTTTGCAACCCATCTCTTGAGCTTTGTCATCCGTTTCGCAAGTCGACCGTTTTGTTGTGACAACTCGTTTCTTCTCTCGTTTGCTGTTGCCGCTCTGTTGTTGTCGCTTTTTGGCTGTGCATAGTCGTTCTCTCTTGTTTGCCGTGGTTGTTAGCTTGTAGTTTGGGTAGTTGGTTTAGTTGCTTTGCTGTTACGAAGACGCCGTCCGTCGCGGTTAACCAGAAGTTGGACCAGCTTGAGGCCAGTTCGAGCCGTAGAGGTGGGGATGATGAAGAATCCGAGGAGAGCACCGATGAGTAGGAGAGCGAGTCGTTCTAGCTCGGTGTTGTGGTGACCTGTTTGCTCTTCTTTAGCTGTTGTTATCTTCTTGAATGGCTGTTATCTTCTTGGTTGTTGTTATCGTTGGTAGTTGTTCGTCTTTGCTTGTTCTTTTGTTGCTTAGTTAGTTTTGTAGTTGGTGTTCGGAGTTAGTTGTTTAGCTCTTAGTTGTTGTCTAGAAGTCGGTGTTGGTGTTAAGAACTAGAGTTCATGATGCTCAATCCATCCGTTTGTTAAACTCTTGCCAATCCTTGATTGATATACCACTTTTCTTGTTTGAAATTCTTGTGAAATCTTTTGAGTTTTGACCAAAAGAATTCGTTCTTGAACCTCTAGTCACAATGTTGTTTCCTATTACCGTTTGTTCTAATTCGTCGTACCCAAGCTTCGGGGACGAAGCTTCTTTGAAGGGGGAGAGGATGTAACACCCCAAAAATCCAAATTCAATTCATGGATTAATTGAGTAATTAATCCTATTTCAATTGAGGAATTATTTCCTAAAATCCTGAAATTTAATACTTGAGGACTAGTATTTGACTAGTCAACTCCAAAGTCAAGTTGTACCTTGAGCTTTGAAGGGAGTTCCCTTGTTCCTTACATTTCCTAATGTTAGTAGGGGCATTCTTGACCTTTCACCTAGTGTTAGTATTGTAACCTAACCTAGTAGACATCTTCATTCTATCCCTTAAACTTTCTAAAAATTAAGCTCTACCTTCTCTCTAAAAAGGTGAGTAGCTTTTCCTCCAAGCTAAGTTGAGACCTTGCCAAGACTTCAAGAGTTGCTTCCAAGATTTAACCTTTCACCTATTTGGGCATCTAGGAGGGTAAGATCTAAGCCTATCTTGTGTTTTTTGTTTCACCTTAGGTGTCTTTTCTTAAAGGTAGGATCTTTATGACCTTTTGGTTTGTTCTTGAAGTGGGTTTGGAAAGTGAGCCTTGTGAGGAGCTTGTTGAGGTGTAAAGTGAAGTCTTTTAGTCTACAAGAGGTAACCCATGCTCTAAAAAATCTATTTTGCTTACCTATATGTGATTTCTTGGATTCTACATGTGTTTTGCTATGAAATGTGAGTGTTGATGCATGATCTTGTGAAAATGCATATCTAGAGCTTGTGTTTAGGGTTCTTTTGTGCCATTGCTTGGCATTTCCTTTGATTCAAGTTATTTTGTTGCATTGGGTGAGATTTGGCATGTTTTGGACTTGAATTTGTGTTTGGAGATGAATTTCGCGAAGTGTGTTGTTGAGGTACATGATTGTACCCGCAGGCGGAACGGCGGGCGGGGCACCACCTGTCGCCCCACCCGCGGGTGCGGGCCTTGTGGGAATGTGTTCCCGCGGGCGGAACCACGGGTGGGGCACTACCCGTGGGTCCACCCGCGGGTACACAAGTGGAGTTGTTTGGGAGATTTGTTCCCCGTGATTCTTTTGACTCGGTATTTGGTCTTTTGACTTCCCGATGTTCTTTTGTGGAACTATTTGAGTGTGTTCTTGATGTTTCGTATGTCTAGAACTATGTGGTAGGTATCCATGTAGGTCTTTGGTGTCTTGAATCGTGCTAAGTGTTCAACATTGTGTTTCGTTGAACCGTGATGTGTCTTCTGTGTTCCTCGGAACTACCTTTGGTTTATCCGTTTGATAAGCATGCTAGTTTGATGTTTAAATGCTAGCGTGTGTGTTGTTTGTACCTTCCGATGGGTTGATGATAACTTGTGTTATTCATCGTTGTTGTTGTTGGGTTGTGACCCATTCGTTGATTGAGTATGTTTCATACCTTCCACAGGATCCGTTAATTGATTCCTGTTGAAGTGTGATGCGTGTGTGGCTTTACCTGGATTGCACGATTAGTGGTATGGGACACTAGTCACCAAGGTATTGCAGCGGTCTTCGTGGTGGCCGTGACGTGATTATGGAGTTGTGACCTGTGTGTCAGGTTCACGTATTTTCTTGGGAAGGCGTGTGTCGTCGTGTGTGTGTACGGTACCTTGTGTACTATGAAATTGGTGGTCTCGTTGCTGGTCGTTGGAGGGGGATGACGGTCCCAGAGGGAAAAGGTTAGACTAAGAAGTACAGGGGTCCTGGAGGTAATGGTTGGAAAGAAGAAACAAGGTTGGGGGTAGTCATAAGGTTGGAACAGGGCATAAGGCAGGCATATCAACTCGTGATGGTTGATGTCACGAGGGCTATTGTAGCCGGTGCTGTGAGTTCTTCTCTTTTGACGTGTGTAGTCACAAAGGCATGTGTTGCCTTGGCATGCGTTGCCGGTTGTGTAAGTCTTATTCTTTTGCGTTGTACTTGTCGGGTTTTGATCTATTGAGTGATGATAGATCATGCCTTGACTCTTTTGTGAATCGTGTTGTTCTTGTGGTCTTGGGATGTGTTCCCGCGTTGTTTGTTGAGAGTGTTGAGTCTTATGTTGGCTTTGACTCTTGGTTTTACACTTATATATATGTATTCTGTTTCGAAAATGGTTTTACAATTTATACCTTACCTATATATGTTATTTCACATGTATTGGTGGGTTACCAGCATTATTCGCTGACCGGGCGTCGTCCCATGTTTATTTGTGTTCTTTCAGGTGATGTCTAGACGAGCGCGATGTCTAGTGCTCGATAGTGTAGCTCTTTTCGTTTGTCTTACGGCCTGTGAGCCGGTTTAGTTTTAGACTTGTGAGTTTTGAGATAGTCGTATACCATGCAGATTTGGCCGTAGCGTTTATCGTTGTTGGTAAACCTGGCATAACACCCCATGTTTTGGATTTATGTCTAACCAGTTACATTTTTATCTTCTGCTGTGCTAGTGTTTGTTGTGATATCTGCATGTGTTAAGGCTTTTTGTATAGCATGTTTTTTTTGGGGGGGGGGGGGGGGGGGGGGGGGGGGGGGGGAAGGGGGGTGTTACAGTATGCAACTAGACTAAGTTCACTGTCTTTGGAGTACCATAGCACATATTGAATTGTTCCTTTTATATACTTCAGAATCTGTTTAGCAGCTATCAGGTGAGACTCTTTCGGATCAGATTGATATCTTGCACAGATTCCAACACTGAACATAATATCTGGTCGACTAGCGGTTAAGTAAAGCAGACTTCCTATCAGACTCCGATATACTGTGTTATCAACTTATGCACCAGTGTCGTCTTTGGAACTTTTGTGGAGGTAGAAATAGGTGTCCTGGATGGTTTACACGATTCCAGATCAAACTTCTTGACCAAATTCTTAGCATACTTTTCTTGTGAGATAAAGTACCCTTCAGGACTCTGTTTCACCTGCAGCCCTAGAAAGTATGTCAGTTGGCCAACCATGGATATTTCAAATTCTTCTTTCATGACCTTTACTAGATCATCAATGTACTTTTTGTAAAGTAGAGCCAAAAACAATGTCATCCACATAAATCTGAGCAATGGTAACATGACTTCCAGTGGTTTTTACGAACAGAGTTTTGTCAACACTTCCTCGCTTATATCCATGGTGTAGCAGATACTGTGTCAGTCGTTCGTACCATGCCCTTGGAGCTTGTTTGAGACCATAGAGGGCTTTTCTGAGCTTGTAGACATGGGATGGATGGTCTGGATCTTCAAATCCTTTCGGTTGTGCTACATAGATATCTTCATGTAGGTACCCATTCAAAAACGTTGTCTTAACATCCATCTGAAACAGTGTGAATCCCAGAATACATGCGACTGCCAACAAAATTCTGATCGACTCTAACCTTGCCACAGGAGCAAACGTCTCATCATAGTCAATTCCCTCTATCTGAGTGTATCCTTGAGCAACTAACCGAGCTTTGTTCCTTGTAATATTTCCAGCTTCATCAGTTTTATTTTTGAAGATCCACTTTGTTCCGATTATGTTGACACGATCAGGTCTTGGAACCAGATCCCAGACATGATTCCGGTCAAACTGGCGCAGCTCCTCTTGCATAGCCTTGATCCACAGATGATCCTGTAACGCTTCTTTTACATTTTTTGGTTCTATTTTTGAGGTATAGCAGGCTGATCCGGATATTTCTATCAGATTGTTTCTCATTCGGCTTCTGGTATTCATCCCATCTGTTGGATCACCAATAATGTTGTCTGAAGGATGATTTTTCTGAGTTCTAGTGGGCTTGTTCTTCCCCACATTATCGACTAGAGACATCTCTTGTTCAGAACTTTGTTGATCTTCATCTGATGAATCTTGAGTTTTGGATCTGGTGTCCTCAGCTGTGTCTAACTCACTCGGAAGAGGTTCTGTCTCTGTTTCAGTCACTGATGCTTCTACAGATTCGTCAGGGTAGTCATCTATAACAACATTTACTGATTCCATTACAGATTGAGTTTTTTTGTTATAGACTCGATAGGCTCGACTATTTGGAGAGTATCCCAAGAAGATGCCCTCATCACTCTTAGGTTCAAACTTCCCCCTTTGTTCCCTATGGATCAGCACATAACACTGTGTCCCAAACACATGAAAATACATCAAGTTTGGGTTCTTCTCCTTCCAGATCTCATATGGCGTTTTTGACGTACCTGGTCTTAGGTAGACTCTATTCACTGTATGACATGCAGTGTGTACTGCCTCAGCCCAGAAACGTTGTGGTAGATGAGAAGCATGTAGCATAACTCTAGCCATTTCCTGCAAGGTTTGATTCTTTCTTTCCACCACACCATTCTGTTGAGCTGTTCTGGGAGCTGAGAATTCATGGGCTATACCATTCTCGGAGCAGAAATCTGAATACAAAGAGTTTTCAAACTCTTTACCATGATCACTTCTTAGTCTCTAAATTTTTATTATAGGCTCGTTCTTTTCTTTTTGAACCCTTATGCACAAGGCTCTAAAAGCATTGGAGGCTTCAGATTTTTCTCTTAGGAAGTATACCCAGCTGAATCGAGAGAAGTCATCTACACACACAAATATGTATTTCTTTCCACCAATACTTTCAGTTTGTGTAGGTCCCATAAGGTCTATATGAACCAGTTCTAGGCATCTCTCGGTAGTAATGACTTTTACTGCTTTGTGAGGAGTTCTTATTTGTTTCCCGATGACATGCACCACAAACCCCTTCTTATTCTATTCTGATCTTAGGTATCCCTCGCACAGCATCCATTTTGATCATCTTGTCCATGTCTCTGTAGTTTATGTGACCTAGTCGTCTATGCCAAAGTTTTGATTCATCTAATTTTGATAGGCGACAAGCATTTTCATTAGTCAGTACATAACAGTTGTCCGAGGATCGTGTTCCTTCTATTACCAGTTGATCTGCTTTATCCCTGACTCTGCAACAGTTACGATTGAAGCACACATTCCAGTTTTGATCACACAACTGACTGATGCTAATAAGATTTGCTTTCAGACCACTGACTAATAGAACTTCTTCTAGATGAGGTAAGCCTGGTACATTTAGGGTACCTTTTCCAACTATTTTCCCTTTTTGTATGTCTCCATATGTAACTGATCCAGTGCTAGGTTGAACAACCATAAGACACTTGACATTTCCTGTCATATGTCTGGAGCACCCACTGTCGAAGTACCATCTTGCTTCAGTTGTAGAGGCGGTCAGAACTATAGTGGGGTAGCATATTACTTCTGACTTCTTGATCCAAACTTGTCTTGTAAACGGTGCAATAGTCTTATTCTGATATTTCTCATTCCTTTGGTCTCTATAAAAGGAATAACACTCAGGTTGAGTGTGACCTTTTGTTTGACAGTAGTGACAGATGGGTGTATATTGTCTGATTCTAGCAAATTTAGCTTTGAACTTTGAGTACTGTGATTGAAATGCCACTCTGCCAAAATCAGTTTCTGCATGTGTCTTCCCTTTCTCCTTTATCTGGACTGATCTGGATGACTGTCCTATCTCATACCGCGAGCTGGTGTATCAATTAACGTACCCTCTCTGACAAACACATGGATAGTTTTCGAAGACTCTCCTCGTTTATAACCAAGACCCTTTTTGTCATTTAGATTTCGTCCAGAATCCAGAATTTTGTCTGGAGTTGATGTGGTATCTATTATCTGTATGTTCTTCTTCAGGTCCTCCAACTCTTTTATCAGTTTTCCTTCTCGAGACCTTATCTGAGTTATAAGATCTTCTTTTATGACAAGTTCTGTGTTCAGTTTCTTCAGAAGATCATCCCGTTGCTTTAGTTCTTCATTCAGATTTTTATTAACTTTTACCAGTTGTTCCAGCTTGCAACAAGTTTAGCAAATTCCATCTCAAGTTGGGTATGCCTCTCTTCAAAATCATCTGTCGAAATATAAGACTCTTCATCAGATTCATTTCCTTCGGACTGGTTTTCTGTAGCTGAAAAGAAAGCCACAAAGTTTCCCACGTTGTCATCTGACTGACCATTAGATGCTTCTTCCTCATCATCACTTAGTGTAGCCACAGACATAGCTTTTTTCCTTTTGAGATAAGTTGCACATTCAGCCTGTATGTGTCTAAATCCTTCACACTCTCGACATTGAACTGACCGATTGAGGGACCTGCCTGTGTCAGTCGAACTGCTTCGGGGTTGTCTTGGTCGGCTAGTTTGAGACTGATTGTTCTGTGTGAAAGAGGGTGTGTCTGTTTTCTGATATGAGGAGTTACTACCTTTGTATTGATTCTTGTTAGGTTGTCCTTGACCCCTTCTATTAAATCCTTTCAAGATCTTCTTAAAGTGGTTAGTAAGGCCAAGGCTTCACCATCTATGTCATATGTGTCTGATTCTCGATCATCATCAGCAACAAAAGCCACTGACTTGCCTTTTCTGTTGACAGCAAGGTCATCATCAGCCAGCACTAGAAGTTCATATGTGTGCAAGCTTCCCATAAGCTCTTCCACACTCTTCTTTTCCCAGCCTGTGTGTTCCTGAATTGCGGTTACTTTCATTCGGAATCGTTTTGGCAAAGATTGAAGGATCTTTTTGACTACTTTTTCATCAGTGAATGATTCGCCGAGTATTGAGGCTCTGTTCATCAGATTCTGAACACGACTGTGAAAGACTGAGATTGTTTCCTCTTCGTTCATTCTAAGAGCTTCAAACTCAGACAGGACCATTTGAAGCTTTGATTGCTTCACATCACTTGTACCTTCATACCTGGTTTCAAGAATTTCCCATACTCGTTTTGCTTCCTTTACCACAGTGACTAAGGTAAACACAGATTCATGCAGAGATCCTACAATAGAGTTCAGTGCTTTATTGTTCAGGTCAGAGGCCGTCATCTCATTTTCCGTCAAAGTCTCAATAGGTTTTGCCGTAGTGGTTCCATCAGGGTTCTGAATAGTTGGATGGCTCCATCCAGAGAGAACAGTACGATAAACCCTGGTACCTTGTGCCTGGAGATAGATCTCCATACGAGCCTTCCAGAATGAATAGTTGTGACCATCCAATTCTGGTGGTTTCATGCTTGCATCCATCCTGAACAAAAACAACCAGCCAAAAACACACAAGCAGGTAGACTGCCAATCGATAACCAGAGACACTTCCAGTAAAAAGAGAGTAATGCAAAAGCAAAAAAAAAATCTTCCCGTACGGATCAAGTCACTATGTAGACTTAAAAGCTCCGATACCACATGTAATTTTTCATTCTCTCAATTTAATGATATTAATTAAATGATTGACGAAATAGTCTGACAGATTCAGCGATGATATCAGTCAGATAGCCTGAACACTAATTAGCTTGCGGAAAGAATAAACTAAGGCAGACAGCGAAAGGAGCAACACACAGGATGTTTACCGAGTTCGATACAGTGTGTATCTACATCTGGGGGACGATCACATAGGCGTCCAATCCACTAACAAATCATCCAATGTACAAAGGTAGAGAACAGTAATCTCACCCAAGTGCCCCACACAAGGTACGTACCCAGTCTACACTGATTTAGTGGATTGTTGAAGATGGAGAGCCGTGCATACAGAAGTCCAATGAAATCCCTTCACTTGGAGAGCTAACTCTGATGCAGTCCACTTCAATGACGCTGTTCAATGTTGTTCCCACAACCGTGTGATCTTAGCGTCCTTTTCGTTTAAGTAACGATATCTCTTCTCAAGTTCTTCATCATAATCAACAAGAACAAATTGTCTTGAGAAGAGGCATGATAATCAAAGATATGGTCTCTTAGTATGCGTCTGAGTGTTTCTTTCCTCTCAAAAGCGTAACCCTAATTCTTGATCGAATAAGAGTACTTATAGTTCCATAATAAGAACACTCTCCATAGATATCTCTGATTGTAGATGGTAGGACGATATAAGAAGAATGTAATCTTAAAGATCCGGTCCATACCTTTCCAAGACAGATACGCTGATCTTCTTTCCAAAAACTAACTTCTTAAACCGCGTTATGTAAAACGGAAACATCTTCTTAAAACAGGTCTTCAGTGTCAGTCCCTCTGTTGCTGTATCTGATCAATCAGTCCTCTGTAGAACAAACCGACACCAAGCTAACCCTATCTTAGTTTGCTATAATAATATTGCCAATTATATGTTGAGGTTTTTTGAGCAAATTAAAACACTAACATGTGTAATGCACAACATGCAAGAGGGATTTGTCTTTGCCTAATCAATGGGTAACCATTAATGGACTTTGGAATTGGAAATCTTGCCTTTAAAAGTCCAAAACACCGCTCAATCACATTCTGCAATGATGAGTGTTGATAATTAAATAGGGCTTGCTTATTTTGTATCTGTCCCTACCCATGAAAGTCATTCAAGTGATAGGGCTCCCCGCGGTATGGTGCCAAAAAAGCAGGTACATTTGGGTGACCACCATCAACAACGAAGTAATAACCAATTCATTTGAGAAAAAGAATATATTTAAGAAGTATTAATTTACGCTAAGTTAAATAATTGAAATGAATAAGTCATTTGAATAGTTTTACCTTTGGGTGGCATAGGAAACTGACTTAGCTTTCGGGCTTTGAAATTGCATCTAAGAATATACGAGAATCATTCCCACTTCCTTCCCAACTCGAATATACGAATGTAAACATTACGTCATGCAAGCAAATCGCCATGACATTTTGGGTCACCATTCCACCTTTTCTACATCGAAATGTGCTTTGCTTTGATGCAGGTGCCCAAGATGCAACATGCGTTCCATCTATAGCGCCACATTTCTATCACCAATATTGTAATATTCTTATTAGATACTTTACATAAATAATTACATTAAGAAGTTTTCTACAACTACCAACAATATCTCAAAATAAGGATACCATTTGGGATTTCCCAAAATTTCTGGTTACACCGGTCCTCTATTCACTAGCTTGATGATTTCATTTCCCAACCGTACAAGTGCATGTATGACATGCTTCACACATTTATGTACACTTCTAGCGGAATGTTGAAACCGCTCGGCAATTATACGTTGTGCACTTTTATGTGTTAGAGCTAGGAGACCCATTGATAATTGTTCCTCCACTGATATATGTCGTGTATCTTTTAACGCATCCAACCCTTTCAATCTATCACATAACGTTTTGAACACCCGAGGCACCATCATAAAAGATTCATAACACCTAGCAGTATTTCCATGCAACATTTCATTTATGTAATCTTTACTTGAAAGGTTTAATGATGCGAAACAGGAATTAAGGAAATAATAGAGAAATGGTCACATGCATGAAGTCTAAGAGACATGGAGTTTGATGGCTACTTTTTATGGGAAATTTGAATTAGCTTTAAATATTATTAGTATTTCCAATTCTCATTATGTTTATTTTATAGTTCCAATGCATGCTTTTATTATTTACAACTCTTCAGTTTTTCTTAATTCTCTATTTAAACAGACTTTTGTATTGAGAAGTTCAAGTTGGAATATAATTGAAAGTCTTTGAGTTTGAGTTATATTGTTTGTGTTCTTCTGTTCTTTTGGTTTCCCTTGTCCTGCATCATTTAAGGTCCTACATAGAGTCCTTTCTACATCGTCCATCAATAAGCATGAAGCAATAATGATAATTACTAGTACCTAGTGTTACAAAAATCGCGCCTAGGCGATAGGCGGCCACTGGCCGCGGCGAGGAAGGCCGGAATCGGCCTCCTTCGCGGCCGGCCGCCTAACCGGCCAATCCGTCTCTCTTTTTTTTTTTTTTTCTTTTTTTTTTTTTGGGCGAAGATTCTCAGAAGTCTGAACTATGAAGTCAGAAGCAGGACACGACGACACCCCATGCCACCCCACGCCCCTCCACCAGTCGCTGCCTCCGTCCGTTAGTCGCCGACCACGCTGCTCTGTCTCCGTTAGTCGCCGGTCGCCTCCGCCTCCGAAGCGTCAGCCACGCCACCAAGCTCCTCCGCCAGTCGCCGGCTTTGAATATTTGAGTGTTGACTTCAGAGTTCAAATTGAGTATTTGAGTGATGACTGTTGAGAGAATTAGAGAGAGATGATGCGTATTATAAAAAAAATAAATAAATAAATAAAAAAAGAGAGATGAATAGCAGAATAGATGATGCTTTGAATTGTTGAGACTTGGGAGATTGTTAGAGAGATGAAGTCTTGGGCTCTTGACAGTGCTGAACCATCTGGAGAGATGAAGTCTTGGGCTCTGAACCATCTACAGCTGTCTACCGTCCCTTATCTTTTTATATGTTTTAGACTTTTAGTATCTCAATGAGCAAGTCACTAATGTCTACTGTGTCTACAACTGTCAATCATGTTATGCACTAAGCTACTTATGTCTCAAAAGTCAAAAATGTTTAATTTAATTTTTTTTTAAAGTAACTAAATCGGGCGCCTAGGCGCCCCCTTGGCGCCTAACATATTTTGCAACATTGCCAGTACATACTCATTTTCATCACTGTCACTAGAGATATTAGAACTACTATAACCATGTTCTGACATTATCCCTACAAAATGAAGTGTAATAGACATGTGGAATATAAAATTAGCCTTGATATTTGAAACTAACATAAGTGTTATTACAGACATACTCATCAATTAGCAAATAAATAGGGGACACAAACAACCAGTATGTTAAAGTCTTATGCAGTAACAAGAACAACAACAAAGTCCTAAGCAGTAACAAGAAGAACAACAACAGACAAGTTCAACACATTCACATGAAAGATAACACCCATCTACGTTGCCATTCAGGTGGCATTTCTATGAAGGCTTCACGAAGGTCAGGATTTGCCAACTGTTGGATAGTTGTATTAATGGCTTCATGGGGAATCCCACTCATGTTTTTCAATATCTCAATACACGCTTTCATACTGTATGGGTTAGCAGCCGTCATACTCGTCGTACTTTCCTCTTCCCTAGCTTTTTGACGGTTTTCTTTTGAAGAAATACTCATACTAACAGTATCCAATGCATTGGTCATCTATTCCTTCCATCTCTTGTTAGTGTTCTTCCTGGTGCTACCAACAATATCCATCAAATCGTCCAAACTCATTTTCCCTTTGGAAATGGTACCACCTTTAGTATAAGTTGATGATGGCCTGGCACTATGCAAGAACTCATCTTCATCAATGCGTTCCTCATTAGAATTTGGTGGCATTTGTGAGGAAGAGTTGGCAAAACGTCCAGTAGCAACAAATCGGGCAAACACCTCAGCCATTAACTTATAGTGTTTGCAACCATTTCGCTTAAAAGTCTTGAGTTTAGGATGCTTTTGTTTCAACCATAAATGTATGTATTATTAAATTATAATGTTGAATGAAATAATTGGGTATCATTATAAACTAATAGAACAAGAAGTTTTGGTTTCATACCGCGTAGAATTTCTTCCATGTATCCTCACATGCCTCCACAATGTTTGTAGATGGATTGTATGTTACCCTGGTATGAGCAATCAACACTACTACAGAAATGATATACTACGTCGCTTAATAGAAGGCGGTTTTTTAAATAACCGCCTTCTATTATATTTTGTTATACAACGACACATAATAGACGGCGGTTTTCTAAATAACCGCATTCTATTATATACTACGGCACATAATAGACGGCGGTCTTTAAATAACGATGGATTAGACAAGGTAAGTAATGATCACTTCAATATATTTTTTACGGCCATACTTATTAGATTTAGTTATTTTCATTATACTAACTTTCTAACTTGAGTTTAAATTTGTAGATGTTCGATAATACTGAAAGCTATTCACTAGAAGAAATTGATGAGATGAGAAATTTATGGTGCCAAAGTTTTGTTGATTATTGGATTAGAGCTACATAATTATGACAATGAATTAGTATTTAGTTATTAGTATTGGTTGTGATTGATAATATATATCATATTGATGTATTGTATGCAATTAAATAGCTTTTTATTACCTATGAAATTTGAGATTTACAAAGTTGTAATAATACTGGAATTATTGTATGCATTTTGATCAAATTGTGCAGCTTTTTATTGTATTTGATATTACAGATTTACAAACTGGAAAATAAAAAAAAATTTGAAATAATTTTTCAAAAAAAAATATAAATATTAAAAAATATATGTATAGACGGCGGTTGTTTCTTTGAACCGCCGTCTAAAAATATTTTATAAGGTTCAAATGATATGTATAGACGGCGGTTCAATGTTAGAACCGCCGTCTGAAAATATTTTATAAGGTTCAAATGATATGTATAGACGACGGTTCTTACATTGAACCACCGTTTATTCATATGTTTTAAGGTGAAAAATATATGTATAGACGGCGGTTCCTCAAGACAACTGCCGTCTATACATATGTATAGACGACAGTTCTTACATTAAACCGCCGTCTATTCATATGTATAGACGGCGGTTCTTACTTTGAACCGCCGTCTATTCATATGTATAGACGGTGGTTCTTACATTGAACCGCCGTCTATTCATATGTATAGACGGCGATTCAGCAAGAAAAGCGCCGTCTATATATATAATTGTTGAGATTACACGACATACATCGTGAGATTAGACGGCGGTTGCTAACCGCCGTGTTTTAGAAGTATACACGGCGATTCAAATAACCGCCGTAGAAAGTTTTTATTTACAAAGGCGGTCACTTACACGGCACTTCAAGAACCGCCGTGTATTTATAAAAATAACCGCCGTGGTAGGTATTTTCTGTAGTAGTGCAAATCAGAAAACTGCTTGTGTAACACTCCCAATTTTCAGCATAATTTAAAACCCTTAAAGCTTATGAAATAAGGCAAGACTAACATTAATATCCAAACAGAGCGGAAGCTAAACATTAGAGTTGGGGTGTTATGCCACATCTAAGCTAGAGAACCTAGATGCACATGCTAACTATCTAAGCAAGGTACAATCCATAATCATTATCCGAATACAAGCAAGGCTCACATGCCGAATAAACCAAACTAATACTATCTAAGCCAGGAACCGTAGCTCCTTCTAGCGCGCTCACGATCGTCTAATAAGTACCTGAAAAACATGCGGTATGACAACCGTTAGCGAATAATGCTAAGCAACCCACTCCCACCCGTTGAGTACAATAAGTATAGATATAAGAAAACCATTTTGAGACTTGGGAATACATAATATAGTCCTAACAACTCTAGCTTTAAAACTAGGAATCAGACTCAAGGCATATCAATAGACTCAACTCGACACGTAGCATAAAGACACAGCATGCAATACAAAACAAGGTGACAACAATAACAAGTCACAGCCAAGCCACACAACAAGACACGCCCAGGTTCCAACCTTATACCAAATTCCAACCTTTACGCCTCTCCATCCTTATATCAGTTCCAACCTGTACCTCCAGGCCACCCTTATAACACTACCCTTATCCCTCCGAAGCAGCGCATGCTACCCTCCAACAAAACCTCCAACAATCCACCAACAAATCAATCACACGCAGTGCCACACATAGCTTGACATGTGCCTATAGCACAATGATCAAGTGGTCTGTGCTTATATCACAATAACCGGGCATTCGCAATGCCAAACATAACATGATCCGCCTATAGCACGGTAATCATGCGATCTGTGCATATAGCACAATGATCAATGCACTCGCAGTGCATCAAACCACCAACAATCTTTTCCACCGATTCCATATCTTTTCAATACCATGGGCAAAGCACAACAATCAAGACTCAACAACAATTACGTCACGGGGTTTGCCGGGAAAGGGCACAACATGCGATAACAACACAGGATATCAACTATAACATGCAACCTACGGGGAATAATATAAACTACACGATACAAGTTTAGACCACATGCTTAGACACGACTCACAAATCACGTTACGGTACCTAAAACATCATGCAAGACTCGTACACGTCAAACGAGACACAACGGGGCACGGGGTTCGACCCGCGGAGACCGAACGGTCCCGCACCGACCCGTACCTGTGGGGGATACGGGGGGAGAACAGCCTCCCGCTGGCAGAACCACATCGTTCCAGCAGGTGGCCGTCCACCCACCGGCGGCAGCGTATGTTCCAGCGGGTGGCTGTCCACCCGCCTGTCCCCTCGCTGGAACAACCCACATCTCCCGGCGGGTGGTCAGGTGGGGATTCGTCCCCCTACCAACCCGGGAATTCATCCAATTCACCCAAAATCAAGTCCAAACACTTCCCAATTCTCAACAACAACAATAGGAACTTGATCATCAAGAATAAGCCAAGAAACAACACAATTAAACCCCAAACACAAGCACTAATCATGCCAATAATCAAGAATAAATACAATGGTTCAAGAACACCAAGAACCTCAAGAACTCGGTAATACCAAGCTTAAACGACAAGCCCTAAACCTAGAATAACACCCGAGCATGCATAAACCCACCCAAGAGTGCCTAGAACGTTATCAATAACAAGATTCACCGTACAAATCCTAAGGACAAGCTCTAAACACAATTAAATACAAGAACATGTCAATAACCACACAGGGCCATCAAGAATATCAAGAATAACACGAAGCCCTATCACAAATCCTAAAGACAAGCTCTAACAATGCATAAATACAAAATCACACATTCAATCGTTCAATGGAGCCAATCAATAAACAATAGCAAGGAAAATAGGTTTTGTAGGACATGGGTTACCTGGTAGCTTTAATTAAACTTCGTATGACTTCTAGGGTCTTCCCCAAGGTCCTCTTCCTATCGATCCTCCCTAAGCTTGGTGATGGGGAATTCCTTGGCTAGGAGGGGATTTCGTGTTGGGAGAGGGAGATATGGGTGATAAGGTTCTAATGCCTTATAATTCCCCCTTTATATAGGTTAGGATCCCTAATACGAATCTTACTGGGTAAGAGGTTTGGGATTCCTAATTAGAATCTGATTAATAATGGGATCTTTCTTTATTCTAACAGGCTTGGGGCTTCAATATGGGTAAGGGTCCACGATCCTCCGTGGACTATATTAATTAATTAAGGGATCCTGACTGAATTAAGTTCCTTTAACTATTCTTTAGCGGAATTAATTAAATAATTAATCCGAGCTTAAAGGACGTAACACGGGATGTTACAGCTTGTATATCATTTTCAGCCTATTAAACTTTCCTTTAAGTTTAAAGGGCCCGTAACTTGACCCAACAGAGTCTATTATCTCACGATCAATTTCAGTCCATTATGAGGGCTTTAATGAAAGCTTTCCATCCTTACTTTTTTTTTTTTTTTGACTCTTTCGTTTAAAATTCTAAAAAAATTGTTCAATGGTCGTATCTGCCCATTGGGCCTTGACTACAGTAGTTTCTGTGAAGTTATTCATCTAAGCAAATGCAAATTCATTAAGTACATAACCAATCATAGCATAGCACACTTACATTAAGTACATAACCATGCATAGCATAACACACTTACAAAATGCACTCATTCCAGTAAAGCGAATATGAAAACATTGTAAACTCTGCCCAAGTTGTTCTCAACTTGGCCACTAGCAGTGCAAGTAAAGGATGAGGATTGTAGTTTGTTGTTACATAATGTAAAATTTTGTCTTCTCTATAAAAAAATGGATTCTGGATGGATAAATAGAATCCATACAGTCAAACCAAACTATGTCAAGATGAAAGCATTGTAGAGTTGAGTGGTAGAATGCTACATACTACAAATATTATGAATTTGAAGTCCAAGTAACATTAGATTCTATATAAGAGAGATAATGAAATGAAGTGATATTTAACACATAAAGAAACAACAACATTCCAACTATAATTAGATTCCATTTTCAATTGTACCAGAACTACATGCCCACTGGAATTTAATGTATAAAGAAACGTCAATGTGGCAGTTTGGGTGATGAACATATATAATGATAAAAACCAGTACATATTCTTCAAGCAATAATTTCTCTAGCTTGACTAAAAGGCTCATTCTAGTTTGGGAGATAAACAACATTTTCAAATCTCATTATGGAAAATGTGGCAGAAAACTTTGATCCTCATCTTATTTTCTAATTTTAAGTAGAGTTAATTCCACTGGAGGTCCCTTGTCTTTGGTAACAATTTCAAATTTAGTCTCAGATTATCGTTTTTGTCATTTTGCATCCTAGACTATCATTTTTTTGGACACTTTTAGTCCTTGTCATGATTTTTTCTATTTTTAGTAAAGGCAATTTTGTCTCTTCATATTTTTTTGGTTATTTTTCCGGTTTCAACCAGTTTAATTGTTTTAAAATTTTGGTCCACACAATAATGATTGGCTTTATAAAAGATAAATCTTATTCTTCATTTGTTTTAATTTATTTCTGGTTGATAGTTTTATTGGATTAGGCGAACCATAAACTAAAATACAAGTAGTCGACTCAATAAAATGAATAGAGGAAATTGGGTCACTTAGAAATCCATTCTTTAACACAAAGAATAAGAACAAAGTCCAATTAGTTTAAACAAAGGCCAGACATGACTAGACTCACTTACCATTGTAGACCCTGAATCAAAATGATAATTAAGGTATAAAAATCATACTCGTACGATATAGAATTTAATAACACAAGATACAAAAAGTCGCAACACAAGACAGATAGCATAGCATTATGGACCTAGTTGGATTGAAAAGACAGGTACAAAATTCATGCTCGTAAGGTACAAAATTCATACTCGTAAGGTACAAAATTTCATACACAAGACACAAAAGATCATTACGCAAGACACATACACATGTTATATATTTACTTATTTTTCAAATCTGATATAGGTACATTATTTGCGTTCATAGGTATAAAATTTCACAACACAAGACACATAAATTCATAAGATAAGGCATAATTACTAATTTGTTCCAGGTACAAAATTTATAACGCAAGACACAAAAAGTTATAACACAAAACACAAACACATGAACCAAGGTCCATAGTGCAATGTGGACTTTGGTCCATGGTATAACGATGAATTATTCTAGGAGCGGGGGGAGATTATAGTTGTGCGGACTACGATCGAAAACGACGTCGTTGAATTTTAAGAGTTAAAATAATGTACATTATGAGTTAGAATAATGTATTTTATGTGTTAGAATAATGTATATTGTGTGTTAGAATAATGTACATTATGTGTAAGAATAATGAAACTTCTGAGGTAAGATAATGTATTTTATGAGTTAGAATAATGTACATTATGAGTTATAAAAATGTATGTTGCAGTGGCTCGCGTGAAAAAATTACACAAAACGATGTCATTTTTGGACCGTGGTGTGAGAATGATCTTATTATTGACAAATTCATTGTAATATAGAGTACATGATGAAGAGATGTATTTATAAGGATACAAAGAGTATCCGTCAATGGTAAATGGTAATATTCCTAATAATATAGGGAGAGAGAGAATGAATTCTAGTATACCTAGAATATAAAATCATAATACACCCTCTCAAGCTTAAGGTTCTCTAGAGAGAACATGAACTTGTCCATTTGATCATTTAACCTTGTTGTGGTTAGTAACTTAATGAAGATGCTTGCTAGTTGGTCTTTTTTTGTAGAGTTTTGGTTTCCTTGTAGTTCCTTTGATGTTACTTTGTCACGAACAAAATAAAAGAATCCCGACGGATCAATTTTTTGCCCCGCAGGATCGGCTACAATGGAACACTCATCTGGAGCGCAGCTACAATAAAACACTTATCCAGAGGGAAACTATAATGGAACACTCACCCGAAGCGCAGCTTCAACGAAACTCTCATCCAGAGCGCAACTATACAATGGAACACTCATATGTAGCGCAACTATACAACGTAACACTCATCTGGAGTGCAACTACAATGAGACTCTCATTCGGAGTGCAACTACAACGGAACACTCATCTAGAGCGCAACTACAGCATGACACTCATCTGGAGCTTTAATAAATGAAGCCAGACACGTGCCTTCACCGTATCCACTGAGATTTTGATCATAGAGAAAGGGAACAAGTTGAGTCTTCTATAACAGATAGTTTGAGGAAGTATGTTAAATGGAGATAAAGTGATGGCGTTTTGTAAGGTATTTAGTGGGGATGTGGTTGGATAGACAATATTGAAGATGGTGTCGCCGTGGGTTAGTGGCAGCAGATCTTTTTATTTTTTATTTTAAGTCATGGATCATTTGGTTTACGGATACCATATGAGAACAATAATTTTGAGAATGATCTTATTATTGATCAATTAATTATGATATAAAGTACATGATGAAGATATGTATTTATATGGATACAAAGAGTTCCAGTGAAGATAACAATGAAAAATGGTAATATTCCTAACAATATAAGAAGATAAAGAATAAATTCTAGTGTACCAAAAATAAGAGTCTCCTAATATTGAGATGCTCTACTAAGCATGAAAATTGTTTTTAATTTGTAGGTGATTTGAACATTTACTTATATAAGTCACCAAATTTTATATAGGCCATTACTTCAAGTTTAACTAAATTGTGTTAGCAAAATAAATAAATATTAAACACATTAGAAAAAAACAAAAACCTTTTTAAAAAAAAAAAAAAATTACTACTGACAAATAATGGTATAAAATTTCTTAAAAGGGGTGACCAAGTAAATGGTGCATGATTTTCACGTTTGAAGGTTACGAGTTTGATTCCTTCCATAATAATGGTAAAAACACACTCTTGACTGCGCATGTCGCACAAGATTGACTATCACACAAGAGCATAGTTTATTCAGTGCATACTTTCAAATAGTGATTACAAATTTCCCTTGTCACCTACAAAGTTCAATTCATAAACTAGCATTTCAACATCTAAACTTAATTACCGAGACTTTAACTACGAAAACATTAGATCAATCTAATTTATTGTATTTTCATATTAAATAAAAGTGACACATCAACTTTAAAAGAGATGACCAAGTGAGTGTTTCATGATTCTTGTATCTAAAGGTCACAAGTTCGTTTATGATCTTGCCAATACCCTCTTGGCTGAGCTCATCAAACAGGATCTTTCTCCCCTGTGTGGTTTGCAAACGACTTACCTCTCTTGTAATTACTATTCAGGAGTGTGCACTGGATATATAACCCTTTATTTAAATCAATAGCAATAAGCCATCAGAATTGATAATATGTCAAATTTAATTCATGTTGTAATATTATACATCATTCCTATCTCCACTAATTCTTTAAAGAGACATCCATCCTTATCCACCTTTTTGAAACGTGGTTGACAAAATTCTAGGACCATGTTTTTACATCAATCATCCCTTCCGGCCCATTATTTTGTGTCTCTCAATCAGATCAACTCCAAAGGAAAAGAATGAAGAAGATTGATGGCTTTAGAAATTAGATAAAATCATGAATGATCACTAACGACATGCAATAAGAATGGTGTATAGTGTATAGGAGGTTGGTATCTCATAAAGCTAACACCCCATTACAATGTGTGGGGAAATGGTCCGTTCAAGAACATGCATTATGACAATAAGTTCCTCTCCAAAAGATTCTTTCTTGCTGGTTACATTGGATTCCAAAAGGTAGCTAGAAATCACATATATGATGCAGGGATCTATTGATTTGGAAGTTCAAAAATCGAATATGTGATGTATAATCCTTATACCATGGACTAGGCTGGGTGCACTATGGACTCTAATGCATGTATATGTGTCTTATATTGTGAATTTTTTGTGTCTTATGTTATGAAATTCTGTACTTTAAGAGTATATGAAGTTTGCACCTGAAGTAAATTAGCATTTGTGTCTTATATTATAAATTTTTGTGTCTTGTGTAGTGAAATTATGTGTTTATGTACATAAATTATGTACCTAAATTAGATTTGAAAAATAAGTAAATATATATAACATTTGTATATTTCTTGTGTTGTGATTTTTTGTATCTTGTGTTAAGAAATTCTGTACCTTTCGAATATGAATTTTGTACCTCGTTGTTTCAATTCAAGGACCATAATGTTATGTGGATCCTGGTCCATGATATAAATTGCATGTGACGTAAAATAAAGAATTGATAGTTCATTTGAAAGATTTGATATTAAAATTGCGTGTGACATGGTGCAACTTTAGTAAACCGAATAGGAAGCACATGAATAAAATTGAAGTAAACTTATTGTGACCACTAAGGTTGGTCCAGTAAAATAATGTGTGTGGGCACCAAGCTAATTAAAAAAAAAAAATCAAATAAGTTATACAAAAATTCAAAATATTAAAAGCCACTCAAGAAGCATGCACCAAGAATTAGAAAACTAAATTAAATGGTGTGATTAAGAATGCAACGAATCATTTAATTCGAAATACTCCATCGGTTTCATTTTACCTGAACTATTTATTATTATTTCCTTTTTAAATAGTTTTGTGTTATTCATTAGTCTAATCAATTCTTTCTTCTTTACTTATTTTTTTTTATTATTTTTAAATTATTTGTAAATTTGAATTTTTTATATCTTTAATAGTACTTTCAATATAGTTTCTAAATATATAAAATTTATATACTAATACTAAACTTAATATTACGAAAAATAATAATAAAAATAACTTCAGTTAAATCTCGTTAAACGAACTAAACACATAAAATGAGACGGAAGAAGTACATTTCTTTCAAAACCTTACCGAAACTACTCCCTTAAAACTATTAGGACTATTAGGACTCTATTATCCATATTAGACTAGGACTATATTATTCGTGTTAGACTAGGATTCTATCTAGCATCTCTATATATTCGCTCCCTGTACTCTCAGACATTATCATTGAATACAGAAAATATATTCTCATCTGGTATCAGTTAGCCAGGGTTTTCTTTTCCAACATCCATGTTCCTCACTTCGTAGCAGTAGCCGATGGCATCAAACCAAGATACACCGTATCAGAAGCGGTCCGGTCAACGACGTGACGTTGATGATCCGTGTCAAATTTGTAAAGGTTTCGGCCACACGGGAGCCAATTGTGTTTGGCGTTATGATGATCCGTGTCAAATTTGTAACTGTTTTGGTCACACGGGAGCCAATTGTTTTTGGCGCTATGATGATCCGTGTCAAATTTGTAACCGTTTTGGTCACACGGGAGCCAACTGTTTTCGGCGTTATTCAGGGGCTCTGGGTTTTCAGGCTAATGTGGCCGTCTCTGGTGATAATGGTGATTCCAACAGTCCTCATTAGTGGTTCCCTGACACTGGTGCTACAAATCATGCTACGCCTGATTCTTTTTTGATGACTTCTGCGACAAGTTATGATGGCCCGGAGACTCTGCGAGTCGGCAATGGTATAGGTTTGCCTATTGTTAATGTTGGTTCTGCTTCGTTAGCCACTGATTCTATGTCTTTTAAGTTACATGATGTTTTGCATGTCCCTGGTCTCTCTTCTTCTCTATTATCTGTCCAGCGTTTTGCAAAGGACAATAGTGTTTTCTTTGAGTTCCACCCTCTTTGTTTCTATGTGAAAGACATTTTGACCAAGAATGTTCTTTTTAAGGGACATGCGTCTGGGGTCTCTACACATGGCCTGCGTCTTCTGCTTCCCCTGCTGCATTTGTTGCTGCACGGTCCTCTTACGTTTGGCACATGCGGTTGGGGCATCCTCATTCTCGAGTCTTACGTAAAATTTTAGCGTCTTCGTCTGTTGGTACATTTAATTCTAGTGATCTTCCCAATGTCTGTTCCTCTTGTCAATTAGGAAAATCTTCTCGTTTTCCTTTGTCTCGTGTCGAAACTACTAGTACGCATCCTTTGGAATTAATTTATTCAGATATTTGGGGCCCTGTGCCATTACTTTCTACGCCTGGCTTTAACTATTTTGTGTTGTTTGTGGATGATTACACTCGTTATATGTGGTATTATCCCATGCATGCTAAATCTGATTTGTATGCTATATTTGATAAGTTTCGGTCACTAGTTGAACGTTCCTTTTCTCGCAAGATTATTTCTTTTCAATCTGATTTAGGGGGAGAATATAAAAAGCTTGGTTCCACTCTTGCGTCCTTAGGTATTCGTCACAGGCAATCCTGTGTGTATACTCATGAACAAAATGGCAGGGTAGAACGTAAGCATAGGCATGTTGTTAAAACGAGACTAGCATTAATGGCTCAATCCTCTATTCCGTCTCGTTTTTGGGATTATGCTTTTGAAACTGCGGTTTATCTAATCAATAAAATGCCCACTCCTGTCTTATCTGATAAATCTCCTCATTATTTTTTGCATCGGTCTCCTCCATCTTATTCATATCTGCGTGTTTTTGGGTGTTTATGCTTTCCAAATCTGCGTCCCTATAATCGCAACAAACTACAATTTCGGTCATCCCCTTGTGTCTTTCTAGGATATCTTCCATCTTTTCGTGGCTATCGTTGTTTAGACACTAATACTAACAAGGTTTTTACCTGTCGCCATGTGCGATTCGATGAGGCTGTCTTTCCTTTTGTTGCTTCTGTGGATTCGCAGGCTCCAAAACCACGCCCGGAGCCGTGGGGTGTTGCACCAATTGTTTCTGGTGGTGATCCGACTATTGTCACCGCTCGTGACCCTCCTGCCGCGCCCATAGCCGCTTCTGACCACCACGGCCAGCAGCCTGCTACTGCCGAGCCGGTGACCGAATCCGAGCGGACAGTCACGGACCAGCCGGCCTCGTGGTCAGTCTCGTCCCGCCCCCTCACCCGTTCTCTCTCATGGAATGAATACGAGAAGTTCGGGACCACATAATCATGTTGCGTTATCTGCTACTGCTGTTACTCCTGAACCTACATGTTTTACTCAAGCGGTTAAATTTCCTGAATGGCGGGATGCAATGGATTTGGAATTTAATGCCTTGATGCACAACAATACATGGAGGCTTGTTCCCTTTAAATCAGGTATGAATGTAGTTGGATGTAAGTGGGTGTTTAGAACCAAGAGAAAGGCTGATGGTTCGATTGAGCGTTACAAGGCTCGGTTAGTTGCCAAGGGATTCAATCAGATTGCCGGCGAGGATTTCTTTGAGACCTTTAGTCCCGTTGATAAACCGACTACGGTACGTCTTCTTTTATCCTTAGCTATTTCTCGTGGATGGTGTAACACCCCGTGTTACGACCCCTAAAACCAATTAATCATTTAACCAATTATCCAAAGAAAGAATTAAAATTACAATAATTAATTTAGAAAAGGCCCACCATAGTCCGTGGGCCCTCATCTCTAAATTCAACCCCTAGTCCTAAAAGGAGTAGAGTTAGCAATCCTATAGTATTTGGGCCCTGATTAGGACTCTTAGATATATAAATAAGGAACATAAGGAGGCACCTAGAACCCCCATCACAATAATCTCTCACCACACAAGAAGTTCCAAGAATTCCCTTAGGAGAAATCAAGAAAGAAGAAAGCTTAAAGAAAGACCCTTCATAGCCAAGGAATTAATTAAGGCTAAGAGGTAACCCATGTCTCAACAAAACCTATTTTCATAGCTATGATGCCCCTCTTAGGCTTTCCCCATATTCTTGTGTGTTGATGATTCGTTATATTGACCTTGACAATTGGTGTTATGATTCCATGGGTAATCTTGATGATCTTGATGATGAAAAGAGGTTCTTGATGATTATATGGTGTTCTTGATGATTATATGATGTTCTTGATAATTTCATAATGTTCTTGATGTTTATGTGGTATTCCTACCGAACCTTGATATTAGGAGATGAATTGTGTCCTTGTTGATTTAAAAGTAATTCGAACCCTAGGTTGTATCGTGAAACTCGTGTGGTACTATTCTTGGTGTATTGGGTGGGAATTCGCATGTTTGGGTGTTGATTATGTTTAGAAAAGCATGATAGGTTATGTGCCGTATGTTTCTTGCTTTTGGATCCGTTAATTGTCTACTTGTTGTTGTCAATTGCGTTTGAAAGTGTCTAAGCATGGTTTCGGGTTCCACAATGGTTCCCGGGGCATTTTCTGTGATGAAAAGAGTCAGTGGGGGGTAGGTGGGGGTAGGGGACCCGCCACCTACCCGCTGCCCGGAACCACAACGCCGGCGGGCGGCCGGCGGGTGACCCCTCACCCACCGGCTACTCGCTGGATTTTACCCCACTTTGGGATTTCAGCTTCCCCGTTTGATGTCCCCCGACCCTCGTGGTGTCCCAACAGACTCCGTTTATCGTGCCTAAGTCTAGTTTGATGTTCGGGTACCGTTCGTAGGATGAATGAGTCTTATATATATCGCATGCTAGTTGAATTGGTATCCCGTTGGCCTAGGTGAAAGAAGTATGAACCCCTTAGGATTATTCCTAGTTTGTGGATGACCACGCATAGATTTCTTTATACGCTTTCTCCCCTTCCCAATGTGTTAATGTGGGTTGCATGTGTTTGCTATGTGTTATGTGTGCATGATACCCCAATTTGGTTGCGATCAAATTGGTTATTCCTGAGCTGCGGTTCAGAAGCTGGCTGCGGTCAGATTTACACTCTCGGGCTGCGGTCCACCGTTTGGTTGCGATCAAACGTTTTACATGAGCTGCGGTTCATATTCCTGGCTGCGGTCAGATGACTACTCTTGGGTTGCGGTCCACTGTTTGGTTGCGATCAAACATTATGATGAGCTGTGGTTCATCGGTCGGTTGCGATCAACCCCTCCGTGTTGCGATACGGGGCAGGGTGCTGCGGGGCCGTGTCAGAGCTATATGCGCTGACCCTCATGTATGGGCATGCGATTGGTCCTGTGGCGCCAACAAAGTGTGCTATGTGATGAGATTTGGATGATTGGATTGTTATGAAAGCGTGACCATAGGATACATGCTAGTAACTGTATATGCTTGTTTATGACTATTGGCTGTGCTTATCTTTATCTGTCAAATATGTTCCCTACGCTTGTGAATTGTGCATGCTTGATTATGATTGTTGGTTGTGCTTATCCCTATCTGTCGAGTCTAATCCCCATTTTGAAAGCTAGAGTCTCTTAGGATATATCTTCGTGCTTCGAAACGGTTTTTCTTATATCTATATATATGCCTATATGTATTGTATTTCAACGCGTTGGAGTGGGTTACCAGCATCTCTCGCTGAACAGATATATTTGGCTTTCAGGCATAGAAGAGTAGACACTGGAGCGCGCTAGAATCGTGGAACGTAGAAGTAGACAGTTTTCCCTTTCGGCCTGCGTGCCATGCTTATGCTTTTACCTTGTTGAGGATATTTGTTAGTTAGCCTGTGCACCTGAGTTCTCTAACTCAGGTGTGGCATAGCACCCTGTACTATTTATATTATGTTTTGGGATTTAATGAGAACTTACCTTTATTATATAAGTTTCAAAAGTTTAAAAATTTCGGGGTGTTACAGATGGACTATTCGACAATTGGACATACACAATGCTTTTTAAATGGCAATCTCGCTGAGACAGTTTATATGCGCCAGCCCCCCTGGTTATGAAGACAAAACGATGCCCGGGCACGTTTGTCTCCTTCAACGTTCTTTATATGGGCTTAAGCAAGCTCCCCGTGCTTGGTTCACTCGTTTGCACGATTTTCTGGTTTCTGCTGGTTTCTCACCTTCCAAGACGGATGTCTCTCTATTTAAATATTCACATGGCAATACTCGTCTATATTTTTTGGTTTATGTGGATGATATTTTGGTTATGGGATCTGATCCGGCTCATGTGACTACTCGTATTGACAAGTTGGCTCTTGAGTTTAAAGTTCGTGATATGGGTGTGCCTCGTTCTTTCTGGGTATTGAGACCATTCCGTTGTCTGATGGCATGCTTCTGTCTCAACAACGGTACATGAAGGATATTTTAAAACGAGCAGGTATGGTTGATTGCAAGCCCGTGGCTACTCCGGTTTCAACCACGAAGGCCAAGACTGATGCAGTGGTACCATACGCTGATCCCACTCAGCATCGCAGCTTTGCAGGTGCTCTGCAATATCTTACGGTAACTCGGCCTGATCTTTCCTATGCAGTTAATCGTTTATGTCAGCACATGCACTCTCCCTCTACTGCGGATTGGGCGGCTCTCAAGAGGGTGTTACGGTATGTAAATGGGACACTACATCTTGGTCTTAAGATTACGTCTTCTCCTTCTCTAGATATTCATGCATATTCTGATTTGGATTGGGCTGACAATCCTGATGATCGCAAATCTACTAGTGGTTTTGCTGTATTTTTGGGGACCAATCTTGTCTCATGGGTTTGTCGAAAACAACGCACTGTGGCTCGTTCATCAACTGAGGCTGAATACAAAAGACTGGCTGATGTCTCTGCAGAGGTTACTTGGCTCATCTCTCTGATGAAGGAAATCGGGTTTGCGCCACCTTCTGTGCCCAAACTCTGGTGTGACAATCTAGGAGCTACTTATCTGTGTGCTAATCCGGTGTTTCATGCTCGCACCAAGCACATTGAGATTGACTACCACTTTGTTCGTGATAAAGTCGCGAATAAGGAATTACAAGTCAATTTTATTTCTACCAAAGATCATATAGCGGATATTTTTACTAAGTCTCTTTCGTCTGTATGTTTTAATTTACTCCGTTGCAAGCTCAATATTTTGGCTGATCAACCTTGTGCTTGAGGGGGAGTATTAGGACTATTAGGACTCTATTATCCATATTAGACTAGGACTATACTATTCGTGTTAGACTAGGATTCTATCTAGCATCTCTATATATTCGCTCCCTGTACTCTCAGACATTATCATTGAATACAGAAAATATATTCTCATCAAAACATTTTAAGTATTCGGCAATTTATACATAAACATATTTAAGAATATATATATATATATATATATATATATATATATATATATATATATATATATATATATATAGAGGGTTGAGTTCAAATGATGACAACAATATATAGAGAACTGTGAGGACAATTAATGGGCACACAACAAATTAATACTAGGCACACAACTTAATACATAATGGCACACAAGAATAAATGTTAACATCAGGTTTCGAACCCAGGCTCTATAAATTAACAAATATAGCACGCGACATACAAAATGTGGCACACGACTACATTCGGCCATGCACACAACATACTGACTAATGGCACACACTACATCTGTCCTCACAGTCCTCTATAATATACTTGTCCTCATTTGAATACACACACACACACACACACACACACACACACACACACACACACACACACACACACACACACACACAGATATATATATATATATATATATATATATATATATATATATATATATATATATATATATATATATATATATATATATATATATATATATATATATATATATATATATAGGCGCGCGCGCTCTCATGCGAACCAGCGTCCAAGAGAGGAATGAGAATGCACGAAAATCGTCCATGTGTCCAGATTAACGAATCAGATGTAATTTTAAAAAACGACGCGGTGGTATTTTCATAAATAACTCGAACTTTGGTGCATGTAAATGTGTTATAAGTGCAAGTAGCTGGTGCACCTTTGCAAATAAAAAGTCCAATAAAAATCACTTACAAGTGCACCTATTTTAACTTACAGGTGTAAGTAATTTACTTGTTAACATTCGTGCCTCTAGGTGCAACTAATTATAACATTAAGTGCACCTAGTTATAACGTTAGGTGCACTTAGTATTGATGCTCAATGTAAATTTTACTTGCACCTGTAATACATTTTACTTGCACTACGATGTTTAATTACTAACAAAAATGCCACCACATTTTTTTTTAAAAATCAGTGTGTCTCATCATCCGTTAGATCTGAAAACGTGGACGGATGTCATGCGTTCTGAGTTCTCTCTTAAGTGCATCGTTCGTACTTGAACGCATTCCTATATATAAACTAAAATTAACTAATAAGCTAAATATGTTATTGAGAACCAAAATGTTATTAATTTGACAGTTCGCAGAGACTTCTAGACATCATAATTGCAACACAGTACCACCAACACAATGGTGACAATGCCATTCAACAATTATCAATCATAATTTCCACCATTGTTGGAAACTTATCATATCGCTGCAATATTATTTGAGTAAAAAAAATAAATAAATAAAAATAAATAAAAGGAGAATATCTTCTTCAATTAATTTTTGCAACACGTACTACCCAACCAAGTTGTCTCTGAGCCTCTTATAGTTGTTCATGACATGAAATTGAAGCAATCTCCCTATGCTTGACCAGAGGGCCATATCACATTCTAAGAATGTCATGCATTTTCGGCCTCATAAATCATTTCAAAGTCAAACTACACAATTATTCTTCTTTCAAAAATTTGAATCCCCAACCGCAAGGGTCCCCCATACTTCGGCCTAATAAATCATTTAGGAGGATGTAAATCATGGTAACTAAATGTCTCAGACATATAGAATTAAATGTTGGTGCGCATAAAGAATTTGTCACTTTGGACATAATCTCTACACTGTTGCTGTCGAGTAAAGCTACACTAATCTTGTGATTACTAATGGATGATCCAGGCTTAGCTACGTCAACGGAACTGTAACGCTTTGTCGCTATGTATAAGATATCACAAAAGAGCAAAACTAGAAGGCAACCCTACTATACGGTCCACTATAGTTCCCTTGGATTAAGTGGATGAAAGAATTTTTTTTTTTTTTTTTTGAATGAATGCTACTGGCTCTATTATAATGTAGTATCTGTTCATATACTTTCTCAACCTACTGAAACACAAAGAGCCAATAACGCCTCCACTGAGGCTCGAAATCACAATCTTCCAAATGGAAGTCCAACCCGGATACCATTAGACCACATAGTCCTGGTAAGTGGATGAAAGAATTAATTGCACGTACAATTAATATTATGGGGCTCTACTTTCTAGATTTGATTAAAAAAAAAGGGTAAGATCTAAGAAGACACTGGAAAATTAAGTTCATAGAGTCAACCCATTATTGTTATCATTACCATCTTTATACCTATTCGTGTTATATTCCATGCGTGTAACACCGTTGACAAAGTAAAAATAAATGATAAGTAATCATCAGTGTGATAGAAATGGTGTATGAGAAAATGAATGAAGATTGAGATATTCAGGAGCGTGAACACTTTTTTTTTAATGAATTTAATTTTAATTTATCTTAGACAAGGAACAAGGTTCAAGATTAGATTTATGAAATATAAGAAGTTGAAAAAAATTCTTTAATTGCTCTATTTTAATTTCCTTTTTTTTTTTTTTTTCTGATCTCCTTTGCTTTCTAGTGATCCTCTTTATGCATTCAAGTGTTCAATTTAATGCCTACAAGTGTATGTGTGTCTTATTATTATGTAAAAATTAAAAAAAAAAAAAAAGAAAAAGAAAAAAAACTTAGCACTCAAGTGAACTATTTTTTCCTTTAGTGCATATTTTTTTTGCCTTCAAGTGTATGTTTTTTTGCCTTCAAGTGTAAAATTCTATGCAATATTTGTTATATCTTGTGCATTATTTTTAATAACATATAACTAAATTTTTGATGAAATTTGTGAGATTTACAAACGATTTGTTGGATAATTGGTTTAATAACACTTAAGTTGCATAACCTCCATTTTTTGTACTATAAATTGCATCAATTGCACATCTATTTGTCTTCGAGTGCAATTTTTTGCCTTCACATGCATGATTTTGTACCTTCAAGTGTATGGTTTTATGCTTTTAAGTGCATATTTCGTATAGAATTTATTTTAAGAGATTCATTTATCATGGTTCACCGTATTTTTTGCACCGGAAGTAACATGTGCCACATGATCCTAAACCTATTGTTGGAATTTTTAGCTAAAAATGGCATTTTGAGTGATTATTTTGTGGTACAAATATATGTGGGTCCACTTCCGATTTGGGTCGGTTCAAAGTGGATTCGGGTTCTTCGTAGTGAGACGAAGAATTTGATATAATGTACGCTCAAAATGAGTAATAGGTGAATGAGAAATTGATTCTCAAAGTGGACATATTGGAGAGAAGTCAAAAACTTAAGTTTAAATGCTAATTAGAAATCAGCATTTTAATAACTTTCGTTGCACTGCACGAAAGTTGTAGAGCTTAAGTGTAATTAAGCTTTGGTTGCTTAATTAGTGAATTGGGTTTTTAGCACCTTTCGTGCTATGCATTCATGCTGGACGAAAGTGCATGCAAAATTGAAAGCTTAATTATAAGCTTTAGTTTCATGCTGAAAGTTGGAGTTGTGAGCTCCTTTCGTGCTCTCCTTTCGTGAGCTACTTTCATGCTGAGCACGAGTCAATGCTATATGCATTGATTCGTGCTGCACCGTTTCGGTGCGTGTGGACCACTCGGGTGTGGTTTCCAATCCCAATTCGTTAAACCTTCGGGTTTGTACGGACTTCTCAGTCACTCAGATATTTTGAAACGGGTCGTTGTGATCGGTACGAATTAATCGCGTATTAAGTTCGTGACCGTTGGAATTATTATGATAATAATTACGACCGTTTCAAACGTTATTATCCAATTATTAAATCTTGGATTTATGTTGGTTAATGACTATAATAATGTTACTTAATTCCCCTCTCCCTACATATATCTTGTTATGTTGGCAGGATTTGAGACTATTCTTGAAACTCAAAAACAAAACTATTGTTTTTCTCTCTACTCTCCTTGATTTCAAAAGAGAAAAATTGTCTGCCAACATAATTCCGTAAAACATCGGAGTGCTCAACTTGTGTTCTAGTTCGCCGGGCTTTGGGTTGGAGTGCTCGAACGCCAAAGTCGTAGTCCGTTTTATCCTGGGAGACTGACGCCACAACGATCCTAGCACCCTCGGGAGGCAGCGAATCGGTTTTAAGGAGAGTGTGTGTACACACGACTCGGGCTTCCTCTTCTTCTTATTTCTTCGCGTTGGGTTAAACCTCAGGTTAGAAACCCATCTCTTGTTTATTTTTTGTTCTTGGTTTCGGACCAAGTGGTAGGATTAATCTCGGATAGATTAAATCCTTGTACTAGTTTCGTACTAGTTGTGGTGGGAATAATTTCGTGGAAATTAAGTCCCGTGTACTAGTTTCATACTAGTTGTGGTGGGATTATTTTGATAAAATAAATCCCTATTTGGTTAATATATATATTGTATATATATGTAATTTTGGTTTCGTACCAAAATTGATTGGAATTAATTTTCTATAAATTAAATTCCATTTTTCGGGACAAATATATATTATATATATATATATATATTTTGTGTATCGATTTATTCACCAATATCCAACAATCTTAAAACCGACTAATTTTTTTTTGTGATTAAATCGATGAATTTCACGAGTGGTGGAATCGTGAATGTTGCCCGTGGGGCACATTCAAATGGCCAGATCGGCAACGTAGTTGCACTTTCCGAAACCCCGGTGAACTTTGGTTCGGAGACCGGTGGTGGCATCAAAGGGTATATCCCTACGATGAAGGTACATAGGATGGTACCTTGTGGATTGGTCGAAAGACTATGGAAATTCAAGATGTTGAATTTCGAAGGGTTGCAACTTAAAATGTTGTACAACCTTGTAATTCTCGGCATGTCATTGTTTTTGACCGAGATGGTTCCTAGTGAAAAGGAACACGAGTCTAACGCTCAAACTGTTAGCATAGTACGGATTTGGAAATATTTGGTTTTCCTATGCCTAAACTATGTTTTGAATGGTCTGTGTGACTCGTTGTGGGAATCTTTGGACCTGAAGTATAAGAGTGATGACGCTAAGGCAAAAATGTTTGTCGTTAGCCGATTACTTGAATACAAGATGGTGGATTCCGGGATCGTCCTAAGTCAAGTAGACGAAGGAATGATCGTGAGTGAAGCCTTTCAAGTGGAACCTAGTATCCATTTGTTGCCTTTGGGCAAAAAGGACTTCAAGAAGCAATTCTACGGAAAATGCTTCAATTGTGACATTATGGGCCACAAGTGGGCTGATTGTAAAGCACATAAGAGGAAGAATTGTAATTCTGAATCTAACGTGGTGCGGGTCAATCAGAATAAGTCCGAAATCATCCTCTCGGCAATGGTGACCGAGGTAAACCTGGTTGGTTCGAACCAAACGGAATGGTTCATTGATACGGGTGCGACCCGACATATGTGTTCCAACCGTAAGTTGTTTACTACCTTCGAGACGACTAATTGTGGGAAGGTATGGATGGGAAACTCTGCTCAGTCTACTGTGATAGGCATGGGCAAAGTAGTTCTCAGAATGACCTCTGGGAAAGAGCTGACTCTGAACAACGTCTTGTACGTACCGGAGCTACGGAAGAACTTAGTTTCTGGTTCATTGTTGAACAAGAATGGCTTCCAGTTAGTGTTTGAGTCAGATAAAGTTGTTTTGTCGAAATCAGGAATGTACGTAGGCAAGGGTTATGTGCTAGATGGGCTTTTTAAGCTCGATGCAATAACTGCGATTAATAAGAGTATTATTAATTCAGCCTAATTACTTGAGTCTTCGTGCTTGTGGCATGGTAGACTGGGTCATGTTAATTTTAATTCTATACGTAGATTAATTAACTTGGACCATATTCCTGCATTTCAAGTTGATAAGCACAAATGTGAGATTTGTGTTGAGGCAAAACAAACGAAAATTCCTTTTAAATCGATTGAAAGGAAAACGGAACCACTTGAGTTGGTTCATAGCGATGTATGTGACTTTAGATCAATACAATCGCGCGGTGGTAATAAATATTTTATCACGTTTATCGATGATAGCACACGATACTGCTATGTGTATTTGCTTAAGAGCAAAGAAGAGGCCGTCGATAAATTCATTCTTTATAAGAATGAAGTGGAAAACCAACTTAATCGGAGGATTAAGAAGGTTAGAAGCGATCGAGGTGGTGAGTACGAAGCACCTATTGGTGACTTCTGTGCAAGTGTAGGTATCATACACGAGCGTACGGCACCTTACGCACCTCAATCGAACGGTGTTGCCGAACGGAAAAATCGCACATTGAAAGAGATGATGAATGCGATGTTGATAAGTTCGGGCCTACCTCAAAGTATGTGGGGTGAGGCGATTTTGACAAGTAACTACCTTTTAAATAAGGTTCCCCGCAAGAAGCTCGATAAGACTCCTTATGAGCTGTGGAACAGTAGGAAACCTTCCTACCAGTACCTGAAAGTGTGGGGGTGTCTTGCCAAAGTTTTGGTGCCAACACCTAAGAAAATAAAGATAGGTCCTAAGACGGTGGACTGTATCTTTATTGGCTATGCACATAACAGTAGTGCATATCGGTTCTTAGTACACGAGTCCCATAATCCGGACGTACATAAGAACACGATAATTGAATCAAGGAATGCATCGTTCTTTGAAGATGTATTTCCGTGTAGGTCCAGTGACGGACCTAGTACGTCGAAACGAACATTCGACGAGGCTGTGGATAACGGCAGTGGAGGGTCTGAAATAGAACCCGAGCTCGAAGCTAGACATAGCAAGCGAGTTAGGATTGAAAAATCCTTTGGTCCAGATTTTCTGACGTACATGTTAGAATGTGCTACGCATATTCTAACTTGTTTACTAGAAAATGAACATGATTTTCTGACATGTTTGTTAGAAAACGAGCCTCAAACGTATGTAGAAGTTGTGACTTCTACGGAAGGACCAATGTGGAAAGAGACTATAAAGAGTGAAGTGGATTCTATCCTACAGAATCACACTTGGGAACTGGTTTATCTTCCTCCGGGTAGTAAGCCCTTGGGATCCAAGTGGGTCTTTAGACGGAAGTTGAAACCTGATGGTTCCATTGAGAAGTATAAGGCTAGACTTGTAATTAAGGGTTACAGGCAACGCGAGGGCCTTGATTACTTCGACACGTATTCTCCCGTAACGAGAATAAATTCCATAAGGATGATACTTGCCATAGCCGCATTGCGGAATTTGGAAGTACATCAAATGGATGTGAAAACAACTTTCTTGAATGGCGAGTTAGATGAAGAAATCTATATGGAGCAACCTGAGGGTTTTGCGATTCCGGGCCAAGAAAAGAAAGTCTGTAAATTGGTTAAATCGTTATATGGTTTAAAACAAGCGCCTAAGCAGTGGCACAAGAAGTTTGACCATGCGATGTTAACCAATGGGTTCAATATAAACGAAAGTGACAAGTGTGTCTACGTTAAGGAAACGATAGACGGTTATGTCATTCTTTGTTTATATGTGGATGATATACTCATCGTGGGTAGTAACGATCGAATGATCAAATCTACCAAGGACATGTTAAATTCGAGATTTGACATGAAGGATATGGGTTTGGCAGATTTAATCCTTGGGATTAGAATCGTGAGAAGACCTGATGGTCTCGTGTTAAGCCAATCTCATTATGTCGATAAAATCCTTGCAAAGTTTAATAAGGACGATTATCAAGTGGCTAGGACTCCATTAGATACTAGCGTTCATCTGTCCAAAAATCGTGGAAAGTGTATCTCTCAAGTAGAATACGCTAGGATTATTGGAAGTTTGATGTATCTAATGAGCTGTACCAGGCCTGATATTGCCTTTGCGGTTAGCAAACTCAGTAGATATACGAGTAACCCCAGTGATACGCACTGGAAGGCAATAGTGAGAGTTATGAGATACTTGAGGTATACTCATGACTGGGGACTGCACTATACACGATATCCTGCTGTACTTGAAGGGTATAGCGACGCTAACTGGATATCAGATATGAAGGACTCTAAGTCCACGAGTGGCTACATGTTTACGTTAGCCGGTGCAGCCGTTTCTTGGAAATCCTCGAAACAAACCTTGATAGCTAGATCCACGATGGAATCTGAGCTGATAGCCTTAGACAAATGTTGTGAAGAGGCTGAATGGCTACGCCATTTTGTGGAGGACATTCCTTGTTGGGATAGACCTGTACCTCCAATTAGTGTGCATTGTGATAATCAAGCAACAATTGGGAGAGTACAAAGTCATATGTATAATGGTAAGTCTAGACATATACGTCGAAGACATAATACCATTAAACAACTACTCACAACGGGTGTTGTCTCTGTTGACTATGTGAAGTCAAAGGACAATATAGCGGATCCGCTAACCAAAGGGTTGAGCAAAGATGTTGTTGAGAAGTTGGCACGAGGAATGGGTTTGAAGCCCATGGAATAAAAGTTCTATAGTGGACACCCAACCTAGCTGGCACCTAGGTTCAATGGGACAACTAAATTATGGAACGAAGTGTGTCACTGTGGGGGTCTCGGACTCCCTACCATTCCTCGTTAGAACAATGACTCCCGTATGAGGCTAGCATGTTGATGCTTTAATGATTCGAATGTCGGTTGACATGTGTGAGTATGCGGGATACTCGATAAAGAATCACCTATGTTAGAGAGAAGTGGGGTCGCTTCAAAGGAGAATTGATGGGCTCAATTCTTTAGAAACTCTCGCAGAACCAGGAAAGTGACCCATGACCAAAACGGGCACACCCATGAGAACAGAACAAAGGTTGGAAGGTTCCTGTGTGGGATATGTCATCGTCTACACAAACGGCAGTTGGTTCAAAGACATCAAGTTCTACCATACAGCCAGTAGAGTAAACATATTTTCACAAGGCAAGGTTCAAAGGGTAACACCTACCTATGCTATGCAGGGATCGACCGTTGAGCACGTTCGTGTCGATTTTTCCTCGTCCCGAAAATCAATTTTCATTCATGTGGGGGATTGTTGGAACTTTTAGCTAAAAATGGCATTTTGAGTGATTATTTTGTGGTACAAATATATGTGGGTCCACTTCCGATTTGGGTCGGTTCAAAGTGGATTCGGGTTCTTCGTAGTGAGACGAAGAATTTGATATAATGTACGCTCAAAATGAGTAATAGGTGAATGAGAAATTGATTCTCAAAGTGGACATATTGGAGAGAAGTCAAAAACTTAAGTTTAAATGCTAATTAGAAATCAGCATTTTAATAACTTTCGTTGCACTGCACGAAAGTTGTAGAGCTTAAGTGTAATTAAGCTTTGGTTGCTTAATTAGTGAATTGGGTTTTTAGCACCTTTCGTGCTATGCTTTCATGCTGGACGAAAGTGCATGCAAAATTGAAAGCTTAATTATAAGCTTTAGTTTCATGCTGAAAGTTGGAGTTGTGAGCTCCTTTCGTGCTCTCCTTTCGTGAGCTACTTTCGTGCTGAGCACGAGTCAATGCTATATGCATTGATTCGTGCTGCACCGTTTCGGTGCGTGTGGACCACTCGGGTGTGGTTTCCAATCCCAATTCGTTAAACCTTCGGGTTTGTACGGACTTCTCGGTCACTCAGATATTTTGAAACGGGTCGTTGTGATCGGTACGAATTAATCGCGTATTAAGTTCGTGACCGTTGGAATTATTACGATAATAATTACGACCGTTTCAAACGTTATTATCCAATTATTAAATCTTGGATTTATGTTGGTTAATGGCTATAATAATGCTACTTAATTCCCCTCTCCCTACATATATCTTGTTATGTTGGCAGAATTTGAGACTATTCTTGAAACTCAAAAACAAAACTATTGTTTTTCTCTCTACTCTCCTTGATTTCAAAAGAGAAAAATTGTCTGCCAACATAATTCCGTAAAACATCGGAGTGCTCAACTTGTGTTCTAGTTCGCCGGGCTTTGGGTTGGAGTGCTCGAACGCCAAAGTCGTAGTCCGTTTTATCCTGGGAGACTGACGCCACAACGATCCTAGCACCCTCGGGAGGCGGCGAATTGGTTTTACGGAGAGTGTGTGTGCACACGACTCGGGTTTCCTCTTCTTCTTATTTCTTCGCGTTGGGTTAAACCTTAGGTTAGAAACCCGTCTCTTGTTTATTTTTTGTTCTTGGTTTCGGACCAAGTGGTAGGATTAATCTCGGATAGATTAAATCCTTGTACTAGTTTCATACTAGTTGTGGTGGGAATAATTTCGTGGAAATTAAGTCCCGTGTACTAGTTTCATACTAGTTGTGGTGGGATTATTTTGATAAAATAAATCCCTATTTGGTTAATATATATATTGTATATATATGTAATTTTGGTTTCGTACCAAAATTGATTGGAATTAATTTTCTATAAATTAAATTCCATTTTTCGGGACAAATATATATATTATATATATATATTTTGTGTATCGATTTATTCACCAATATCCAACACCTATCTATCTGTTTCATATGCTTCTCCAAGTTTATAGATAAAATACTGAGCATTAAGAGAAGTTATACAGAAGTTGCGGTAGTTAAGAACATTAACTTTCAAAGGTTAATAATCATAATCCACAGATAAAATATAACTGTAATTGATTAAGAAAATCATTATATATATATATATATATATATGTGTGTGTGTGTGTGTGTGTGTGTGTGTGTGTGTGTGTGTGTGTGTGTGTGTGTGTGTGTGTGTGTGTGTGTGTGTGACGGTAGAAATGCTACAATAATTATAGAAAGTAGTTTGAACGGAGTTGCTGTATTGCTATGTGTTTTGAGTAGAGCCGTCGAAACGGTCTCATGGGGCGGGACCGGCCAAAACACACCAAAGTCCATCCCCGTAGCGGGACGGGCTAAAGAGCTCGCCTCTTAGCAGGCTTGTAATGTGGCCGCCTCGCCCCACCAGCCCGCCAGCCAATATTTTTTTGTAATTAGAAAAGATTTGTTGTACTGTAGGCTTGTAGTTACACTACTGTGTAAGTGTTTTAATTTTAAAAAATGACATGCAAACTAACAACATGTATTAAATACTAAATATTTATACAAATTAAAATAACTAACAACTAATAGAAATTATCTGAACTTTCATGTTTCTATTCAACATTAGGAATTAAAATAAAATAGTTTTGCAAATACTAAACTTCTAAAACTCATAATTCATCAACCATTATATCATTCATATCATGGTCTTCTTCTCTTTGATCTCTATCACCATTGATTTGGAAATAGGGAATTGCGTAACATGCTGCGATATTTTTTTTTAATATAAATTAGTAGGCCGCGGGCTTAGCCTGCGACCCGCATGACCCTCCCCCGCTTGGGCCCGTGACCCAGGCGGGGCGGGTGAAATAATCAAGAACCCGTCTCCTACCTACGGCGGGACGGGACGGGTCGACCCGGCGGGTAAAACTCATTTTTTATGGCTCTAGTTCTGAGTACAATATTTCAGAGTGTCCCCCTACTTGTTACATGGGCTCAACTTTTATATTATACAATGGTAACAGCTACAATAATGGGCACTAGCGGCCTCCTAATAAATGCAACAGCCCCCCCCCCCCCTCCCTCCCCCTCACGTAAGTGTCAGGCTCCTTAGTAATTGTTGTGCGCTCTCCTCCATAGCTGCTCTTTGATGAGACGGTAGCTTAAATGAGTGTGTGGGCTCTTGCAATGTTCCACATGCTCTGCTCCTAGCAGTTACTATTTGATTGTCTTAACTGTCTTTGATGGGTGAGAATTGTTGCATATATTTTCGGTGTGAAAACTTTGGGCTTTTTAGGTGAATATATTTTCTGAAATTGGGGTCGAGTCACGTTTCTATGCACCTTGGAATAGAATTGTTGCTTATGTCTATGAAACCTTTTGTCATAGGTTCATGGGACGATTAGCCAATCGTCATCAGAAGGAAATAACCTCCTGGAACCCTACATTGGTCTTCTAGTGAACCTCTAGGGTTTGTTGAACCTTTAGGGTTTACCATTCGAAGAAAAATTCGGTCTTCTTCTCGAATGATTACCGTTTGAGTTGTTATTATGCTTATTTCTCAAATGGTTCTTCTTCTTAGGCTGACCATTCTCAGGTTGACCATTCGATCTACTATTGCTAGGTCTGTTCTGTATAGTACTTGAAGTACTTTTCAGGTTATCTTTTGAAGATGTACCGTTCGAAAGTTCCACAACCTTTCAAGCAGAGTCACTTTTCAGTTGACTATTCGTTTTTGGTGTTTTGCCTTGATCAACAACTTTTGAAGGTTCGGGCACTATTTCTTGACCTTTAATAAATATAGATTTTAAACCTCCGCTTGTTGAAGGATATTATGGTTTGGTCAACTTTAAATGTGAAGGAGAGCTGGGATCAAAACCTAGTTTGGCTTTATCACCAATTGGTCTTTACTCACCTACCATTCGATCCATAATTTTGGATGAATTAGTGAAGGTAACTAGGACCTCACGTAATATTTTGCTCTCTCACTTCCCTTGCTTTGCAGTCTTCCTTTAGTATGAGAACTTGCTTCTCGAACTGGCCTATTGTGCTAATCATTTATCAATTTTTGAGAACAATGCTCTTGAAAGATTCGTGTTCGCCCATGTGTTGAGCATTCTCTTCCATCAATCTAGATTGAGTGCTTTTCACACATTTAATGTCTTTCATCCGTTTAATAATCGAATCCATAGGATCTTCACAAGCAATAGAGTCAGATTCACATTCGGAAGAGGATTGAGAGTTTAAATCTTCGTCATTAGCCATTAAGCACATTTCTTCTTCGAATTCTTCTTGGATGAATAGGAAGATGAGTCCCTTCTCATCTCCTAAGCTCTCGCTCTCTGAACTGGAACAGGAGGAATGTGATTCTTTGTTTGGCTTCTCAGTTAATTCTTTGGTCACAAGCTCTTTCCTCCTTCTGCCACCTTTCGAGTGAGTCTTTGAATGGTTCATTGAGGATCTACCACTCGACTCTCTAGGTGTGTTCCTCAAGTCGTCCTTGTTGGCACTTCTCGACTGCTCTTGGTGTTTCTGCACTATATGGTACAGATAGTCAACTTTGTAATGGCCAGGTTTTCTATAATTCTAGTACAAGTTTTGCATCTCCTTGGAGTCTTTACACTTCGAGGCACTTTACCACTCAGATTGTGTTCGATTTGAGGAAGATGGAGTGAATCCTATCGTGACCACAAGCCCTATAGTGAATCTGAGACGGTTATTTTGGGGCGAACATCAACTTGAAATTGCTTGGAGTGGTTGCTTTGACTTATCTTTTATTCCCTTAGTTTCTCCCTTTAGGTGCTCTTCCATAGAAACTCTCCCAAACACTTCTACATTGTAATCCATCAATATCATTAAAGATCTAGAGGAAGAATTCAACTTGTAATTGCTTTTCAATCTTCAATTTCCATGATCAAAGCTAAGTGTCATTTCAATTGCAATTTATTTTTCCTTTCTAATGCTTCCATTGATTCTTCATCTTTGCTATTGATCAATTTTGACAATGTTTAGCTAATTCTTAGGTAATTAGGATTAGGTTTACTTGATAGTATAGGATGCTAGAATGTTTTGATTGCAATTAGGAAGTGACTTGATGTATTGACTTGATTCTTGTTGGAAGTGGACTTTGTATAGACTACTGTTTGGTGATGGCCACATCATGGAATAGGTATTAGAGGTGTGCAGTTGCCAAGAGATTGGGACTACACCGTAGCCTAATCCACTTGCATTTCTCACCTTGCACCGAGAGATAGAGCTCGAAAGAAGATGTGGACTCTAAGTGTTCGATTAAATATCTCAAGTAATGATGTTGCCATAAGAGTAGGATTTTACTACTCGATACGCCAATTAGACCATGAGAGTGATTTGGCAATTAAAACATCTTCCAAGAACCATGATCAATGCATTACACTACTTCCTATACTTAGGACGACCATTTTATTGCACCCAATCAATGAACAGTTTACCTAGTCCTAATCCCTTCCATTCACTTAATTGCTTATTTACAATTACTTATTGCTTTACTTGTTACTTTGATAATGCTCTTGAGACCTAGCTTTCTACGGCTCTTATGCACTTGTGCTTAGCCGCGCATTGTTCAATTGTCATTAGCCATCCTTAGAGAACGACATCCTGGGGAAGCTTTACTTTTCCCAAACATTCTTTCCATCCCACACATATTACAACTTCCAGTTTTTATAGAAGTTTATAGTTTAGTTTAATTTAGTTTTTTTTTTTTTTTTTTCTTTTTTTGTGCAAGACTTAGGGTTCAATTTCTATTAAGGAGGGCTATGAAATTTATCCTATTATTAATAAGGAGAGTATTTTTTTTTTTTAATATGAATGAAAGTTGAAGGGGAACTAGCCATTTTAGTCCTTAAATTGTAGTATATATAATGGACAACTCAATCGCTTAATTATAATTTTAGCCCATTTAGCCTCTGATTTTTTCACTCAGCTCGGTGAGCTTTTAAGTCTTTTATATGAATGGATACTTTTCTACCGATTAGACTCGCAACAAATTTTCACAACTTAATTTCCTTTTTTAAATTTTTTGATCACCCTCAAGCTTTTAACATGTCATTTTCATTCTCACTTTTATCCTCTTGAATAGCCCTACCTATGCAACATGCATATATGTATCAATCCACCTAGACACTCAACATTAGTTTTTTGTTTAACAAAAATAAAATTTAGAGAAATTTGTATTAATCATTTCTCAAAATTATGAATAATTCAAATGTAAGGAAAGTATTCACATTATAGAAATAAACATTTACTTCATATCATGGGCATGCTTGGAATCGTTTATTCGAATTGGCATAACTCCAAAACATCTTAATTGGTGGCATCTCCCTGCATCGACACCGAAATTTTTCATAACTTTCAAAAGACATACTACATAAAATTTTTGACATCTTTTAATCAATTAAATTTTGAACATATACTTGTAACTTGTATAGAAATTGGATCTTCGAATTTCCAGACCAAAAATTACCTCAATACTGATAGATAAAAGTAGTACGCTATATATGACTGTTGGAGCAGTGATGAGAGAAAAGAAATATATATAGCTGAAATTGTACACTATTTTCCCTTCAAAGTATAATATTAATTATTACAAACTATTAGGGTTTAAATGACATTTGACTTGAAGGACTGAAAAGACCACGAATTGACAATTTAAGGACTAAATAGGCGCAAATTATATCATGCACCGCGGTGCATGATCGATCATGCACCGCGCATCAAAACGACATCGTTTTGTTTAATGAAAAGAAACAGAATTTTCGCAAAAAATAATCGTGTTTTTCAGTTTCATTTTGTATACACTGCAGCTTCAGTTCAACACAACTACAGTTTCATTTCGATATAACTACAGTTTCATTCAATATTTATACAATCAAATATGTGAAAATGTTATTTAATTTTATTTTATATACACTATAGTTTCATTAAAACACAACTACATGATCATTTCAATATAATTACAGCTTCATTGTACAATATACATTCAAATATGTGAAATGTTATGCAGTTTTATTTTATATATAGTGTAGTTTCATTTCACCACTACTACAGTATCATTTTGATATAATTGCAGTTTCATTTGATAATATCTACTATACTAATAAGAGCCCCAAGAGAGTTAGACCTATAATAGGTAGAAAAAATGGCGGTCAAATTTTTTAATCAAATGAATGGCTCATATTGATCAAATTTTAATTTTTCCTTAAGATTTCCTAATTTATCCTTAATGAATAGGATTATCCATTAACTTTTCTATTAAAGTATTAAATATTATCTTTTCCGTTAATTTATGTTAGTTCACCGTTAACTTACTCATTTATTTCAATAAGAAAGGTCTTAGGTTAGAATCTCATCCCAATCAAAGTTGACATAATTAGTACTCTATTTTACTCTTATTAAATTAAATAATAATTTAGTAGCTACAACAAAAAATAATACATATGCATTTCTTTAATTTATAATTATGTGTCTACAATGTCTTTATTCAAAAAAAAATATTCATTATCAATAAATTATATAAGAGAAATAATTTATTAGTTATATAGTATTTATTTTTCTCCAATATAAAAATTATTTACATTCAAATTTATCAATTGATTATATTCACTACATTGTCCCAACAATGTCTTTATTAAAAAAAAATTATGCATTATCAATAAATTAATTAAGAGAAATAATTTTATTAGTTATATTGTCTTTATATTTCTCCAATGTAAATTTTTTTTTACATTCAAATTCATCAATTGATTATATACTCACTACATTGTCTATTATCTTTTTTGTTCACTATTTTTTAATTAAATATCAAAGTTATAATACCAAATAATGCTATATATTTATTTACCAAGTATTTTATTAATACCATGAAAAAATTAAAAAAATATAATTAATAAAGCCAATCATATTCACTACTTGAGGGATTTGTTAACAAAGAGAGTATTCAAATCACACAACAAATTGAAGTGAGAACTACCTCGCAATGTCTTTGTTTGACAATCAGCAGTTAGTGGTTAGCGTTAGCGGATTATATTAACGAATTTGACGAGCGAATTATATCAACGGTTGGTAAAAAGATATTTGAAAAAAACAGTTTAGATTAACATGTAAAATGATCTAAGTGTATACATATATTTAATAATAATAATAATAATAATAATAATAATAATAATAATAATAATAATAATAATAATAATAATAATAATAATAATAATAATTGTTTTTAAAAAATAAAAAATAATAAAAAAAATATAATTAAGCCAATCATATTAACTACTTTGGGAATTTATTGACAAAAAGAGTATTCAAATCACAGAACAAATTGAAGTGGGAAACTATCTTGCAATGCCCTTGTTTGGCAATCGACAGTTAACTCTTCAATATTAGTATATATTTAATATTTTATGCCCTAATTTTTATTTTATGTCCCGTATTTAGTTTCAACCATACCTATACAATTATTTTATTGACAATTATAATCAATCTTCACTATATTATCTTGCATTTGTAAACTTAGAATTGCCTATTTAAATACGCAAATTCAACATTCAATTATAAATGCATGAACAATTCCAATATAATCTTGTCTTAATATACTGTAAAGTACTTATTTAAAAAAAAAAAAAAAAACATTGGACATTATCTCAATCGCACAATGCGCGTAAAAAACTAGTAAAAATAATATATGAGACAGTGTCAGTTTAGACACACTGTAATATCACTCTATTATAACTGCAGAAACGACGTCATTTTGACGCGATGCACGATATAACGACTGCTAACGGTATAATTAAGGGCCGGGTTGAATTGTCTGCTATGTCAAAATTCAGGATTAAAAAGGTCATATTTTCAATGAAATAAAGAGGTAGAATTATTTTCTTAAAAGAAATTTGTTAGGGTTGGCTATGGTTATGGTTAGCAAAATTAATAAAATATATTAAATTGATTGGTTAAAATACCAACACGTGTGATGTCCTTGGTACACGCAATCTTTCTCCTCTTTGAAATCCTCCCCAAATTCTGAGTGTTGCAATTGTTTTCAACTGTGCATCATCTTTATCCATCCCCTATATACTTTTTTTTTTTTTTTTTTTTTTGCAGGAAACTACAACAACAGAAGAAAGTGGCATTTTAGATTCATAAAGCTAATTAATATGAAAATCAGCACACTTTAAAAAAACAAAAGCTTAATCCCCTCTTGGTGAACGGTGAAGAATTGCGTACAAAAGTATGGTAATAATAATCATTATTATATGTCAAGATCAACGAATAAAGGAATCCATTACTACACAAAATGGATTAAGATTTGAGAATAAATGATGATCAAATTAAAAGACAACATGCACAGAAAATGATGATGATAATAATAATAATAATAATAATAATAATAATAATAATAATAATAATAATAATAAATAAATAAATAAATAAATAAATAAATAAATAGCCAAGCATCTTGTGCTCAGGTGACACATCTATGGTTCTTCTTGAGGAAAGGTCACAGGATCAAACTTTGGTGGTGAGGTATTAACTCTTTGGACTGTAATAGTTAGAGAAAATATAGAAAAAATACTACATTCTAATAGAGTATTAGAGTCAATACTATTAACAATAATAATAAAAAATAAATAACTGCAGTTTATTCATTGAGTCACTTCAGTGATGCATAAATAATTAATTTGGTCTGTCATTATTCACTTTTACCAATTTCGTTTTGAAAAATGCTACATATACTCTCATTTTGTACTCTAAATTTGTACTCACACACACAAAATCTTAATGCAGACACTTGTATTGAGACCCACATGAAAAAAATAACTTATCAGAATCCGCCACATCAGGAAATAAAATTAAAGAGTAAGTTTAGGGAGTACATATAGTAAAATTCTTTGGTTTTTAGTTGTCAAAGTGTGTGTGATTTTGATTAGACAAATATTTTTTTTTGCATCTAAATTTATCTTTTATGTGGTAATATAACTCTTTTTATTTATTACATCATTGATTACTAGCTTATAAATTAGTCTACTGTATCACAAATTTTTAAAAAATCAACTTATATGGAGTGACAAAGTGTGTGTGGCATACCGCATACACATTGACTTAATCTATTTTCATATCAATTCAGGCTATTTTAATAGGAAATTATTTCTTAATATAATTTCTGAATAAAGTTCAATTCCTTACACTTTGTAATCATTTGTGTACAAAACTCCAATTCTCTTTGGACAACGACAAAGGATGAGGCAAACTACATTTGTTATTTTTATATTTTTTAAAACATTTATTTCGATTATAGGGTTATAAATAATCAAACAATCAATATTAATAATCATTCCAATTCTATCATACTACTAAGTACTAACTATGCAAAATACATTCACCAAAACACATTCAATTACTAAGTATTTGATTTTGATTTTGATTCCGATTCCAATGTTCCAACCAAACAAACTCTAAGATCCTCTTTTGATATAAAACCATTTTGTTTTTATTTTGAGCAAATCCCTAAATTCAGTCACTCATTTTATACTCTATTATGTAGTGCAAAGAATATTAAGAAATGGGATGAGTTGGGGCAAACCAATCAAATTGGTCAAACAATTTGCTCGATAACCATAAATTTTTAAGTTTAACTTCTTGAGAGAGTTGTCTATTGGCTAGCTCCTTGGTTTGATCTGATCAACTATGAATAATTTAAGCTAGTCTACTTTCTAGCTTGGGTCATTTCTTGACTAAGACTGCAAGACGAGTTTCATTCAAAACACATTTTCGATAAGGATTGCAGACTTTTCTGTAAATTAAAGGAGAGCGTGTGGGCTATTCCAGTTGTAATTTAGTGTTGTCTATATGTAAAGCTAGAAAATCAAAGATTTTATCATAATGGCCCCTCTAAGTTGCAAAAAAGTTAATGCAATTAAAGATGCCATTTGTTTCTTGTCAAAAATTAGAAACCAATTAAATTTGGCTAGTAGACAGATAGACTAAAGATTGAATTTTATCAATTGCAATTTTTTTCAACAAAGAATCATCAAAGAGGAAACTACCCCTAATCATTTGCATCCAATCGCGCCCGAAGCATTGAACAACAAGATATCCTTGATATCATTATGACATTCATTCAACTATAATGTTCCCCAGTCACCAGTTTGCCCCAAATTCTCCAATATATTTTTTACAAAATATAATTGTGCTTTATCATAATATTATACAATTTCATGGTTCACAAATTAAATCAGTTAATGAAAGCTAATAGAGGCCGTTAGGAAACAATAGTTATTGTGTGCACAGTTGTATGGACCACGTTTTAGACGCAAATTATGCCGTGCAACCGAATGCACCTAGCAAGGTGCATACGGTTGCAAAACGGCGCCGTTTTACTAAAAAAACGACACGGCGCGCACAAAATCAAAAAAAAAAAAAAATTGGATGGCCGTTAGCGGCGTTATTCATATCATATTTGGTAGTTTTGCGATTTTTTGGTAGTTTGGCGTTTTGATTGCAGTATACGTAAAATCGCAATCGCAATAGCGATCGCAGTCGTTTTCCTGATTTATTGTATGGATCTCATGATGGATGATGCAGTAGACCAGAGAGACGAGGCATTAGATCAGAGAGATGAAGCAGGCGATGAATTGCATACGGTTCCAGGTTATTTTGCAGTTTGATTTTTATGGATTTGTGGTCGTTTGCGATTTTTGCAGTGTGATATATTGTGTAGGTGTTTATATTTAGTGTGATGTTTATTGTGTATGTGATGTTTATGTGATTCTAGTCTGAGATCATTCGTAACTCTTGGTGTTTATGTGTTTATGGTTTTCTGAATGAACGAAATATATATCCATAATCTTTGAACTATAAAACCAGAAGTTGTGAGCTATATATCCAGAATTATAGTAGTATATATCAAGGATTTTGTGAATGGATACTCTGTTCTGGATTGTATATCCATAATTATTGAACTTTTATGTCCAGAAACTGTGAGCTTTATATCCAGAATTCTATCACTATACATCCAGAATTATAATACTATACATCCACAAATTTCTAAACTGATACTCTGTTCTGGCTTTTAACACTATGCAGTCAGTGAAGATGTTGTTGTTGATTCACCAAGTTCAGATCCAATAGAGTTAGACATTGATGGTTCTTCTTCTAATCCAGGTCTATATGTAGTTTTATATGATCATAATTCACAGTGTTCAGCATTGTTATATGTTCATTCTTTTTCCATGGAAAATGTTATTCCTTTTGTAGAGCATGGCTGGATTTATTCGGCATTCCCCGCACCCCCTCTACATAGGAATTATATTTTCAATGGAACGTGTATTATTTAGTATACTTGAGGTTATATATTGCATTTGCAGTTGATGAAGATTTGGTTGGTGTTGTTGTAAGTAACGGGGTTGAAGCGTATGAGTTGTATAACAATTATGCATATAGAGTTGGTTTTAGTGTGAGGAAGGGTAATCAACGGTGCAAGGTATATAGCAAAACAGTCCAAATGAAGATGTTTATGTGTTCTAAAGCTGGTTTTAAGGTTAAGGCAAATGCTGGTGTTAGGGCATATTCAAAAATTGACACAAGGTCAGGGTGTGGTGCATGTGTTCAGTTTGACGTCGGTGAGGATGGGTTGTGGACGGTTACAAAACATGTAGAAGTGCACAATCACGAGTTATGTGCTGTAGACAAGAGTCATCTTCTGCGTTCACATAGAAATGTGGGTGATAATCAACTGTTATATTTAAAAGATTTGAAGAAGAGTGGTGTTGCAATGGCAGATGGTATTAGGTTCTTGAAACATCAAGCAGGGGGGTCTCCATTAGTTGGCTTCACTAATCGAGATGCTTATAATTCAATTGCTTCTGATACATCAAAGCGTTTGGATGGAACCGATTCGAACTCATTAATTGAAATATTTAGGAAGAGGCAGTCAACTGAGTCTGATTTTTTCTTTGATTTTGAAGTTGATTGTGATTCAAGACTATGCAGTTTTTTTTGGAGGGATGGTCGGATGAGACAAGACTATGAGTTGTTTGGGGATTTATTAGTGCACGATACAACTTATCGCACTAATAAATATGATATGATTTGTGGCCCTTTTGTAGGGATGAACCACCATTGCATGAATGTAATGTTTGGATGTGGTTTTCTGATGAATGAGAGGATAGAATCATTTGTGTGGCTGTTTAGAGCATTTTTAAGGTCTATGAATGGGAAATGTCCACAGACTATCATGACAGATCAATGTGCATCCATGGCTGCTGCTATTTGTCAGGTGTTTCCAACATCACGTCACCGTCTTTGCATATGGCATATTGGCGAGAATTCGAAGAAGCATATCAAGGCGTTAAGGAATAACAAGGATTTCTTAGATATGTTTAACTGTGTGTTGAAATACACAGAGACTGAAGCTGAGTTTGAATTTTATTGGACAAGGTATGTCCACTACTTTTTTTTTTCCTTTTTCGATTCCAGTAATTGAATTATGGATGTTTAGTATTAGAATTATGGTCATATAGTATTAGAATTATGAATATATAGTATTAGAATTATGTGAACATGTTGTAGTATAGAATGGAACTTCTTGATTGTTCCTGAGTTACATGCATTTAATTTATGGATTTATAGTTTTGGAATTGTGAATATACAGTGTTAGAATTATGGACATATAGTATTAGTTGTATGAACATGTATTAGTGAAGCAGTGAGCTTCCTGTTTGTCTCTAAATTATATGCATGCAATTTATGGATTTATAGTATTGGAATTGTGGATATATAATATTACAATTATGGATATATAGTATTAGTTGTCTGAACATGTAGTAGTGAAGCAGTGAGCTTTCTGTTTGTATTATATGCATTCAATTTGTGGTTTTATTATATTGGAACTGTGGATATATAGCATTAGAGTTCTGAACATATGTCTTATCATTTCAGGTTGGTGACTGACTACAAGTGCAACAAGAATAGTTGGATACAAAAGCTGTATGACTGTAGGGAGAAGTGGTGTCCAGCATTCAATAAGGACTATTTTTCAGGGGGCATTTTATCATCGCAAAGGAGTGAAACTACTAACCATTCGATTTCAAGAAGGCTGTCCAAGACTGCAGGTCTATGTGATTTTTATTCATCGTTTGTTAGTGTAACTTCTGAATGGAGGAGCAAAGAGAATGGTGAAGACTTTCGTTGTACTCAAGGGGTACCCAACATGATGATGGAGCACGTGAAACTTCTGTTACACGCTAGAGAGGTATATACGATTGAGATATATTTTTTGTTTGAGGAACAATTCATGAAAGGCAATGCCTGTCATCAAGAAATGGTGTTGAATGAAGGTTGTCAGTTCAAGTATCACGTATGGCGTCCAGATATAGATATTATAAGGCATGAAGTCAGTTTTAAGTTGTCAACCTTAGACATTTCGTGTAGTTGCAAGTTGATTTCGGAGTTAGGAATTTTATGCTGCCATTGTTTACGCATTCTTCATATACACTGTGTTTCAAGTATTCCTAACAAATATATCATGAAAAGGTGGACTAAAAAGGTTGCTGATGGTAGGGATGTGAATACTGGTTCAATGTTTTGTAGAGCTGGTGTCCCTCCTTCAATTTGGGTTGTGGAGATTTGCAGAAAGTTTCAAAGACTGATTTCATCTAGTCAAGATAACAGTGTAACTAGGCAGTTCTGTGATGAAGCAGTTGAGGAAGCAAAGAAAAAGGTTGAAGCTGAGATTGGCTATGTGCATATTGAAGAGTGCGGTGTTTCATCTTCAAGTGGTGTCATTCAAAATCCTTCAAACCGGAGATCAAAAGGTGAGCGTAACGTAAGGAGGAATAGTGTTATTGAAAAGAAGTACAGTGCTGCAAGGGGGAGGAGGAGTGCTGCAAATAAAGTTGCTTCGAGTACAAAGGGTGCTGTTCAGTCGTTGGTTTTGGAAAGTCTATCTGAGATTGCCGGGGATGGGTACCTTGTACATCCAAGTTCTGGGAGTTCGGAGTTTTGTCAGTATAGTAATGATGTAGATGATAATGCAGTTGTAGATTGAGAGTGGGGTTAATACCAGTTGGTAGCTAGCTGTTTTGAGGATATCAATTTACAAGTTGTTTGATCTGTGTATTCAAAATTTTAGTACTTGTTGATTTGCAGGTTTGAAGCTATATATCCATAATATTAAAGCTACATATCCATAATACTAAAGCTATATATCCATAATATTAGAGCTATACATACATATTCTGAGAACTATATGACCACAAAATATTGGAATTGTGTGTCAAATTAGTAAAAGTGTTCATAATGTTATATCATTATATCCACAATATTAAAGCTATATATCAATATGTAAACTGGTGAACTTGATGTTTACACTTATGTAAAATGTAAGTTCACAGTTGAACGAATATTCATAACTTTATATCAATATGTCCACAATCTTAAACCTATATGTCCATAATTCTGAGAACTATATGACCACAAAATATTGGAATTGTGTGTCAAATTAGTAAAAGTGTTCATAATGTTATATCATTATATCCACAATATTAAAGCTATATATCAATATGTAAACTGGTGAACTTGATGTTTACACTTATGTAAAATGTAAGTTCACAGTTGAACGAATATTCATAACTTTATATCAATATGTCCACAATCTTAAACCTATATGTCCATAATTCTTGAAATATGAATATATGAATATTTGAACAGTATGTTTATACTTATGTAAGATGTTCATAATTTTATATCCATACATCCACAATCTTAAACCTACATGTCCATAATATGAGAACTATATATTCAGTGAATTTCATAGATCGAATTTCAAAAATTGTGATAGAGTTGTTACAAAACGACCAAAGAACAGAAAATATTAAAATATTCATCCACAAAAACATTCATTGATCTTTCCAGTTTTACTTCTTCTTGTCTTCAATCTTTGCAGCTTTCATGACCTCGCCTTTGACGCTGTTCAGCTTTGACGTGATGATACAAGCAGCATACTTTGCCCTCAACTCAAAAATGAAGCTAGCCTGTAAAATAAGAAAAATAAATAACTAGTTCATTGTAATTTTTTCATCACTTTCTGATGTAGTTGGAATGTAATATATTTATGTTACTCTTACATTCGTGCGCATATGTTTCTTGAACCCAGGATTCCAGTTCTCGAAAGCTCCACCCATGTAAGTCTCCATATGCCGCATTACATATATGCCACAGTCGGTGACATTCTCTGCATTTTTCCAGTGCATGGCAAGGAACTCTACTGGCATGCTGTTCAGTTTGTGAGTCAAGGTGGATTGTCCTGCTGCCAGGTACGCCTTGAATGCTTCAATCTGGTAAAAAATTAGTTCAATGTTCATAATGTTTTAAATTCAATATATAGGTGACAATAAGGAGATTTTTTAATATAATATAAGCTACCAGTTTGTATGGACAGTCCCCATATTTATCAAGCTCTGAAACACCAGCAGGCAATTCCTTGTTGTCTATCACCTGAACCTTGGATTCCTTGACATTTATGCACACAACAAAGTAGTGTGCATGGCGATGCACTGGGAAAAATATCTAATTCCAAAACAAAAGGTTATTATTTGAAACAACTACATACCCAGGTACTGTTAACTGCATGGGTATACATTCATATTTGACAGAGTACTATATATACATAATTATAAAACTATATATCCACAATCTTAAAACTATATATCCACAAAATTCAGAAATTTATAAAGATCCTAATAAGCCGAGTATATTCCAAGCTTCAAGCATATAAATCCACAAATTAATAACTATACATCCAAAAACTACATTACCATATATCCAGAATTCTTAACAGTCTGTCCACAGAGTAATACATTCATATATTATCAGAGTACTACATATCCATAATCACATAACTATATATCCACAATTTTAAGACTATATATCCACAAATTCAGAACTTTATAAAGGATCTTATTAAACTTTGTATATTCCAAGCTTCATGCATATATATCAATAATAAAATCTTAAATTATTAAATTAAGTGTGTGTAATAGATCTTACAAGGTCTGCATCACTGATTTCCAGGTTTCCAAAACTTGATATTTCATAATTCAATCTATCATTGAAATTTTCCATCCTTTTCTCAGCTGGGAGACTTTTCATCCAATCATCAGATGGATCAAGCTGGAGCTGTTTTTGAATACACAGAAATGCAAAAAATGAGTATTCAAAAGGCTTAGAGTACTAGATTTTTAAAAATGCGCATCTGCATGTCAAAAATAACTCTTACATGTGGCAGTGTGGTGAAGAATACGCGTTTTGGTATCCCAACAGCACGTTCTGTGTTCTTCAAAGTTAGCCGCAAAGACCAAATATTCAAGAAGTCTATATCCAACTCGCCATTGCTCAAAGTTGAGAAGTGACGCCTTGTTAGGTAGTAGTCACCATAGCTGAACAGCAACTCACTACAGCACCAAAATAACAATAATAATAATAACACCAATAGTTATAATAATATGAACTATCTAAGTAATTTAAAGGTTATTATAAATATATGTGTTCAAACATACTCTTCTGGGTGTTCGGTAGACACACTCAAGAATGCATAGTTTGAAATGATTTTTTCCCGTGGAGTTGCAGTTCGTATAAAACCTGCATTCTGTGTCCAGTATGGTGACCTCAAACAAAGAGGCTTGTTCCTGAATCGTCGCTGGGGTCTCATCCTAACAGTCACGTCCTCAACATCAGACTCACTTTCTTGCATGGCACTGTTGTTTATATATCCACAGTATTAGAACTTTATATCCATAATATTAAACATATATGTACATAATCATAGAACTATATATTCACAGATTTAAAATGTTCATAATTTTATATCTATATATCCACAATTTTAAAGCTATATGTCCACAGTTGTAAAAATGTTCATAAGTTTATATTCATAATTTTAGCACTATAAATTCATAACGTTAAAGCCAAATGCAAATAACAAACTGTAAATTTACCAATCAAAGTCATCAACATCAGCATCAGTAGCAGCGGCATGACGAACATATCTCTGAAATGGGACCCTAACAAGTGGAGGAGTTACTTGTGCTCCCAAGGTCGTTGACAGTCCTGCATCCTCTCCAATTTGTTGAACCAAAGCATCCAATGGTAGGTCCTCTTCAACTACTTGCTCTGTGTGTTGCTCACATGGCTGCGGTTGCGATTCATTGCAGTGTATTCCCAAATCAAATGATGGAGCTTCAAATTCCATGGTTTTTGTTGTCTTCTGAAATGCTTCCACCAATGAATCCACTGCAGCGGTGAAGGTTTCACTCCCAAAGAATATGTCATCCAACTGAGATTCAGTTGGAATGGAAGTTGATTCAATTGCGCTTGCAGCACCTAGCATGTTTGATATCCCTGAGAACGCTTTCTTCATGACTTCAATAGGTGCGCCCTGCTTTCCAATTTCAGACATAGCTTCACCAAACTCCAGGACATCTGATGCTAGCTTTTGGAGCACACGGGTCACCCGATCAACACTTGAGAGTGGCTCACTTGTAGTTGGTGTCGGTGTTGCAGTAGCAGGAGTAGAAGAAGTAGTAGCAGCAGCAGTAAATGCAGGTTGTGGTAGTGAGGTTGTAGCAGCAGCAGTGCTTGCAGGTTGTTGCAGTGAGGTGGTAGCATCAGTCCTTGGCTTCTTAACTCTAGGGATAACCCTTCCTTTTCCAAACCCACCAGCCCTTTTTTCAGCCTTGACTCTCTTTCTTACAAGCGTGGTTGTCCAAGCAAGTATGCTAGGGTATGTTCTGTTGATCTTCATTCCTTTGAATTCTACTCGATCAAAGTAGAACAGCTACAAATTACAGAAAGATTATGTTAAAGATGAATTTAGAACAATTTATCCATGTATTCTTAATTGCATGGTCACAGTGTAATGCATAACTATATGTCCATAATCACATAACTATATATCCATAACTTTAAAACTATATATCCACAAAATTCAGAAATAAAAAATGATATTAATAAAATGAGTATATTCCAAGTTTCATGCATATATGTCCATAAACCCATAAATATACATCTAAAAACACATTAATATATATCCAGAATTATTACCAGTATGTCCACAGAGTAATACATACATATATTCACAGAGTACTACACATCCATAATCACATAACTATATATCCACAATTTTAAAATTATATATCCACAAATTAAACTGCATAAAGGACCTCATTAAACTGAGTGTATTCCAAGTGTCATGCATATATATCCATAAACCCATAACTATACATCCAAAAACACATTAGTATATATCCAGAATTATTAACAGTATGTCCACAGAGTAATACATTCATATATTCACAGAGTACTATATATCCATAATCACATAACTATATATCCACAATTTTAAAACTATATATCCACAAATTAAACTGCATAAAGGACCTCATTAAACTGAGTGTATTCCAAGTGTCATGCATATATATCCATAAACCCATAACTATACATCCAAAAACACATTAGTATATATCCAGAATTATTAACAGTATGTCCACAGAGTAATACATTCATATATTCACAGAGTACTATATATCCATAATCACATAACTATATATCCACAATTTTAAAACTATATATCCACAAATTAAACTACATAAAGGATCTTATTAAACTGAGTATATTCCAAGTTTCATGCATATATATCCATAATAAATTGTTAGTTATACACCTACAACTACATAAAATTCATGCAACTAGATTAAAGACAATAAGAACTGACCAATATCAATGTCATTGGCCCCCAAAAGCTTCTCTTTCTATCTTCATTGTAACTATCTATCGAGTCAATGAGAGATTGGTATGTGTAGGCGCACCAATTGTATTCTTTAATCATATCAACATCAATCAATGAGTTTAAGATCCTGTACTTGGAGTAGCGTGTTATGTTTCCTCGAAGCATGGAGGAAACGGCAAAGACTACGAAATCCCTCTTGAACTCATCACCATGATCAGCTCTCCTAACAATCTCATCTGGCATCTGTGTAGTTATTGGCGAGCCTGCTGTAATACCCCACCTCCTTCTCCATGAAGTCAGCAGCAGTTTGTATTCACGGGTTGAGGTGTCTTCCATCTTTGTCCCCTCATTGACCTTCAGAGGCCCTCGCGGGATTCCCAACGTGTATTCGACATCTTCCTCTTCAATGTGGAGACTATCATCCTCTAATACAAAATCACACCTGCAAACATTAAAGTTGTCCAGCAGGTATTGCACCAACTTTGATTCATTGGTGCAGAGTTGGAGATGAAGAAGTCCACCAAATCCAGTTTCTACGACAGCTTGTTTCTGTCGTGGTGAGAGCCTCTGGACAAGATCAAACATCAGCTTTGGCCCCATCCTCGTATTGAAGTAATCTCTCCTGTGTTCTCTAGTTCGTCGGCGCCGTCTCGTTGAAGTCTCTGCAACAGTTGTTTCCTTAGCAGGGCGTGAGCGCTGAGCTGCTTGTGAATTTAGGGCTGCTGCTGGTTGTTCACTAGTTGGATTAGAGCTCTGTGCTGCTTGTGAATCTAGAATTGCTGCTGTCCGGTACTCTCGTCTTCTTCTTTTTGTTTCTCTAAGATCCTCAGCCAGTGTAGGTTCACGAGCCATTTCTGTAAATAAGAATTATTAAACTATACATCCATAATATCACAACTATTTGTCCACAAACATTTCAGAAACACACTAATTGAAGACAGGAATGATATTTTCATACATGCATAAGTATTAAACTATAAAACCACAATTATAAAGATATATATCCACAATATCACAACTATTTGTCCACAAACATTTCAGAAAACACACTAATTGAAGACAGGAATGATATTTTCATACATGCATAAGTATTAAACTATAAAACCACAATTATAAAGCTATATATCCACAATATCACAACTATTTGTCCACAAACATTTCAGAAAACACACTAATTGAAGACAGGAATGATATTTTCATACATGCATAAGTATTAAACTATAAAACCACAATTATAAAGTTATATATCCACAATATCACAATTATTTGTCCACAAACATTTAAGAAACACACTAATTGAAGACAGGAATGATATTTTCGAACATGCATAAGTATTAAACTATAAAACCACAATTATAAAGCTATATATCCACAATATCACAACTATTTGTCCACAAACATTTCAGAAACACAATAATTGAAGAGAGGAATGATATTTTCAGACATGCATAAGTATTAAACTATAAAACCACAAGTATAAAGCTATATATCCACAATATCACAACTATTTGTCCAAAAACATTTCAGAAAACACCAAAAAACAATCAAAGAAATAGAAAAAAAACAGAGTATTGATCTGTTTGAGAAAAATGCAAAATCGTGTTGCAAAACCCTAGTAAAAAATAACAAGAATATACAGCGAATATGAATGTTAACAGTCAAAAAACACAACGTTAACAGTAAAAAATCACAAAAATACATTATACCTAATGGAGAATGCGATGATAACGGGCGACAATGCTAGAATGAAAATGGCGAAAATGGCGACAATGGTGAACAAAACAAGCTCCGGCGACAATGAGATGAAGACGGCGAAAATCGCGACTCCGAGTAGACAGAGAGAGAGATGAAGACTGCTACAGTGCGAAGGAAGTGTGTAGCTTGTTGGAGACGAAATGTTGGAAATGGCGGAAAAAGGAGTGTAGTGGCGTTTTATGGCAATAATAATAATATATTTTTTTTAAATATCGGGATGAGTGAAACGGTGCCACTAACGGCACCGTTACTTCCCTGGCACTTTACGGTGCCGTTTTCAACCGTGTGTACCAAGAACGGTACACACGGTTGCACGGCATAACAATTGCGTTTTAGAAACGACGTCGTTTCGTGTAATTTTTTTTTCATACGACTCGCTACAATATACATTTTTATAACTCATAATGTATATTATTTCAACACATAATTTACATTATCGTACTCCAAAAGTTTCATTATTCTAACATATAATGTACATTATTCTAACACAAAAAGTACATTATTCTAACACATAATGTGCATTATCTTATCCTAAAACTTTTATTATTCTAACACATAATGTATATTATTTTAACTCATAAAAAGGATCGTTTTGGACTATGGTCCACACAGATGCTTGGACCGTAATTTGCCGTTGGGAAAAGGGACCAGAATCGCACAAGCTACACGCGACAACTCATGCGAGACAAGTTGGCTAATTTTGGATAATTGGGGAACTAAAACAAAAAGCAAACTTTCCAAAAGAAATTAAAGCAGGAAACAGAGAAGAAAATGAGTTTATGAATATGCTAAGGTGCTTATCTCCATCTATTCTTTAAGCTTTAAAAATGGTCCACAAGCCATGGACGGTATTGATGGGTAGAATCCACACACAAATATAGCCAGAAAGATGGAATTATACCCCATGCTGGCTCACTTTCGGTTGATGTTTCTATTCAATTGTAGTTTCAATAATGTTGTATTAATTCCAATTATTTTTTTAATTGATTTTGTATAAGATCATCTCTTGAATGCCTATGAGATGAATCCTAAAAACAGTTATGGGTAAAATCATTTTTCTAAAAATTTTATAAGCTATTTTTATTTGATGTCCTATAAACTGGTCTATATTTTGCAAAACCTATTACTTTTTAGCGAAGAGAATAAGGTAGCTGATAGCCCTGCTTCTATGGGAGCTTATCAACATCAAGAGTGGAAGATCCTCAACACATGTCCTCCGGAAGTGATAAGGATTATCTTAATAACCTAGTGCATGCCACTTGTTCTCGCAGAGTTAAGGAGACAAGTTAGTTTTTTTCTCACTCGGAGTTTCCCCTCCTTTTCTGATAAAAAAAAAGTTAATAATTTTTAAATAATAACAATTATTTTAAAATTGAAAATTAAACACTTGTTAAGAAGCAACACATAAATTTAAATAAAACTTACTATAAAATTTTAAGTTCAACACCGAGTGAGATCGGTCTATTGACATTTTTAAATTGCACTAATCAATTTTAATTTGGCCAACTTAAATTTATTAACTTCTTGTGGTACTTTCACAAAATGCCATTTATCCCGTACATACTATTTAGTAATGGCTAAAAGTTTATCTCATGACAAACAAATTATTACAACTTTTCAACGACCAAAGAGATAATAGTTTTGAAGCAATAACTATTACTTTTAAATTGAACATTAAATGTTTATCGAGAGCAAATGCACAACATATTTAAAATAAAATTGTCACTTTTTAGCCAAAACTATAATAGTTTTGAAGTAACAACTATTACTTTTCATTAAATAATTAAATACTTTTTAAAGAAGTAGCACATAACAGAAAAGAGTATAGTCTATAATTTTTCGGCCAAATAATAATTCTTTTGAAGCAACAACTTTAATTAAAGTGAAATCTATCATGTTTAGTCTGAAAAATAAATAATTAATACTTCTATATATGCAACAACCATTACTGGAAATTATGGAATTTCCGACCACCTGAAAGTGATCTTAAATTAAATTGAAAGTAAAAAGTGGTCAGAAATAGCAACAAAGATTTTTTCAGATACCAAAAGTGATCGGAATAAGGCTTTCAACTTGATTTAAGATCACTTTTAGGTGGTCAGAAATTCTAAAATTTCCAGCAGTGAACAACACTGATTTATAATGTAATCTCCAACTCTGTGGTCCCCATGGCCTCTTTTAGCCCTCGCAATTTTACTAACAAAAAGAGTGTAATTTTATTATTCACGAAGTTTGCATTTTATATTACTAGCATTTTCACATGTGCGTTGCACGGAATCAATTTGTTATAATATTTTAAGAATATTTAGATCGATATGCAATTGTATAAATTGTAACATCGAATATTATATAGTGCAATTGAAGAATTGAGTTGGATCGATTATGTTTTTTGATGTTATCACTGCTTGAATTCTAGCAAATAATTGCTCAATTAATACCTAATGTGTAGATATACGCATTCGCTGGTGAAACTTTAGACATTTTATATATCAACTAGTAATTGTCTCGTGCGATGCACGAACTATTATTAATTTAACAAATTTACCAATTAAATTTTTGACATAATCTGAATTAGCAAAGAAAGTAATGGTTGTTGAAACAGAAAAAAGTACTTGAGTTCTTGAGCTCAGAATTAGTTTGATTAAAAATGTAAGTATAACTATACAATGTAATATTTAATATTTTTAAAAGTTTAATTATGCTATTATTATGTTGATTTTAAAGTTTATTGTTACTTGTATTATTATTTTAATTTGAATTTTTTTGAATGGAATTTGAATTTGAAATAACTACTTTAATTATATAACTAACATATTTAAATAAAATTTGTAATTAAAATAACAAGTGATATTTGTCGAAAATCTTCACCAAAAACTTATTCATTTGAAAAAGATTATTTATGTAAGAACTATATTTATTTTATATCTAATTTCTCCTCTTTATATATGTGGAGTCAAATTAATTATAATTGAGGTTTAAATGAATATATACACAAATTATATTAAATATAAAACTTTACCAATAAATTTGAACACAATAAACTTTTTTTCATACTTCATTATGCTTTAATATTTATAGAGATAGAGATAGAGCTATAATAAAAAATATATATATAATTTATAAAATATAAATGCACATAATAACTTCAAAAAAAAATGTATAAATACATCTACCCACACAATTAATGCATTCATACTTGCTAATCTTATTTATATCAAAATGCATTCACACTTTGGAGGAAAAATTTTGTGACTAGATTCTGTTTTATATATATATATATATATATATATATATATATATATATATATATATATATATATATATATATATATATATATATATATATATATATATATATATATAATGAAGATGTTTAGGATTTGTATTAATTTGGCTAATTAGCTCGTTGTCTAGCAACTTCGTTATAGAAATTATTTGTACGGAAGATATATTTTCTATGTAGATATATAGCAATTTTGTCATCGTCGTATAAAAAGAAAATATAATATCACTGGTTTGAATTACACATTATTGAAAATCTTTTTGTAGATGACATTGGCAGTAGTAATAAAATTTTGTCCATCCTCTTCAGGTCATCAGGATGGGTGACTTGGGAAAAAGCCACATACAAATGACCGTGATTAAAGATTGGTTTTTTCAGCAATAACCCAATGGCCAACGTGAGTTAGTGTTTGACCCTGGCTTTAGTTGATAGTCATGGCATATGTGAGCATCAACAGGAATTGTTTTCGCTGGAACTTGAAGGGCAATTTCATATCAGAAGGGGTGAGAGACTTTCGGGGGATAAGAACTTTGGTTCTTTGATGTGTCCCATTAACTATTCTTGCTTCGATAATGTGATCTGTCAATCTTGTGACGATGAGGCGCGTACCGTTGCAAAGACCAAAAGAGCCGTCTATGTTTGGCAATAACATAACAGGTGCACCAATCTTTAATGTCAATGAATGATTAGGAAGTCCATACAATCTCAAACTATTTAAGAATTCAGGAGTGTGTACTTTCTATTTTTTCATTTTTAAGTACATATTGACTTCAATGGTTTACGATTAATTAGTATTCGAATAAATTAGAAAAAAAATCCATCTTTATGTAAATAAATTGGAAAAGGAATCTTCCATCTTTATGCAAATACAAATGGGATTGTAATATATTAGTTACCGTACACTAATCTATACTAAAATGAATATTAATTAATTGGTAAAAAAATAATAAAGCTTAATTGTTAATTGTTAACAAAATTGTATATGAAAATTAACTGATATCTAATAAATTGGAAAAAGAATTAGTTAATTAATGATATGGAAAAAGAATTTTGTTGGAATTTTAATGAATTTGAAAAAGAATTAGTTAATTAATGATATGAAAAATTCCAACGAAATTCTAATATTTAGTTAATTTCCATATACAATTGTAGTCAATATATACTATTAATTTTGTAATACAAATGTGTTCTAATATATTAATTACCGTACACTAATACGAATATTAATTAATTGGTAAAAAATTAATAAAGCTTAATTAGGAACACATTTTTATTTGGAAATTAACTAATATATAATGAATTGGGAAAGAATTTCGTTGTAATTTTCCACTTTCTCTTTTTAAGTACATATTGACTTTAATTTGTGGTACAAATTCATTAGATATACATATTACAAAATGTACTTATATGGAAAATTTCAACGAAATTCTAATATATTAGTTTTTATTTTTGAAAGCAAAATAATTTCGGTATATTACTGAATGAACATAGTAATAGAGTCAAGAGGGACAGACTCCCAATACATAGACTGATCCTGATCGAATACTAATGAAGCTAAAGTATGAGCATGTAAGTTTAAAGTTCGTTCTAGAAGTATAACTCAAAGAACATTGAGTAAATGACGATATAGATGTCCTACATTGGTCTATGATCACTCTAACATAGGACAAGGTTGCCGTAGAGCTTGAGTATAAGGAATTCCGCAGTTCCAAGCAATCCGTAAGAAGATCGACCGCTAATATGTTTCTTTCCTTGAGCCACGAAAGAGACTCCTTGCAAGCCAGTGCCTCTTGAGCCACGAAAGAGACTCCTTGCAAGCCAGTGCCTCTTCCATAAGGGGTGAGAATGCACCAGGTAGCTTGCCACACGTTGCCGCTATAAATGTTCCATCGTGGGCTACAGGGCCGTATTTTAAGTTTTTGTGGCCCTACCAAAATAACAATTTTTAAAATCAATATATACAAGTTTTGAACATTTGACCTCCAAATTGAAATTGAAATATAATAAATACACATTCTTACCATCTCTTCATGGAACCTTTTAAATTTAATTGAAAACTTTTAATTTTTATTTCTAAACTAGCTAGGTAAAAATTAAATATTAAACCTCTAAAATTTGGGGCCCCTTTAAAATTGGGGGCCCTGTGCGATAGCCTAGCTTGCACAGCCTAAAATCCGGCCCTGGTGGGCTAGCAATACTATTCCATATGTAGCTTCTCCGGTCGGCAACTTGAATCCAGCATCGACGTAGCATTTCGACCTGGTATGCGTCTCGTCCATTGCTGCCACCGCATGCGCTGGTTGCTGTAGCCGTCGATGGATCTGCTTGTACGCATTTTCCGCAGCTGCTGCTCGCATCCAGGTTCGTCCAGGCCGTGGGAGTGCCCTCTCCTAGACCGCCGAGTTGCGGGCATTCCACAAATGATACATCACGCCAACCGCAACTCCGCATTGCTCCTCTGTCATGGTATTCAAGATTCCCATAAGCCATGATGGTAATGAATTAGTCACAATATTTGTGATAGGTAACTCTGAAACATTCCAAACCATCTTAGAATAATCACATAAGACTAGAGTATGCATAACATCCTCATGTGCCAATCCACACATTGGGCATGCAGGATCCACTTCTACCATCTTTATAATCAAATTATTAGTGGTGGGAAGAATATCACATATAGCTCTCCATAAGAAAGTCTTCCATTTGGGCGGTACCTTCAACTTCCATAATGTAACCCATTTATCAAAAGCACCTGGGTTATTCTCAAAATTGCCAATAATGCGCCTATAGGCATTTTTGACCGTGTACATTCCTTTTGGGTCGCCCATCCAATACCATGAGTCGTCATATTCCGGGCTAACAGGGATCATAGCAATACGGTTCACATCCTCAGGAAAAAACAGATAAGATAAAATATGTGGATCCCAGGTATTTGTTTGCTGGTCAATCAGGCTAGCCACTAGTGCTCCTCTCAACTCATCAGGCATACTTGTTTGGACCAATGGGATGGGGTCATCTGGTAGCCAAGGATGTCCCTAGATCAATGTTGTCCTACCGTTTCCAATTTTCCGTCGTACCCCAGAACAGACCAGATCATGCGCAACCATAATACTTTGCCAACAGAAACTCGGGCAATTTCCTATAGTGGAATCAACAAAACTGGTATTAGGGTAATAACGAGCCTTGTATACCCTTGCAGCTAAAGTGATTGGATTCGTAAGGAACCGCCATGCCTGTTTTCCTAGCATAGCCAGATTAAAGGCACGTAGTTCTTTAAAATCCAATCTACCAAATTTCTTTGGGATGCATAATTTATCCCAGGCCTTCCAATGTATTCCCATGTCTGCGCCATTTCCCCACCAAAATTATTCATGGTTCGCTGAATAGATACACAGACTGTCTCAGGTAGCAAAAAAACACTCATTGAAAATGTAGGCATATATTGAGCCACGCTTTTCAAAAGTACTTCCTTACCACCCTGGGAGAGCAACCTCTTATTCCATGAACCAATCCTCTGCCTGATCTTATCCTCCACATAAGCAAAAACTGCCCTTTTATTTCTACCCACAAAAGATGGTAGGCCTAGGTATTTTCCAAAATTGGCTGCATGTTCAACCTCGAGACAATCCGCCGCTTCCTCTCTGTCTCCCTCTAGGTATTCCGACTAAAACAGATACTTGATTTATTAAAATTCACCATTTGACCAGATAATTTTTCATACCTTATTAGGCATTGCTTGATAATACTGGCATCCTAGATAGTTTCCTTGAAGAACAATAAACCGTCATCTGCGAAAAAGAGATGTGATATAGGAGGTGCCCCTCGAGCCACTCTACATCCATGTATAGAACCTGCCATCTGTGCCCTCTGTAACAACATTGAAAGTGCCTCTGCACAGATAATAATAAATAAATAGAGAGATAGAGACCCTTGCCTGAGTCCGCGAGTGGGTGTTATTTGTCCACTACCCACGCCATTCACCATTACAATATATCTTACAGTCATCACATAAAGCATAATCAGTCGAATCCAACTGTCATCAAATCCCATAACACTCATCATTTTCCTCAGGAACGGCTACTCCATTCTATCATAGGCTTTTGACATTTCTAATTTAAGTGCACTCCAACCCGTTAAACCACATTATTTCCTGTTTAAGTAATGTCCCACTTCCGCTGCTACTAAGATATTATCTGTGATAAGCCTTCTTGGGATAAAAGCACTCTGGGATTTCGAGATTAGGTCTCCCATAAGTGGTTTCATCCTGTTAGCTATCATCTTGGCCATAATCCTATAAATAACATTACTCAACGCAATAGGTCTCATGTCTGCCACTGTTTCAGGCACACTTTTCTTAGGAATCAAAACAATGTTAGTATCGTTCAGCCCTTCTGGGAACGCACATGTATTCAAACAACTTGTTATAAACTCAGATACATCCTACCCAACCACACTCCAAAAAGGTTGATAGAAACCCGAATTCATTCCATCCAGGCCCGGTGCTTTATCAAGGAACATAGAAAAAATTGCTGTTTTAACCTCATCAGTTCCAAAAGGGTGTAACAATGAAGCATTCTGCTCATGAGATGCTCGGGGGATGAAATTATCAAATAGGGGATCCTTACAACTAGAGTTACTAGAGGTAAAAATAGCTTTAAAATAATCCAATACGCCTGAGTTCATACTATCCCCTTCAACCCACAATCCAGCATCATTTTTAACACGAGTAATAAAATTCTTTTTCTTACGAGCAGAAGCATACCTGTTATAGAACTTTGTGTTGGCATCTGCACCACGAAGCCAGTGTTGCTTCGCTCATTGTCTCCAAAACAAATCCTTCTGGGCATCCAACTAGCTCAATTGATCATCAATCTGTTGGAACTCAGCCAAAACAGTCGGGTCCCTTCTATTCATGATAATCTCCTGCCTCTGTCGTAGCTGTTTAATGCGATCTCCAAATTTATGAAACTGATCACCAACCCATCGCATCAACTTTTCTCCACAATGCTGCTAACAATTCAGCAACCCCTCAGTCCTCCCATCCTGCCAGGCAGACACAACCACATCCCTACACCCTTCATCCAGGAGCCAAGCCATTTCGAACTTGAAACCCCTCGGACCCCTCCCCCCTTGCATGCGGATTGCATTAATATTAAAGAAAAGAGCCGAGTGATCTGAAATACGAGTTTGGGTATTCTCCACCGATGCATTCTCATTCACGTTACACCAATCTGTCGTCGTCAATACCTTATCAAGTCTCTCCTCTATCAAATTCTGTGTACCTCTACCCTTTTCCCATGTAACCTAGTGACCTCTCATGGCCATCTGCATCAGACCACAGCCATCAGTAGCCTCCCCAAAACCGCGTAGAAGGCTATCTGGATATGGGTTTCCCCCCATCTTCTCGTGCTGGAATAAGAGATTATTAAAATCCCCCACCACCACCCACGACAACGAGGGTCTACCACTCAAAACCCCTAGTAAATCCCAAGAGTCCTTTCGTTTATGTTGTTCCAGATAGCCATAAAAGCACGTAATTCACCACAACTTGTCATTCGAAATATTAACTTCCACGTCCACATGGTTTCTAGAACAACTCAACAATCTAACCGTGTTATTCTTTTTCCAAAAGAGAGTCAAACCACCACTCAAACCAATGCTATCAATGTAAAAAAGTCCTTCGTAACCAAGCTTGATGCAGATTCGTTCTACATGTACCCGCCCCACCTTGGTCTCCATCAAGAACACAAACTCGGGCTTCTTACTGGACACTAGGTCCACAACTTCTCGAACTGTTCGTGGATTGCCCAAGCCACGATAGTACTAGCTGAGCGTACTCATGAGGATGGGCGGGACTGAGAACGAGTTCCCGTCACATGCAAGTTTTTTGGTATGTCAACCATTGCTACATCACCACTCCCTGAACCTGGCCGTCTTCTCGCACCGCCCGACGTTTGCTGGCAGCGTTTAGCAGTTGCCACCATCACATCGTTCATCGGCTGCAGGTTATCGCCCGGAATCTCGCCACTGCTTCCCCTTTCGGCCACAGCATTCGACTCCTTCCCAGCTGTTTCCTCCGGCACCGGCAACGGTTTTCCACCCACCAGCACAAACCAGTTCTCGCCTACCACCCTCGGTGTTCCCCGGCTCCCTCTCGCCCGCATATCGGGGCCATATGGATACAATTTAGCAGTCATGCCACTCTCACATGCCTTCAAGCAAAAGGTGTGAACATGCCCCATAAAACCACAAAAGAAACAATGCTTATGCAACTGCTCATATCGGAAAGTTATCCCGCTCGTCGTTTTGTCCCGCTTTACCAGTTTCATACGTTTCCATAACGGTTTGTCAACCGCAATGAAAACCCGGATACGGTAAAAATAAACCATGGGGCACCCACAAATCTGTCATCATGCTTCACAAACGTTCCATGCAGGAGTTCATGCAGCTGAACCCATATGTCAACCGTATTCAACGGCACCTCTCCTGGAATCGCTCCTTCGACAACCTCCCTGCAAATTAGGGTATTGTTCTCGAACGCCCACGGTCCCCCATCCAGAACATATTCCATGTCCGTTTCATGGAAGAAGACGAACAGGAACAAGCCCGGTTGAACCTCAGTGACCTGCGCACCCCTTACCGGCTGCCACACAGATGCCATAACCTGTTTCATATATTCCAGTTTAATCAGCTTTGCCATCAGAAACCTCCCTACCACCGCCCAGGTTTCCTCTCCGTCGCTGCCAACCTCCCCGACCCCCTCTCCGTCCGGTGCGAACTCCTCCTCCTCTAAGGCCATATCGGCCCATCTCTTCGTCAACCTCTCTACCACCTCCGATGCTGCCGTAGTCGTCATGCCACCACGCTGAGCAAAACCCTGCTTCGTCCCAGAATGGAAACACCGGTGATCTGCCGGAAAAAGATGCAAAGATACGAGAAAACCTAGTTAAACCCTAGGAGTGGAGGCTAAACCCTAGTTTGTCTAGGGAGAGAAGTTCGTAACTTTTAATTAATAATATATTAGTTAATTTGCATATAAAATTTAAAACAATATATACTATTAATTTTGTAATACAAATGAGGCTAATATATTACTTATTGTATACTAATCTATACTAACACTAATATGAATACTAATTAATTGTTAAAAAAAAATTTAATAAAGCTTAATTGGTAACAAAATTTTATATGAAAATTAATTAACATCTAACGAATTGTTACCACAAAAATTACTATTACGCAAAATTAGTATTCTGCATGTGTAGAATTTAAATTATTATTATTGGCTTAAAAGTAGTATTCAAATTATTATTATTGGTGTAAATAATAATTAATAAATTATTATTTCCTTATAAAACTACGCATAATTTCGAAGGAATTTTCCCATTTATTACGCAGAATTTGTTTTCATTAATCTCACAGTTATAATGTTTTAATTATTATCAGAATTTGGTAACCGATTTCCATATAAAATTTTGTTACCAATTAAGCTTTATTAATTTTTTTACTAATTAATTAGTATTCATATTAGTATGGACGGGAAAGTTAAAGAGGAGGATTTTACCTTTATTAATAGTATAGAATATAGATTGGTGTAAATAATAATTAATAAATTATTATTTCCTTATAAAATTCCACAGAATTTCCTAAGAATTTTAACATTTATTACGCAGAATTTGTTTCCATTATTCTCACAATTATAATGGTTTAATTATTCTAATAATTTGGTAACCATTTTCCATTTTAAGTACATATTGACTTTAATTTGTAGTAACAATTCATTAGATATTAGTTAATTTTCATATAAAATTTTGTTACAAATTAAGCTTTATTAATTTTTTTACCAATTAATTAATATTCATATTATTTTGGGCGGAAAAGTTGAAGAGGAGAATTTTACTTTTATTAATAGTATAGATTGGTATAAATAATAATTAATAAATTATTATTTCTTTATAAAATTATGCATAATTTCAAAGGAATTTTTCCATTTATTACGCATAATTTATTTCTATTATTCTCACAATAATAATGGTCTAGTTGTTCTCTGAATTAGGTAATCATTTTCTATTTTTAAGCACATATTGACTTTAATTTGTTGTAACAAATCATTGGATATTAGTTAATTTTTATATAACTTTTTTTTTTTTTTTACAAATTAAGCTTTATTAATTTTGTTACCAATTAATTAGTATTTATATTAGTTTAGGCGAGAAAGTTGAAGATGAGGATTTTACTTTTATTAATAGTATATTGGGTGTAAATAATAATTAATAAAGTATTATTTCCTTATAAAATTACGCAGAATTTTAAAGAAATTTTTCTATTTATTACGCATAATTTGTTTCCATTATTCTCGTAATTATAATTGTTTACTTATTCTCATAATTTGGTAACCATTTTCCATTTTATGTACATATTGGCTTTAATTTGTGGTAACAATTCATTAGAAATTAGTTAATTTTCATATAAAATTTTGTTACCAATTAAGCTTTATTAATTTTTTTTTCTAATTAATTAATATTTATATTAGTTTGGGCGGGAAAGCTGAAGCGGAATATTTTACTTTTATTAATAGTATAGTTTTTTTTTGCCTCAAATTTTAATAGTCAAACTTGCATTGTGTGATGTTTTTAGAGACAAAAAGATTAGTTGTTTTTTTTTTTTTCCTTAATGGGGATTGAACAATATGTTCGATCAAGGATATTAATTTACTGCATAATTTCAATGGATTATGTTTGAACTAACACACAACTTGTTTTTAAATCAATTGTAAAGATAAAGCGTTTATCATTATATTATGACATATTATGTCATAAGCTATAACTAGTCGTTAAAATGTAACTTTATTTTCTTATACTCGTTTAGTAGTTATCGCTATACTTCAATGACAAGATACTAGACTTAAGCCCTCTCCCCAAAATGACAAGATACTAGACTTAAGCCCTCTCCCCAAAATTTGTTTTTTTTTTTTTTTAATGTTACTGGCCCTATTACATTGTAGTATCTGTTCATATACTTTCCCAACCTACTAAAACAGAAAGAACCAATAACACCTCCACTGAGGCTTGAACTCATAACCTTTCAAATGAAAGTCCAACCCGAGTACCATTAAACCACATAGTCCTCTCCCCAAAATTTGGTTAAATGTAAACTTATTGTGAACTATCAATGTTAGGAATAGTTGTAAGTAACAGGATTTCATGATATTGATTAATTGTATTAGGAAATTAGATTTCCCAAAGTTAGATAAACTTTCAATTTATAGAAAATTGTTGCGTCAAAAAATACCAACAAAAATTTTGCACTTTAGGTACATTATATTTTTAAAGCAGAAGATTTCACATTTGCACACTTAGAAAACTAATTTCCAGAGGATAGGTTATCAAAGTATCAGGCAATTGATGAGTGTCAAAGACACATCTTTTTAGAGGTTAATTTTGCATCTTTTGGAGCTAAATTGATTATCTTTGTAATTGGCTTGGATGTTATTTGATACAAATTGACATAATTGAGGTACAAGGAACATGGTGAGTGAATTTTGGTGTTCTGTAGGATTTTAGGCTGAATTGGAAGCATTTGGACAATGTTTGGAGCATAATTGAAAGAAATCCCGCAACAACAAATGTCACGAAGGAGTTCACGTTCGTGAAACCAACCGTGGGATAAGATCAGAGAGTTGTACGCCTAGTTCCATGATCATGATTTAATTCCCCAGCATTGTAAGCAGGGCATCATGAGCGTGGAACGCGTCGTGCAATTTAGGCGCAAAGTATTTAAGAAATTTGAGAAGTTGACTTTGTAACCTAGACTTTACTTTTATCTTTGACTACTAGTCATAGCTCTAAAAACTCTCCAATTGTAGAGAGAGAAAGTAGTTCTATGGTTCTAAGGTGAATTGACAACTCATCCTGATCTTGGAGCTTCTTCCTTGCATGATTGGATTTCTTGTTGGATTGATCTCAATTCTGATTGAAGTTAAGTAAATTCCAGCATTTTATCTCTTTTAATTTATCTTCCATATCCATTGCTAACTCAATTGCAATTGCTTCTCAATTTAGAACATGAGTGACTAGATTCTCTTACGGAATGGATTAGCATTTACTTGCATGGTGCAAGTTTGATTATTGATTGCTGTTGGAAATGTATTTGTGTTGATTGCTTGAATTCTTGATGGAAGTATAAGGTTTTGTTGATTTTCATGGGGTTACGGCCCAACCACATGGAATACCTAGGAATTAGCTTGGTTGCAAAGAGATTGAGACTATGCTAGGGCCTCATTCTACTTGCATTTCCCGCCTTAGATCCAAGAGGACAAAGTCCGGAATGAGGTGTAGGCAAGGTGTTCGACAAAATGTCTCATGGTAGTAGCATAGACACTTGGGTGCTATATTACTCCATGATAGGCCAAGAAGACCTAAAATGGCTTTGGCAATAACAAACATTTCTTTTGACTCACAATTAGCACATTATACATTTCCTACCTAAGGTACTTGATAGCACAATTACAAGGAAATGCTAATCCATACCCATTCAATCTTACTTGATTCTTTAATTGAGTTGTTAGTTTGCTTTCTATACTTTGCAAACTTGTACTTTGAACACAATACTCTTGTAAGTTCATTGCTCACTTGTGATCTGCCACACACGAATCACTCCAAATTTGCCATCTGTTGTGAATGACATTCTCAGGGAATCTTCATTCTCCACCTTACTTTCCATCCATCACATATACACAATTTGTCAAAATAGCGTCATTGCCGAGGATGGCATACGGTGACTATTGATGTGTTTTTTTGGAGGGCATGAGATGAACATGATCTTGGTAGACTAAGTCATTTACTTGCTTTCCTACTCTCTTTTGTTTACATTCTTTACATTCGTTTACTTTACTCTTGATTTTTGCTTACTTTGTTTGGATTCACCTACGCAACTACTTCTAGTTGCAAGACCACTTGTTCATTGTCATCTTGAAGGTTAGATGCACACTAGGTCAGGGGGAGGCCAAGGCTTACTTCCTCTAGACTTGGAGATAAACGCCACTACAAGGAGAAGGAAGATCATACGAACTCAAGGACACGTAGACGAGATAGCATCCACTAGTGCCATTAACCAAGGAGTTCGCGACCACCACTGTGACACCCCGTAAATCTAACTTCTAATTGTGATTAATTGAGGAATTAATCCTAGCTTTCCTTTGATAATTTCTCTATAAAAATCCTGAAATTTGATAGTCGAGGGACTAGAATTTGACTAGTCTCTTTAGTCAACCAAGTGTACCTTTTGCCTTATGCTTTGTACCTCAACCCTTGTGTCTTTCTAACCTTAGTAAGGGTAAAATTGACCTTCCACACATGTTTTGTTGTTCAAGCCATCCCTAGCAAGACATTTCATTCATTTCCCATGCTAGCCAAATCTTAAAACCTCCACCTTCTCTCTACAAGAAATCTTAGCTTTCTCTCCAAGCTAGAAGAAGGGTTCTCTATCTTTGCAAGATTTCACCTAAATCTTCCACCTTTCTACCTCTCTAGCATAGGAAATGGTAAGATCTCTAGTTGTTTAGTGTTTTTAGCTAGCTTAAAGGTATCTTTATCTTATTTTGGTGTTTTTCCTTGTGGTTTGGTTTGGTGAGAAGTCCTTGTTGAGGAAGAGCTTCAAGGTGAGGCATAGGAGGGTAAGAAGAAGTGGTTTTTGGTCTATAAAGGTAACCCATCCTTTACAAAACCTATTTTATAATTGCTATTGGTATTTCTTGGCTTCTATTTGACGATTCTTGATGTTGTGAGTGATTTGATGCATGATCTTGTGATAATGCATGTGTAGAGCTTGTATTTAGGGTTCTTGAATGCTTTTCTTTGAGCTATCCTTGGGTTCAAGTCATATCTTTGTTGTATGTGAGGTTTTGGGTGTTTTGGACTTGAACATGGCTTTGTTGATGAATTTTCCCGAAGGGAAAAATTGTGTATGTAGGTGGTACCCCACGGGCAGAACGGCGGGCAGTGGCCTACCCGCCGCCCCACCCGCGGGGAATAATGTGAAAGTGGGGTGTACCCCGCGGGCAGGCCCACGGGTGGGGGGGCCTACGCGTGGACCCACCCGCGGGGAACATATGTGGGGATTGCAGGGATTTGTTCCCCGTGATCCTTTCTTCTTGGTATTTGATGTTTTGACCTCCCGTTGTTCAATTATTGAGCTTTTGTGAGTCTTCTTGATGTTTTGTATGTCTAGAACGATGTGTTAGGAATCCATGTTAGGATTTGGTGTTTTGAATCGTGCTAAGGGTCCAACCTTGTGATTCGTTGGGCTAATATGAGTCTTGAAGGTCCGATGGAACCATTTTGGTTTACCCGTTTTGATGAGCATTCTAGTTTGATGTTGTTATGCTAGTATGTATGGTTTGTTCCTTCTTGTTGAGGATTGGCAACTCGTGTTGCCAATCATATTGGTATTGGATTGTAGCCCATTATTGTTGAGTATTGTATCATGTCTTTATTGAAATCTCTTGATTGATTCTTATGGTGTGATCTCGTACAAATCGTTGTACCCTTTGTTGATACTTGATTGGGGCTATTGATGAGCCTTAGTCTCCTTGATGATGATGACTATGTGTGAATATGAATGAGATTGGTGGTTTTGTTACTTGAGCTTTGCTCACATGATCGGTGGTATGTTACTATGATTTGAACGGTACCCTCGTGTACTATGAGTTCGGCGGAAGTTTGGCGGGGGACGACGGTCCCAGACCGGGAAAAGGTTGGACTCAGAAGTATAGGGTGGCACTCGGAGGTACAGGTTGGAACTGAGATAAGGTCGGGGGTAGCCATAAGGGTGGTACTTAGGGATAAGGTTGGAACATGAATTTGTCATTATGTGATTGATGCATTTCCTTGCTTATGTGCATGTCTATGATGAACTCTAACTTGTGCATGGTAAGTTGCATCTAGAGTCGTGGTTGTCATTTGTTGTTGTGGTCTCTACTGATTTGGTTGAGTTGTGGGTCTTGATCCTTGTTGAGAGTGTGTTATGATTGATTGTTGTCTCACCTCTTGATTTTCAAATGCTATATACTGTATTCCTCAGATCCAAATGGTTTTGATGATATCTATATATATATATTGGTAGTTAAACACATATTGGTGGGTGTTTTATTCGCTGACCGGGTGTTATCCCTTGGCTTTTACAGGTTTCGATTAGTTGAGGAGTGCGCTAGTGGAGACTTCTACCTAGTATAGCTTTACCCTTCCTTTAGTTTATTACTTGGCCTGTGAGCCGTAGACTCTGGATGTTAGTTTAGTGATTATGTTGCGCCTGTGCATCTTTAGTGCTTTAAGATGTTGCATAATATCCCCGTTTAGACTTGCTTTCGCTTAATGTTTAATGAATGATTAGCTTGCTTATCTTGCCTTTTAAGTGTTAAAAATATTGGTAAAATCGGGGGTGTTACAACCACCACTAATACACACTCAAAGATGCTATGAAGATGCCTATGATGAACCACCAATTCATCCTAGGCTTATGCAATTCCAAGAAGAAGGAGGGCCACATGTTGATCAACAAAGACCACTCATTCCACCAAGGCGTGATGAGTACTATGATGCTCAAGGGAACAACCGGAGAAGGACCGTTGCAGAGTACATGACTTCGGACTTCTCCATGCACAACTCGATCTATATTCCCCCAATTGAGGCAAATAATTTTGAAATCCGATCGGCAGTTATTACACTTGTGCAAAATTCATTGTTTAGTGGTTCACTAGCGGAGGATCCTCACACTTATATCACACAGTTCATCCAATCATGTGGGATGTATCACAAAAATGGAGTGTCAGACGAAGTGGTCTGGTTGAAGCTATTCCCATTTGAGGTGATAGGAGATGGGGCTAGATGGGTTGATTCACACAAACAACTATTTTCATTCTTGGGGTCAATTGCATAAAGAATTCATGAACGAGTTTTTTCCTTTGACTAAAACATTGAAGATCCGAAAGCAAGTCCAAGATTTAAAGCAAGGTTATATGGAATCTTTGGGTGAAGCATCGACCTGTTTCAAGAGCTTGAAGCGGCAATGTCACCTGCATTTGCTACATCTGTGGGACGTCATTAGTTCATTCTATGGTGGACTCAACGATGATAGCAAGATGTTGCTAGACTCGTCTTCAATGGGGGCATTTGTATCATCCCCACTAGAGGAAGCCGAAGCATTGATTGAAAGAATTTCGGCAAAAACTTCACTTTGGTACAAGAGAGATACTAAAGCCGGGAAGTATGAGGTTTTAGAGAAATTGGTGCAAGATGCTAAGGTAGAGGCAATGGGGCATGAAATCAAGAGGTTGCAAGCTTTAGTTGAGAAGATGAGTAAACAATCTCAATCGTGTATGGCCCTAGCACTCTATTGCAATGTTTGTGGAGGTCCTCATGATACTATGGAATGCATGTTTCCTAACAATGAAATCTATGAGCAAGTAGAGGCCATTGGTTACCAACAAAGGCTTCAAGGTCAAGGCTACAATTATAGAGGCCGTGGTAATCAAGGTTGGAAATTAAACAAGGAAATGGTTTGAATAACAACTCAAGCCAATGACGATACAATCATCAAGGGAGGCCTAATGTCAATCAAGGGAGTAAACCAACCGATGGTTCTACTAGGGAAAGCGGCCAAGTCACATACAACCCAATTCAAGGTAATGCAAGCAATGTTCCCTATAGGCTACCACAAGCTTCCCACGGTAATGCCTATACTCCTAGGTATGAAAGCCAAATAGAGTTTGAAGAAAGATTGATGTGAACGATGACCGATATGGGGAATGAAATAAATCTCTTCATGCAAGAAATGAAGCAAGAAATCTGGCAAGAAATATCCACATTGCGCCAAGAAAGCCAAACTGCCATAAGAAATGTGGAGACACAGTTGGCTTAAGTGGTGAAATCGATCTCGGAAAGGTCATGGGGTGCTGTTCCAAGCACCACCGAGAACAACCCAAGAGAACATGTTAATGCTGTTTCTTAGAGGGTTGTGAAGGAGGACACTGGAGATGTTTCTTAATTATGAGCCAAAGGGGAGCACCAATGTGTCTAAAGCCAAGGAGGAAGAACTCAAAAAGAAGGGTAATGAGGCTACCTCAAGTGGCCTAGCAACCCAGAAGGAAGATTTGAAGGAAAAGCCGATTACACCTCGTCCGACCACCAATTCACTTTCCTCAAAAGCTTGTCAACATGGAAGAATTGGAGTGAAAAGGTAAATTTAATGCACTTCTTCATAAGATTCACATTGATATACCATTCTAGAATGCACTTGGTAAAATGCCTAAGTTCTCATGCTATCTTAAAGAACTTCCGAAATAGAAGAAAAAGTTGAGTGATGTTTCTAAGGTGGTTTTGAATGAAGAATGTCCATTCGTGCTTTATAAAGGATGGCCACATAAGTTGGGGGATCCTGGTGCATTTGTAGTGCCTTGTTTGGTTAAGGATCTTGATTTTGATAATGCATTTGCTAATTTAGGAGTGTTAATTAATGTGATGCCTTCCTTTGTGGTCGACCGTTTGTTGTTACCTCTTTTGACCCCAACTCATTTGAGCGTTTGCAGTCTTGATGGCTCTATTCGGTTCCTTAAGGGGATTTCCAAAAACATGTTGGTGCATGTCAAAAGATTTATCACTCCTGTGGACTTTGTTGTTTTGGATATTGGTGATGATGATCTTGATATACCTATGATCTTTGGTAGACCATTCTTGGCCATTTGTAGGGCCATTATTGATGTTGGCACAAGAAAGTTAACCCTTCGTGTAGGTCATGAGGAAGCAAAGTTCGTTATGGTTTTACCAGAGGACAAAGCAAAAGGCAAGGGCAAAAACAAGGCCAAACCAAAAAAGCCTTTGGAAAAGTGAAGATCTCTTGTGGAGGAAGAATTGGATGACCCCTAATTACTTTCGACCCAATGGTTTTGAGGTGCCATGAGAAGAACATGTTGATTGTGTCGAGCTAAAGACGTTAAACATAGAACTTTTTGAGAGGCAACCCAATTCCTTTTATTGCATTTTGGTACATTTTTTTGTTTTATTTTATTGTTTTTTGGGTCCATGTGCACAGGAACATACCATAACGATGCTTAGGGAGAAGCCATTTTGCAAACAAATTAGGGAGTTCATAGTATGTAGGGTGTCACAGTCGTGATTCCCAGCGTACACTGTTTGGAAAGATTGTACAAAGGGGTTCATGACCATGATCTAGACTTGGCAATTCGTGTATACGGGTCCGTTAACGGGTCGACATGATAACAACACGAACACGATAAGGCTAAACACGGACATGACACCTTATGGTTAACTGGTTCAAAATTTTAACACGAACACGATTTGTTAACGGGTTAAACGGGTTGACACGATAGATACGTTTTGTTAGCAGGTTTCAAGACGTGTCGGCACGAAACCCGTTTAAACCCGCTATTTCTATTAATATATTTAAAAAACTAAAATTTAAAGTTAAGTTATATAAACAAAAAAAAAAACTTACAATTCAATCCATCAAACAAACTAAAAAATATTCAATTCATAACATTCATAAAATGATAAAATAACATCCAAAAAGCATAATTAAAGGAGTATATACTAGTTTTTACAATAAAATTGAACACACAAAATTCAAATTTCAAATTGTCAAAACAATTGCTGTAGGATCTTGGCCTAATGTAGTAAATTCATCCTTAGTCATGTTCATAATATTTTTTGTAATCTCATTCATGGCAATGGTTTTTAGCGGGTTATAAACAGGTTTGTGTAAACGAGTTCGTGTTAACGGGTTAACACGATAATATTAACGGGTTAAACGGGTTCTTAATATGTTTAACAGGTTGACTCATTAAGACACGAAACATAACGGATCAATTCATTAATGACCCGGGACACGTTAATGCTACACACTAACCCGTTATTTTCATGTTCGATTTCGGGTCGTTTCCATAATTTCCAGGTTTACCATGATCCCTTGCGTACAAGTTTCTGGAAAAATTGTACATAGCGTCCCACGATCATGATATTGCTCTTACAACTCTCTGAAGAAATTGTACGAGGGGTTCCACGATCGTGGTACTTAGCGTGAGGAATTCTGAGAAGACAAGACTTTGTACGACGATTGTACGCGGCGTTCCATGAGCGTACAATTACTAGTACAATCTTCCTAGATGTGGGTTTGCACTTCAAATACTTCCATCCCTTCATATTCTCTCATTCCACACAAAACCTACCCCAAGGTACGAGCATACTCTTTTCCATTGCACATTCCTTCCATTCTTTTGGAGATTTCAAGCTAGATTCTTCAAGTTTCCATCAACTTTGAGGTAAGAGCTTTCATCTAGACTCATTTATGATTAAGGTTCTTAGCGTTTTCTCTCTCTAATACACTATGTGTTGATAATGCTAGATTCTTGTGGTGTTATTGGATAAATTTTGTTGATATTGTTTGAGATACATGAGGAGAACCCTTTTTTTTTTAATTGATAAATTGCATGGTGGATTAGTATAATTGAATGAGCATGGTAAACCATAGGTTTATGAAATGGGGATTTTTAATTGGGTTTGTTCAATTGTGTTTGCATTGATGAATTGATCATGAAATTTTGCAATTGATTATGTGAATAGAGCTTTGATTGGTAGAATGCATGTTGTGTGGGATACATTTTTTCACTTTTGAATGAGTTTGCCTTGTTAGAAGGATGAATTAACATGTGTTAGGCTCGGTTAGGATGTTTGATCATTGAGGTTTCCATGAATATATGAGTAATTATTTTTGACTGAATTTTGGATCCCATGTATCATGATTGGCATATTTTTGAAGGTGAATTTGAATATGTGATGTTCATATGTGTTCTTATGAGTTGATGAAATAATGGATGTTGCTTATGTTCATGTCGAAAGTTTTTTTTTTTTTTTTTTTTTTTTTTTTTTTTTTTTTTTTTTTTTTTTTTGCATATGAATGTGATTATGTGAGCAATTTGAAGTGGATTTGAGCATGTAGGATGAAGGAAGGATTGTTGTGCTTTAATGCTACACATTACATGTTGAGTATAAAATGAAGTTTTGTCTTGAGATTTACATAGGAAAAATGGTGCGCCGAAAGGAATTAGCCAAGAAGAGAAAGTATCATGTTTGACAGAATATAATGCCTTAGTCACACTCATAGTTTCAGTAGACGCTAGGCACTAGTTGGGCGGTAGAGTAGTGCCTAGCGCCTAGACAGCTTAGGCAGGCGACTATGCGACTTACTAAAAAAGAAAAAACAATGAATGTGTGTGGGTGTATATATATATATATATATATATATATATATATATATATATATATATATATATAGATTTAAGATCATATCAGAACATGTGCTTAGGTGAGAACATGAGAACACATCATATGCATCCATCTAATATTTTTTAATGGTCTAGAATAGATTAACTGTGTGCGAACGCGCATTAAATGTGTGTAAACGCTATTTAGTGTGTTTGCACACACTTAATCTAATCTAGACCATTAAAAAATATTAGATGAATGCACATGATGTGTTCTCGCGTTCTCACCTAAGCACATGTTCTCACTGAAACCCTACCATATATATATATATATATATATATATATATATATATATATATATATATATACTACAAGAAAAATCATGAATCGCGATGGACTATATTTCGTCGCCATATAGCGACCGAAATTACGACCGAATACATTCCGTTGCAAAATGGCGATGGAAAAGGCGACGGAATTAAATTCCGTCGCGAATCTTGGTGCAAAGATAAATAAAGCCCGCAAAATATTGGCGGCAAAATATTCACGACCGAATTTACGACGGAACTAATTTCCGTCGCCCATTTTGTGACAAAAGGGCGACCGATGTTCATTCTGTCGCGAAATCGCGACGGAAATTGCGACCGACTTGTTTCCGTCGTTAAATGAATTAAATTTTGATATATTGACTCAATATTGCGACGGAAATTGCGATCGTCTGGATTTCGTTGTAATATTTTTTTTTAATTTTATTTTTTCTTCTGAGTTAAATGGTAGCGTTTTGAATATGAAATAAAAATAAAAATAAAATAAAACATTATTATAGTTGACTAGGGATGGCAATTAAACCGGGGGCGGGTTCGGAGATTTTTTTTGCGGGGACGGGACGGGGAGGGCATTCCCCGCACCGACCTCAACCCCGTCCCCGAATCCCCGTTTAATAGTTAATATATATATATATATATATATATATATATATATATATATATATATATATATATATATATATAATATGAATAATTAATAATTAATTAATAATTAATAATATTAATAATAAAATTAAAAAACAAAAGCCCCTTAGTTCTATACTCTTATCAGTCTGTCTTATTCTTAACCCTAATTCGCAACGCAGTCATGCAGCCGGCAGCCAAGCCTCACTCCCTCACTGTCCGCACGCCCTCCGGTCTCCCTCTACGCATCGCTGAGCCACCGTCCGTGTCTGCTCGTCGCTGAGACGCCGTCCGTGTCTGCTCGTCACTTAGATGACGCCAAGCCTCACTCAGTCACCCTCGCCGTCCGTGTTTGCTCATCACTGAGACGACGCCAAGCTTCACTCCCTCACCGTCGCCGTCCGTGTCTGACTCGTCGACCTCTCTCCATCGCCACGAGCCTGCGACGCCGTCTGTTGTATTGACTTCCGTCGTCCTCTCTCCATCGCTGCTTAGTTTCTTCAGGTAAGCGAGTAGCGACACTGTCTCCGTCGTCTGCTGCTATTTTAGTTTCTCTTTGTAGGTGTTTTAGTTTCTCTTTGTTGCTGTTTATATTAGTTTAATATTACTAATGTCTGATTGAGAAATAGAACTAAGACATTGGATATTTGGATGTTTTGGCATGAGAACTATATTTTCAATTGTATTGGCTAAGTAGCTGGTTTGTATTATTGTTTGATTGAGAAATAGAACCAATTCCATTAAATTTTGTATTAGCAGGTTTGTAATGGTTTGTCTATTGATTGTATCTGCAAAATCCCTGCTAAGTAGCTAACCTGCAGACAAGATTCCATTAAACAATATGAATTTTTTATAATATTAGACTTTCTTTTAGGCATTAATAAAAAATGGGGACGGGGACTGGGGAGATATTTCAGTTCATGACTTAATGTGTTGTACTGTGACTATATTTCAGTTTTTAATTTTATTACTTTAAGTTATTCACTGTGTAAGTTAGTAATTTATGTTTATTTTTATTTATTATGTATTTAATATTAATTATCATATTCATATATCATATATTCACTTTTGATTATCTCTTGGAAATGTGTAAGATTACTATGAGGGGCTCGTGTTCTTGTGAAACCATATAGGGGAAAGTCAAAGCCTATTGAAAGGTATTTTTACCTATTCGAGATGTTGTGTTATGATGTTTCTTGCAATGAAATTAAGTTGGTCTTGCTCTCTTGCAGGAAATTTCAAGACAAAATTGATCCATCAATGAATTACAACTCTCACAACGATTTTGAATATGAGAATCAATCAAGTTTGTTTTTAGCTTCTCATTGCGTAATTAAATTATTTTGTTTTCCAATAATTTTAAAGTGTTTCGTATTTGATTATAGGATTGGATTCCAAATTTCTAAGGAGATTCGAGGAACAACACGCTCTCAAACTTGAGATAAGGCGACTCTCGCAACTGCAGTTAGCACGAAAGCCTCTGTTGTCTAATCATTCTTTCTTTGGCTGTTCCATGGACGAGCTGAAAATGTCTGAAGGTGCAGTTCCAAAGACTTGGTTTTATTAGACATTAAATTTCACATTTCCTAAATTTTTTTTTTTTATCATTTTTCATTCTTTTCTTGCAGAGTATTCCAAGCTCACGTCTGCTGATGATTTCTACCAGTTGGATGGTCCAAGCGGCGGCTCCTCAAGTGATGATAATAACCAAATATATTCAAGCACAAAATACCATGATCACGGGAGGTACGAAATGCGGTTTCCTCCTATCTGACCAATTCTTCGGTTTAATACTTTATTTTAATGATGATGATGATGATGATGATAATGTACAACAATTCAGGAATTAATCTCCCGGACAGCCCCTTTGCATCTGCATTACCGACCAGCATCTCTGCAGTTATGTAGGCCAAATGACACATAACAAAAAGTCGTTCATCTGATAGGTAAGATTAGTGAAAGGCAGCCATCTGATCTTACGTTTGACACAAGATACAAAACTATTTTCCCTGTGAAGTTCTCTGTTTGCGAGTTTTAGAGATAAACTGTGTATTTCTTAATAGTATAAATTCCACTAGCAAATGTGTAAGATTACTATGAGGTAATCATCCATGTAGATACCGAATGAATTTGCATCTATGTTGGGCTAAAATTGACTTTTGGGCAGAATGTGATATTTTATTAGTTCATGATCTAATGGATATCATACTCTTTGTTGTTGTTATGCTTCTTTCTTCCTTTAGCAATTTATAGCCATTTTCACATCCTTTGGTTTCTTGCTTCAGACGAATGCTGACAGGAGGCTTCTGGCTGCAAAGGGAAGTGTTCCAATTGGAATTGGCAGGAATTCACACATCATCAAAAGACCAATCATTGGCAAGAATGCTCGTAATGGGAATGATGTGAAGGTTCGATATCAAATAGTTGTCTGCTTTTCTCCTCTTTTTTGCTTTTAAAAACTTGGCCATTAATCTAGTGAACAAGTGTGCTCAATCTTCCTATGCACGTGTAACATAAAGAAACAGCTAACTTGACTCTTGATTGTTTCAGATCATTAACAATGAAAATGTTCAAGAAGCAGCTAGGGAAACTGAAGGATATTTCATTAAAAGTGGAATCAGAATCATCAAGGATGCATTGATTCCTAGTGGAACCATCATGTAGAAGTATTTGAAAATCATGTGTACATGATTACTGTAGTGTAGCCGTTAGAGAGACTAATGATGCATCCTGTTAAACCTTTCGTTTTAGTTTTGAACTTTTAAATAATAAAGCATAATCTTCATCTCTATGCTGCTTTTTTCCCAGCCTAAGGCGTTTAATTGCTATGATTGAGATATAGGAAAATAACATATTTTAAAAATATTCATTACTATTTAAAATCACAATTTTATTTTAAAATAATTCAAAAACGCGATGGAATCGTGATGGAATATAAAATTTGCGACGAAATATTTGTTGCAAATGATGCGACAGAATTACGACGGGAAACATTTCCGTTGCGAAATGGGCGACGGAATCGCGACGAAATTATTCCGTCGCCAAAAGTTGCGACGGAATTATTCCGTCGTCTTTCAAAATACGACAAGGCGATAGACGACGGAATAAATTCCGTCGCTATTCCGTCGCGAAACGCGATTCGCGACGGAATATTCCCATTCGCGATGGAAAAATTCTGTCGCGATTCGTGATTTTTCTTGTAGTGATATATATATATATATATATATATATATATATATATATATATATATATATATATATATATATATATATATATATATATATATATATTATTGTGATTGTGTGAATTAGTAATCTACAATATTAACCAACTTTCTTATCAAACAGTTGGTGGGCAGATTAACACAAATAGATAATCTGACAAACAAACAGATAGGCAACCAGATAAGCTAAAGCGCCGAAAACTAAAGCAAAAAGTAAATCAACACACAGGTTTGTTTACTCAGTTCAATACAATGTGTATCTACGTCTGGGAGACGATCACTGATGCGTCCAATCCACTAACTCAGAATCCAATGTGCAAAGGTAGAGAAACGATCTCACCCAAGTGCTCCACACTAGGTCAGTACCCAATCTGCAAAGGTTTAGTCGATTGTTGAAGACGGAGACCCACGCATTCAGAAGTCCATGAAATCCCTTCAATGGAGAGCTAACTCTGATGCAGTCTGCTTCAATGACGCAGTCCCACGCTGTTCCCACAACTGAGTGATCTTCACGTCCACTGTTTAAGCACAACTGTTTCTTCTCAAGTTCATCTTCTTAAATCACCATGAACTTTAGGTCTTGAGAAGAGATAATAACCAGAGAGAGACTTTTAGAACAATGAGTGCTATTCTAGATTCAAGGATTGTATTGTATGCTTGTATCCAGTTTCTTGAATCAGCAACTGATATATAAATTCCTGGTTGAGGGTGTAGGACACGTAATCAGAAATTCAAACAGCTCCTTAATTAGATTACGTCTTGCATGATTCCAGCTTAAACTTCTTAATCATATTCTTAGCATACTTTTCTTGAGAGATAAAGTATCTTTCAGTGCTTTGTTTCACTTGTAAACTCAGAAAATACGTCAGTTAACCAACCATAGACATCTCAAACTCTCTCTTCATAACATGCACCAAATCATCAGTATACTTTTGTAGAGTAGATCCGAATACAATATCATCGACATAGATTTGAGCTATAGTAACATACTTTCCAGTAGACTTGACAAATAAAGTCTTGTCTACACTTCCCCGATCATAACCATGTTGTAGAAGATACTGAGTCAGACGTTCATACCAAGCTCTTAGAGCATGCTTAAGGCCATAAAGAGCTTTCCTTAACTTGTAGACATGTCCTAGGTACTTAAGGTCCTCAAAACCTTTAGGTTGAGCCACGTAGATATCTTCATGCAAATAGCCGTTTAGAAACGCAGTCTTTACGTCCATCTGAAACAGTGTGAATCCAGTATGCAAGCAATAGCCATTAGAATTCTGATTGATTCTAGCCTAGCAACAGGTGCAAAAGTCTCATCATAGTCGATTCCTTCTATCTGAGTGTATCCTTGAGCAACTAGTCTGACTTTATTTCGAGCAACATTCCCTACTTCATCAGTCTTGTTATTGAAGATCCATTTTGTTCCAATAACATTCACACCCTCTGGCTTAGGAACGAGATCGCACACATGATTTCTCTCTAACTAATGAAGCTCATCTTGCATAAACTTAACCGAGAGATCATCTTGTAAAGCTTCTTTGACATTTTTGGGTTCTATCTTTGAAGTATAGCAAGAATATCCAGCCAACTCTATCAGATTATTCCACACTTTGCTTCTTGTGCGAATTCCAGCTGATGGATCACTAATGATGTTGACTGATGGATGATTATATTCTTCTGAGTTCTAGTTGACTTGTCCCTTCCATCACGATCAGACAAAGATTGACTCATCCCATTATTATCATCATCTTCATTTGGTGGTTCATCAGAGACAAGAGGTTGATTAACATGTTCTGATTCATCTGGCGGCTTGAGTAGTGTATCAGGTAATGTATCAAATGCAGAATCAGACACTATTATGGCTTCAGGCTCATCTGGCTCATCATCTACAACAACGTTCACTGACTCTATAATTGTTTGAGTCCTCTTGTTATATACCCTGTAAGCTTGACTATTTGGTGAGTATCCAAGGAATACTCCCTCGTCACTCTTGGGCTCAAACTTTCCTCTTTGTTCACGATCAATCAAGATGAAACATTTAGTACCAAAAATATTGAAATATTTCAAGTTAGGTTTTTTACCTTTCTATATTTCATATGGAGTCTTAGATGTACCAGGCCTAAGACAAATGTGATTCACTGTATGACATGCAGTTTGCACTGCCTCAGCCCAAAAACGTTATGGTAGACGTGATGCATTAACATAACTCTTGTCATTTCTTGTAGTGTTCGATTCTTTCTTTCCACAATGCCATTCTGTTGAGCAGTTTGAGGGGCAGATAACTCATGGGCTATTCCATTTTCTAAGCAAAAGTGTGAGTAAGATGAGTTTTCAAATTCCTTCCCATGATCACTTCTGAGTCGTAGGATTTTGACAATAGGTTCATCTTTCTCCTTTTGAAGTCTCACACATAATGTTTTGAATGCTTCGAATGCCTCAGATTTCTCCCTTAAGAAAGACACCTAACAGAAACGTGAAAAATCATCAACACAAACAAATATGTATTCCTTACCACCAATGCTCTCAGTTTGAGTTGGACCCATCAGATCTATATGAACCAGTTCCTAACATCTCTTAGTGGTAATCATCTTTACAGCTTTGTGAGGGGTTCTGGTTTGCTTTCCTATAACACAGGTACCTCAAACTCTTTCATGATCCACTTTCAGCTTTGGTATGCCTCGAACAGCATCAAGTTTGATGAGCTTGTCCATATCCCGATAATTCATGTGACCCAGTCGTCGATGTCATAGCTTTGACTCTTCTGACTTTTCCCTAAAACAAATAGTATCATTGGTTAAGATATAACAATTATCAAAAGAACGTGTACCTTCCATGACAACTTTATCTGTCTTATCACGAACGATGCAACAGTCTCGGTTGAAGCAGACATTCCAATGAGGTAAGCCTGGAACATTTAGAGTGCCTTTACCAATTATCTTGCCTCGTTGACCATCCCCAAACGTCACTGAACCGTTGCTAGGTTGAATATATGTTAGATACTTTGAATTTCCAGTCATATGTCTCGAGCAGCCACTGCCAAAGTACCATCTGGTTTCAGTCAATGCAGCAGACAACACAATGGTTGGATAGCAAACAACTTCTGATTTTCTAACCTAAACTTGTCTCTTGAATGGAGCAATAAACTTGTTCTTGTACTTCTCCTCTCTTTGATCTTTATAGAAATAGTAGCATTCTGGTCATGTGTGACCTCTAACTTGTCAATAGTGACAAGTAGGAACATACTTCTTGAGTCTGACATACTTGCCCTTGTTTCTAGAATGAAGTGATTGAAACTTAGTATGCGGAGGTTCAGGCTCAAATGTAGAGTTGGAAGTGCTTCCTTTGACAAACACAGAAGCAGTCTTAAATGATTGTCCCCTTTCGAATCCGAGACCTGTTCTACTATTTGACTTTCGACCAGAATATAATATTTTGGCCAAAGTAGATGTAGTGTCCATCATCTTGATGTTTTTCTTCAAATCTTCCTGTTCTTTGATCAACTTTCCTTCTCGAGATCTGATCTGAGCAATAAGATCATCCTTCATTTCTAAATCTGCGTTAGCTTCTTCAACTGTTCATCTCGCTTTCTTAGATCCTCATTCAGACTTATGTTGATCTTCACCAGATGTTCCCAACTTGCAACAAGCTTAGCAATCGATCTCTAACTGAGTATGTCTCTCTTCAAAGTCATCAGAAGACATATAGGCTTCATCATCATCCTCATCAGAGTCTGAGTGAATCTCTGTTGTAGTAAAGAAAACAACAAAGTTTCCAGTATTTTCATCAGACACCTGGTCTGCATTATCTTTTTCATCATCACTCAACGTTGAAGCAGACTTGGACTTCTTTCGTTTCGAATACATTGCACATTGAGGCTGTATATGCCCAAATCCTTCACAATCACAGCATTGAACAGACCGATTTAGGGTTTTACCTGTAGAATTCGATGTGTTCTTGAACTCACCGGATTGTGTAGATTGACCAGTATTTGAAGATGAGGGGGTTGATCCAGGTTTCTGATTTACAGAGTTTCCACCCTTGGATTGGTTGCGATTAGATTGCCCTTGGTTTCTTCTTGAAATTTTTCGTCAGCAAAGCCAGAGATTCGTCCTCAACATCTTCAGAGTCAGACTCTTGATCAGCCTCAGTGATGAATGCCACTGACTTTCCCCGTCTTCTTGAACTCGGGATATCATTGGCCAACACTTCAAGTTCATAAGTGTGAAGACTACCCATTAGTTCACCTACACGTTTCTTTTCCGAACCGGCATTTTATTGGATCGCAGTCACCTTCATCCGGAATCTCTTAGGCAAAGACCGCAATATCTTCTTGACTACTCTATCTTCTTGAAATGGTTCACCAAGAACAGCCGCTCTGTTCATCAGATCTTGAACTCTACTATGGAAGTTCGAGATATTTTCATCTTCATCCATCCTCAGAGCCTAAAATTTTGACAATACCATCTGAAGTTTGGACTGTTTTACATCACTGGTGCCTTCATCTCTAGTTTCTAGGATTTCCGAAGCCCTTTTTGCATCCTTTATTCTAGTAACTTGAATGAATACTGATTCATGTAAAGATCCTACAATCGAATTTAGGGCATTGCTGTTGAGATCAGAAGCAGTTATCTCATCATCAATCCAATTCGCTATTGGTTTAGCCGATCCATCTGCATTTTGAACTATTGGAGGTGTCCATCTAGTGAGGATAGTGGAATACACCCTTGTTCCTTGTGCTTGGAGGTAAATCTCCATACGAGCCTTCCAGAATGAGTAATTGTGACCATCTAACTCAGAAGGTTCCGTATTCGAGTCCATCCTGATACAATCAGACAACTAGCCAGAAACACAGATAGAGAGAAACACAAACAGAAAGAGAAGATAATAACAAACTCTATTACCGAAATACAACAAAAAGCTTTTTCCGTATGGATCAAGTCATTATGCAGACTTAAAAGCTCTGATACCAATTGTGATTTTGTGTGAATTGGTAAACTACAATATTGACCTACTTTCTTATCAAAATGTTGGTGGGCAGATTAACAGACAGATAATCTGACAAACAAACAGATAGACAACCAGATAAGCTAAAGTGTGGAAAGTAAAGCAGAAAGTAAATCAACACACATGTTTGTTTACCCAGTTCTATACAGTGTGTATCTACGTCTAGGAGACGATCACCGATGCGTCCAATCCACTAACTCAGAATCCAATGTACAAAGGTAGAGAAACGATCTCACCCAAGTGCCCCACACAAGGCCAGTGCCCAATCTACAGAGGTTTAGTGGATTGTTAAAGACGGAGAGCCATGCATTCAGAAGTCCATAAAATCCCTTAAATGGAGAGCTAACTTTGATGCAGTCCGCTTCAATGACGCAGTCCCACGTTCCCAAACTGAGTGATCTTCGCGTCCACTGTTTAATCACAGTTGTTTCTTCTCAAGTTCATCTTCTTAAATCACCATGAACTTTAGGTCTTGAGAAGAGATAATAACTAGAGAGAGACTTTTAGAACAATGAGTGTTATTCTAGATTCAAGGGTTGTATTGTATACTTGTATCCAGTTTCTTGAATCAGCAACTCATATATAAATCTCTGGTTGTGTAGGACACGTAATCAGAAATCAAACAGCTCCTTAATTAGATTACGTCCATACCCTTTGAGGTGTCCAATAAGTGAGGACTTTCTTGTAATTTCACCTCAGGCCATAACGGCATTCTGCCAGATCATACGCTCCTCTATTAAATGTCTTCCAACTACTTTAATTTTCTAGAGACACTTCTGATGGATTACCTGATCAAACAGGTTCATTCTTCAAACTCAGACTGACTCTGATCTACAGCCTATTCTAATTTGACATAATAATAATGTCAATTACATGTTGGGGTTTAACAAACAAATTAAAACACTAACATAGTGTTTAAGCATTGATTGTTCACTACTATCAACTCCTCCAACCATATATATAACTCTATATACCTACCTCTTCACGGAAAGTGTTGGCATCTAACGCTTTAAGGACCATTACTGGAGTTATTAGGGGTCTTTCATATTAGGCTTATTCTTCTTCTTGTTGGCAAGCATAACCTTCATCCTTTATGTCGTTTCACCATTCTCAGTATCTTCAGGCATTTTTCCTTGCTTGCATTTCTTTGTGAACTTTTTATGCGTTTTCAACACTGAACCACTCAGACTTCCTATTCTCAACTCTTAGGTTTTGGTCCTTTTGGTAACATAGTTAGCTTATCAGCTAATTTAATTTTGGATTAGAGTTAATTCCAGCAATGATTCTCCGATTATATTGATTTTCCAAAATTAGCCATCGACTTTTAATTTGGACACTTTAAGTCCCTTGACTTTCAATGTCTTTGCAATAGAGGTCCTTTTGTCAGAATACGGTTAATTGGACTTTAAATGAAGGGGTAAACTCATCATTTCACTTGCCTATGTATTATTCTTCGTATTTTGCTGTTGTACCTAGTAAACATCTCAATAATGGAGGAACACACACACGGGCAGTCAGCAAATGGAGAACGACAAGGAACATTTTAGGGCTTCGACTGAGATTATCTTCATATATATCGCGTATACAAGGGAGAAATACGAAGAATAATACATAGGCAGGTGAAAGGATGAGTTTACCCCTTCATTTAAAGTCCAATTAACCGTATTCTAACGAAAAGACCTCAATTGGAAAGAAATTGAAAGTCAAGGGACTTAAAGTGTCTAAATTAAAAGTCGAGGACTAATTTTGGAAAATCAATATAGTCGGAGGACCATTGCTGGAATTAACTCTTTTGACTTGTTTCACCACTATTAGTTGTTTGATTTGGTTAAACATTCAATATAAGTTGTGTTTAATTAATTAGCTTTTTGTAACAGCTTATTGCTCTAAAATGCTAAAATTCAAAAAGCTGCTGAAAACAGTTTTTTGAGAAAATCATTTTGCATGTAATCAACTATCAGTTAACAACTAATTTATCAAACATCTTTCTATAATCAGCAAATGCTATCAACTACTCAAACTCACTAACACAATCAGCTAACAGCTATTTACCAAACTCCCCTTTGTCATTAATTGCTCCGTTGCTCGTTGAGCCCGTGCATTAACGAAAATACTTTCAAATTTAGTGAAGCTCATTCCTTCAACTTTACATAGCAGATCAAATGTCTTCTTTAGATCACCAGTTTTGAACTATTGAACAGCTCATACTTCATGTCAGTCTTCTCCTTAGCAATCATACTCAATAGCCAAATCTAAAGCTTCAAGATCCTCCTAGGCTTTAAGCATTTGAGTTTTACACTTTGCTTGAACCATTTGAGCTGGAGTGATGCTCGGAAAGGAGCCTTGCAGTTCACAATCATTATTGTGTGCACCATATTATCAAATAATATACTTTTAGTATATTAAAATGTACGTTGTATTCACGGAAAGTACATTATTTGAGCACTGGAAGTACATTATTTTATATAATATACATTCAGTACACGAATAATATACTTTTAATATATTAAAAATGTACATTTTATTATGGTCCACACAACACTACGTGGACTACAAATAATTTATCCACTCCCTCATTTATTTTAGCTTTAGAAGATCTACAATAAATAGATATATTGGACGTTGTTACTAGCCCATATCTTCTTGTCCTTAGAAACTCATCATCTACGGCAAATTATGCTATGGTGCACACGGTTGTAAAAACAGTGTACATTAAAAAAAAAAATCATTTTCGATTGTCGTTAGTTACAAAAACATATGTTCATAATTTTATAATTTCACATTCTAAATGTATAATTATGAAGTTATGGATGTGTAGTTATGCAATTCAGAATGTATAGTTATGAAGTTAATGGATGTGTAGTTATGCAATTCGATTTGAATGTATAGTTATAAAGTTATAGATGTGTAGTTATGCAATTCTAAATGTATAGTTACGAACTTATGGATGTATAGTTCAAATTATGCACAACATAATGCCGTTAAAAGCAAACGAAACTGATTTTTTTTTTTTTAAAGTTGGACGTCAAAACGACGTCGTTTTTGCATGGTGCACACGGTTGCACAGCATAACGCTCCATCATCTACCGGTTCTTCCAATTCTTCTGCAATTTCTTATGGAAGAAGGCCTACTGACGCATTGTCGGCAAATTATGTTGTGCAACCGTGTGCACCATGCATGGTGCCCACTGTTGCAAAATGATGCCGTTTCAAAAAAAATTAAAAATTCTTTTTCATTGCTGTTAATGGCGTTAGGCGGTTTCCTTTCACATTCAAACATTTCATTATCTCTCCGCAATCGCACAGTTTAGAAATTATGAATCTACAGTATAGTAATTATGAATCTACAACATTAGATTTGTGAAATGTGATAGAGCTATATGCTCATAATTTTCGATGTTTATATTCTCAATTGTTGAACTCTGTATTCACAAATCACGAAATTAAATGTTCATAATTTGATAACTATACAGTTTAGTTAATGCGATAACTCCCGCATTGTCCATTAACGTATAGGTTGCAAGAAATAATATTGTCTAACCATGAACCAAAATTGTTGCATGACCTATAAGACTTCATTAGATAAATATAAAATGTATAAAATAATTATGTTATAATAAAAATATCAATAATAATTTAGAAACCAAAACCAACAATGCCTATATATTCTACTGTGCTAGTTTAAAATTAATAAGAGTTAATACCTCCAATAGTCCTCCGAGTATCAACGATTTACCAATTGTGATCATTCGATTTATAGTACGTTACTGTGTAGTATAGTTTTGAGATTTTATATACAATATGTTATTGTTGTAGTATAGTTTTGAGATTTTATATACAATATGTTTTTGTTCGCATAAAAAAATGGGAATGAAAAAAAAAATCTTGGAAACATTATATTGCATATACATGGCAAGGCTTAACACATACACAGCAAAGGGATTGTGTTTGGATTTGAACAAGAAAGCAATAATTAAGAAACAATCGATGATTACAAAAGAAATTAGGCTGCAGGCAAGTTGCAGCTACACCATTAAGTTACAAATTTACCTGTCAAAATAATGTTTTAAAATTATAATATAAATCTTTTGGTCTTTTGTCTTTTCTTTAGGATTTATTGTGCCTACCAAATCGAACCAGATTGGTAAGTTTTTTCTTTTCTTGTTTTTATATTAAAAAAAGTTAAGAACTATAATATTTGGAGTTAATTATCAAAATGGTCTCTCGACTATGGCGAAAGTACTGCCTTGGTCCTCGACTTATTTTTTTTGCGGATCCAGTCATCAACTATTCAATTTATGTCCGATATGGCCCTCCGTCTGTTTGGGGTTAAGTCACCGTCTAATATAACAGCATAATAGTCCTTTCACTCTCCACTTTAAGGGCATTAGAGACCTTTCACTCTTTTGTTGTTGCAGCAACATTTTGCTGTTTCTAGTGGGTTCAGAGCCGCAGGCGAAAACCTCGACGCCATTATCGGTTTTCCGCTCATTAATTGGTCCTCGAAATCGTCGAGCAGAAAAAATTAATTATACCTTCGCCATCATCATCACCTTCATGCGTACACCCCGCCATTATCATAAAAATTTTAAGTCCTGGACTGGGTTAGAATTGTTCTGGAATTTAATGGGTTTATTTTCTCAGCATGTGTGACCCCGAGGATACGACGAAAACCTGCAAGGCGCAAACGTTACTGCTGTTGCGACGGAGGTCGCCGGAAGTCTCCCTCTCTCTTCGTCACCGCCTGCCCACTTCTCACAATCGTATGAATCCCTCCCAGAAGTGCACCAACAATGATTTGGTCCTGACGGTACCAAGTTAAATGTCTTCGGTTGGGAACGGTTCGAGCAGGATCCGTGTATTCGGTGGGTTCCTTGGTGGAACCGTCAACATAGCCCAGGAGGTTGAGACCAACAAGGGTAGCATGAACTTGTCGGCACCAAACTGGGAAATTGACGGTAGTGATTTAATGGGAAAGTGTGTGGGAGCATTGAGTTGGATGATTTCATTGGTGATAGTAGAAGCCATCAAAAAAAAAAAAAAAAAGAAAAGTTCTTTCGTAGGAGAAAGTTGGCTCTTGATACCATATAAGATCATGAACTGTATTTATTTAATTGACACAAACAACTAGCTATAAATAGCATACAATGGAGATAAGCTAGCAGGTGGTTAGCAGGAAGTTGTAACCACCAATTTAACACTGCTATTCTAAAGGCGAATAATTAGAACTAAAGAGAGACAAAATGTATCAGCCACAAGTATCATTAATAGTTTCCCCCTCTCCGGCAGCAACTACGTGGCGAGCAGGGGCTAGCGGTGGAAATTCGTCTCATTTTCTCCATCGGAATTGAAGAAGCGACTACTATGCATGATCAGATGACATACGAGTAGCTTTGGGACTTCCATTCTCTTTGTTTGGAGTAGTACACCCATGTTCTTTATCGCAATAGTCAGAATACGCACTTTGATAAGTTTCATCATTCCAATTTTTGTAGTCCAATCCCTCCTCGGCCATATCTTTTCTGAGATGCAAGATCACCACTAGGCTGTTGGGCTCCTTTTCCGATGGCTGCATGTGGCGGTGGATTGTGAAAACCAAGATAGTGGAGACATTGTTAATGCAGCAAAGAAATTGTTGACTCAAAAGATTCTGTCAAAGTTATCTGCAAAAGGGGATTCCAACCCGAAGAAGGAATACCAGTCCTAGGAGGAGTCATTATTGAAGAACTACTAATCACAGTATAATTAGGAATATCATAGTCTTTATTGAAGAACTACCAATCCCAGTATAATTAGTAATAGCATTGTTACTCACAAATCTGTTAGGAGTAGCTGCTATAAATAGGGATCACCTTCTACCACATCAGGTAAGCATTCAACATTAATCTTGTGAGGTATGAGAGTCTTTGAGAATAGGATACTAAATTCCCCTAGAAAGTAGTACATATGTTTAGGTTTCAATAGTTTGGTAGGAAAGATCATTCTGTTGTGTAATCTTAGGTTCCAAACAATGTACTTTAAATATTGAGCTTTTAGTGGATTTAGGCAAGTTCTCAAATTGAGAAGTGTCTCGCAGATTAGGGTTGGTTGCCCGAATTGCGTTACAGATTGTTTGTGTTACAATTCAACTTAAGTTTCGACATCACTGTGTGCTGCGCTTTACAAATTTCAGAAAGTATAAATTATATATCGCATGCAATATGGTTAGAGTTGAGATTACTCCCCTTTCACAGCAACGACAACAGATTGCAGAGATTGATGACAAACAGGTGTTTGGGTTTAGAGAATATAAGTGCTGCTTTACAACAAGTGCTTACGAGCAGTCTATTCCACTAAAACTGATTAGCGTGTCAGAGCAATTTCTGCCACAAACCTTTATCTCCGAGTGAATCATATTTATGTGAATTCAGAGGACATAAATCTAAGGTACTAATCTTGTTGATTTGAGCGGGGATGCTAGGGAGGTGTGGCAGAGACGGTGGTGACGGAGGTTTGCCACGGTTCACCGGAGACGGAGCGGGAAGCAGAGACAGTTCCTGATTTCCAATTTTTGCTTGTATTTTCTCTTTTTTTTTTTTTTTTTTTACAGAATTGGCAAGCTCTCTTTCTCTATCTTCCTTCATCTTCACTCCCCTTCGCCCTCTTTTCCTCTCTCTACCATGGTCGACGGCGTAGCAGCAGCAATAGACTGTTGACCTTTTCTCTCTCTCTCTCTTGGCGACCTCCAACAGTAGACAAAGGCGGTGATGGCGAGAAACCGCGTCCCTCCTCTCTAGTTTCGTCTCCGGCGAGCTGCCATGGTTGGTCACTCACCATCCAACGTAGGAAAAGAAGAAGTTTGTTACAGAATTGCTGAAAGGAATATTATACACTCAAATTAGATGGTGACTTAACTCCCAAACAAACGGAGGACCATATCGGACATAAATTGAATAGTTGATGACGCATCGGTCAAAAAATAATTTGAGGACCAAGTCGGTACTTTCTCTATAGTCGAGGGACCATTTTGGTAATTAACTCTAATATTTGCTATAGCAAACTATATTTAATCTGCGTGGATCGTTGTATCGTTCTTGATCCATGGTGCAATTGATAATAGCATATTGAAGTCCAACGAGTCAATATCGTCTCCTCGAACCTAATACCTCCCACTTGGGAGAGTCACTTTATATCGCTTGACCACAAGATCATTGAGACATATATCCTTATTATTCATCCTTCATTCACAAAATATACAAGATATAACAAAAGTTTTAGGAAACAAGAAGCTTCTAAAGAATGAAGTAGGAAACAAGAATGTGATTTCAGTTTTTCCAGATTAAGTACTCTTGGTTATCTTGATTAACCCAAATGTTTGAATATTTAACTATAGATGACCCTAACTACAATTGATTAACCAAACATTGTGACAACGATATATCTTGTGCGGAAAAATAAATCAAACAAAAAGTAAATGAGTTAGAGTATTGTTTACCCAGTTCGATACAATCGTATCTTAGTCTTGGGACCACCATAGTTAAGTCCAATCCACTATCTCAATAGTAATTCCTACATACGGCAAGAGAACACTTTCTCAGCCTAATGTGCAATATATCTCATTGTAACACCCCGAAATTTCAAGACATTTAAAACTTATAGAATAAAGGTGAAATCTCATTAAATCCCAAAACGTAATACAAGAGTACGGGGTGCTATGCCACACCTGAGCTAGAGAACTCAGGTGCACAGGCTAACTAACTAATATCCTTGATAATGTAAACGCATAAGCATGGCACGCAGGCCGAAAGGGAGACTATCTACTTCTACGCTCCAATTTCTAGCGCGCTCCAGTGACTTATCCTTCTGTGCCTGAAAGCCAAATATATCTGTTCAGCGAGAGATGCTGGTAACCCACTCCAACGCGTTGAAATACAATACATATAGAGATATATATAGATATACGAAAACCATTTTGAGCATGAAGATATATCCTACGAACTCTAGCTTTTAAAACCGGGAATGACTCGACAGATAAGGCTAGACACAAGCAACAGTTATAACAAGCGTATACAATCCACAACAGGCAAGACAGATAAAGCTGAGCACAATTAATAATCATAACCCAACATAAACAATCCCCAGCATAAATCCCATAGTCACATCCCCCAAGATACTCATAATCACAACTCATCCATATCTCATCACATAGCACACTTTGTTGACGCCACAGGACCAATCGCATGCCCATACATGAGGGTCAGCGCATATAGCTCTGACACGGCCCCGCAGCACCCTGCCCCGTATCGCAACACGGAGGGGTCGATCGCAACCGACCGATGAACCGCAGCTCATCATAACGTTTGATCGCAACCAAACAGTGGACCGCAGCCCAAGAGAATGTCATCTGACCGCAGCCAGGAAATATGAACCGCAGCTCATGTAGAAACATTTGATCGCAACCAAACGGTGGACCGCAGCCCGAGAGTGTAAATCTGACCGCAGCCAGCTTCTGAACCGCAGCTCAGGAATAACCAATCCGATCGCAACCGAATTGGGGTATCATGCACACATAACACATAGCAAGCACATGCAACCCACATTAACACATTGGGAAGGGGGAGGAAACGTATAACAAAACCTATGCGTGATCCTTCACATGCTAAGAATGGTCCTAAGGGGTTCATACTTCTTCCACCTAGATCAACGGGATACCAATTCAACTAGCATGCAATATAAAAGACTCATAAATCTACGAACGGTACTCGAAACATCAAACTAGACACGGCATGATGAACGGAGTCCGTTGGGACACCACGGGGATCGGGGAAACATCAAACGGGGAAGCCGGGGTCCCGAATGGGGGAGATTTCCAGCGGGTAACCTGTGGGTGGGGGGCCACCCGCCGGCTGCCTGCCGGTAAGCACTGTTCCGGGCAGCGGGTCGCCGGCGGGCAGCTGCCCGCTCGCCGGCTGCCCGCTGCCGGAGACGTCCCTTTCGGCCGCGGGTAGGTGGCGGGTCCCCTACCCCCCACTGACTCTTTACACACAAAACGCCCCGGGAACCATTGTGGAACCCGAAACCATGCATAGACACTTTACAACGTAATTAACGATCAACACGTAGACAATCAACGGATCAAATACGAGAAACGTACGACACATAACCTATCATGCTTTTCTAAACACAATCGACACCCAAACATGCGATTTCCCCACCCGATACACCAAGAATAATATCATACGATACAACCTAGGGTTCTAATCACTTTTATATCAACAAGAATACGATTCGTCTTCTAATTACAAGATTCGGTACAAATAACACATAAGAATCAAGAACGCCATACAATTATCAAGAACGACATATAATCATCAAGAACTCCACATAATTATCAAGAACGCCATAATTATCTAGAATCTCCCAATATCAAGATCACCCATGGAATTATCCCATCGATCATCAATAATAATATCACAAATCATCAATACACAATAATATGGGGAAATCCTACGGGGGAAATCATAGCTATAAAAATAGGTTTTGTTGAGACATGGGTTACCTCTTAGCCTTAATTAATTCCTTGGCTATGAAGGGTCTTTCTTTAAGCTTTCTTGCTTTCTTTATTTATTCTAAGGGGATTCTTGGAGCTCTTTTGGGGTGGTGGGGCGTTATTCTCGTGGGGGGTTCTAGGTGCCCTCTAGGTTCCCTATTTATATATCTAAGGGTCTTATTTTAGGATCTAATCTTTTTAGGACTAGGGGTTGGGTTTAGAGATGGGGGCCCACGGACTATGGTGGGCTTTTTCCTAATTAATTTCTGTAATTTAATTCTTTTTTTTGGGTAATTGATTAAAGGATTAATTGGTTTTAGGGTTCGTAACACGGGGTGTTACACTCATACGGTAAACACCCAATCTTATGAAGCTATAAAGGATTGTTGAGGCTGGAAATTTGTGATATCCACAGTCCAAAAAATCCCTTTTTGGAGGTCCGCGGTGTCGCTATCCGTCTCGCTGACTCACCCACCACTATACCACAGTTGTATGGAATACGATCCAAAGACAAAACTTTGTAGAGTGTCTTCTCAAGAATCTTCTTAAACTCAGATCATCAATAATGTCTTGAGAAAATGATTTCATAGAGTATTTCTCTTGTAAATCGTAGAGAGAGTTTCTTGATTTTAAAATCTTGAAGATTACCTCTTGTAGTTCTATCTCATGTGTTTTGTTGAAGTCTCTCTCTAAATAGCATATAAAATACTCTAGAACGTGTAAGACAAGTAATCATAAGATATTTCATGTAGTATGAGTTATTGTCTTACCCTTGAGGTTTCATCTAGAGGTGCATGGATATTCTTGTAAAATAACCTCAGGACGCGTAACTGTTTTGTCATATGTATAAGGAAAGTCAGTATAGTTCCAACGGCTAGTTTCCAAAGGCTTTGGTGTAGATTTTGTTCTGCCAAATCTTTAGTTAGCATACTAACTAGCACTAGACCTAAACTTTCTATTTTTCCATAATAATTCTGTCAATTAAAAGTTGGGGTTTACAATACTAAACACTAACAAACTCCCCTTTGGCTATTATTTGGCAAAACATTCAAGACCTATACAACTCGCAATAAAATGACAACATTTTAAACAACCAAAAACTTAAACATAAAAGCAGTACGTATACGTAATTATTAAGTGAAGTCATTTCCAAAGGACAATTGTTCAAAATACATAACAAAGAACCAAATACGCATAAAAAATATTAATTGTATTTCAAAGTAACCATCAACGTAACCAAAACTACTCAACTACCCCCCCCCCCCCCCCCCCCCCCTCCTAATATCACCATCTTCCCCCTTTTGTGAAGAAAATATCCAAAGTTTAGGATTTAGCGGGTGCCCCCTCTTCATAATAGAGGATAGAAAATAAATAACAAAAAGGGATATTTTTGTAATTCAAAAAGGGAGCTTAGATTCTGTTGTAACCGTCTTCCATTTGCCACCTATATTAGTTGGCCAGCTATCTCTCCATGCAATACACGAAAATAATACATTCTTCAGTTTCCATTTTGTTTCTCTTCCTCTCTGCTTCAAATCGCAAAATGGTATCAGAGTAGAGGTGGAGGTCCTACGCCGCCGCTACCTCCGGTGAGGCTAGTCAAGGAGATCAGACGGGAGCTCCGTTGATTGGATCGCCGGCTCTCACGACTCCTCCCTCGAACACGCAACAGGTTTCTCCGTCGCAGACACAAAGAAGCCAGGCGATGGAGGATCTAAACAATCCTCTCTACTTCAGTCCAGCTGAGAATCTGAACGCTGTGCTTATGAGTCCTCCTCTCATAGGCAGTTCGAATTACACCTCTTGGAGTATATCCATGAAGATCGCCCTTGAAGTGAAGAACAAGTGGTGCATTGTTGAAGGCAACGTTGCAGAACCTAACAGAGAGCATGTCCAGTACCAGGCATGGAGATGATGCAATTTGATGGTGTGCTCCTGGATCTTCAAGGCAGTACATCCATCTATTGATCAAAGCTTGATGCATCTAGACAAAGCAGGCGAAGTGTGGGAGGATCTGAGGAGGAGATTCGCTCAGTGCGATGCTCAGAGAATCTCAGCCCTCCAGAATGAGATCTATAGCTTGAAACAGAACTCCATGACAGTCAGTGAGTACTACACGAAATGCCGGACAATGTGGGAGGAGATGAACACCTTGAGACCTCTTCCGGCTTGCAGATGTGATTCACGAAGTGCCTGCGGTCTCACCGAGCAAATTCGAAAGGAACGTGATGTTGATTAGGTCATCCGGTTCCTGCAAAGTTTAAACGATGACTATGGAAGCTTGAAATCAAATATCCTAGTCCTGGATCCCTTACCAGAGGTATACAAGGTCTATGTCATGGCTGAGAAATTGGAGAGGCAGATCAATGCAGCAAGCTTGAATTTAATGGATTTCAGTCAGGCAAATACCGTCCAGAGTCCTCAAACATCCACAGATGACTTAGTTGCAGCAGTAAACACATATAATAGCAGGAAATTCACAAGTAATGCAAGTTTTAACAAGCTAAAGTGTATTTTCTGTGGAATGAATGGACACACCATTGACAAATGCTACAAGAAGCATGGCTACCCCCCGGGGTGGGTACAAGGTTACAAATCTAAGGCTAAGCAACAGAATTCTACATCTACTATAAGTGGCACTTCTGAACTGGGAGTCACGACTGATCAGTTTCAAAAGCTTATGATGGCCGTCCAAAACCAGCTAAGCCAATCAAGTTCTAGCACTACAGCTGCTGTGACTCTGGTTCCAAAATTTGATGAAAGTCATGAAGGCAAGTCTCTCATTTCTCACATTAATTTTATATCATTATGCAACTATTCTTGGATACTTGATTCTAGTGCTACAGATCACATTGCTTGCTCTATTGATTTTTTTGATGAATATTATGCTGTTGAGGGAGATGAGGTCAGTCCGCCTGATGGGAAAAGGATTGTTGTTAAGCATAAAGGCAGTGTGAGACTAGGCCGAGATCTATGGCTAAAGGATGTGATGCATATCCCAACTTTTCACTTCAACTTAATCTCAGTAAGCAAGTTAGTTAAAGATGCAGATTATAACTTGTGTTTTTCTCCTGAGCAGTGCATGATACAGAAACCAAGTGGGATGATGATTGGTTTGGCTAAACAACAAAAGGGGCTTTATGTGATGATGAAGAAGCCTTTGCAGTCTGAAACTAGTTCTAATACCATTGTTTTACAATGTAATAGAGTTGATGTTTGGCATCAACGTCTAGGGCATTTCCCTATGAATAAACTACATCTCCTTAAAAATGTTCCAAAACTTTCCACTTCCACCAAAGCTTGTGATATTTGTCATTTGGCCAAACACAAACGATCTCCATTCCCTCTAAGTACTTCATCATCCATTGCTTGTTTCGATTTAATTCATGCTGATATATGGGGGCCTTTTCCCGTTGCTTCTATGAAGGGAGAGAAGTATTTCTTAACACCTGTTGATGATCATTCAAGGTACACTTGGTTGCACTTAATGAAAAGGAAATCAGAAACACAGGAGTTGTTAAAAAAGGTTTCACAATTTTGTTTCCACACAATTTGGAGTATTAATCAAAGTGATACGAAGTGATAATGGCAATGAATTTGATATGAAGGATTTTTATGCAAGCAAGGGGATTATTCATCAAAGATCATGTGTTAATACACCTCAACAAAATGCAGTGGTGGAAAGGACGCATCAACAAGTGCTTAACGTGGCAAGATCACTTCGGTTTCAAGCTAATTTGCCCCTAGATTTCTGGGGTTATTGTGTCATGCATGCTGCTTTCCTGATTAATCGTCTCCCTTCACAAGTTCTCCATGGAGCCAGCCCATATTTTAGACTGCATGGTCAAGAACCAAACCTTGCCACACTCAGAGTTTTTGGATGCCTATGTTTTGCATCTATATTGCCTCACACAAGAAATAAAATGGAGCCCAGGGGTCGAAAATGCATCTTCATTGGGATGCCTGCCAACATCAAAGGGTATATTCTCTATGATCTTCTTGATAAATCGGTGTTCATATCCCGTGATGTTGTTTTTTATGAGCTGCAATTTCCCTTGTCTGAGCATGTTATGAGCCATGATGAATTGTTTAACCCTCCTCTGCCCAACATTCCTGCTACAATGTCGATGGACTATGTAGAAGAAGACAGCAGTAACAACTTACTGTTTAGAAGTGCTGAGCAGACCACACACATCTCACATGAGATATCCGGCAGCCAGCCACACCCCTTGTCTACTCCCAGTGACAACTTAATGTCTGCTCCAAGTAGCATGCAACATAATACTCAGCCACTTAATGATATCCAAGATAGTCCATCTACTGAAGAAGACAATATGATCGAAGAGGCGATGAATCATGTTTCCCCTCAACGGTCCAACAGAAATAGACACATGTCGGCCAAGCTGCATGATTACTACTGTGACTCAGTAGTTAAACAGAGAATCTCCCCTCATTCCTTGTCCAAAATCATCTCCTACGACAACCTATCACCTTCACAGAAAGCTCTCACTATGGCTGTTACATCCATTACCGAGCCTTGAACGTATAATCAAGCCATCAAAATGGACTGTTGGAAGGATGCCATGCAAGCCGAGATCATGGCTCTCCAAGCAAACAATACTTGGCAGATTACAGATCTTCCTACAGGCAAGACTCCAATCGGTTGTAAGTGGATATACAAAGTAAAGCTCAGGGTAGACGGTTCAGTGGAACGCTACAAAGCCAGATTAGTGGCTAAGGGCTATACACAACAGTCGAGAGTTGATTACACAGAGACGTTTACTCCCGTAGCTCGATTAACCACTATCCAATCCTTCCTAGTAGTGGCTGTTTCCAAAGGTTGGCATATCCATCAAATGGACATCAATAATGCCTTTCTTCATGGTGATCTTGACGAAGAAGTGTACATGCTCCTACCCCCGGGCATCCAAACAGCTAAACCAAATCAAGTGTGCAAGCTCACCCGATCTCTTTATGGCTTGAAGCAAGCAAGTAGGCAATGGAATGCAAAATTAACCACGGCCCTCTTAAGTGTTGGATTTAGGCAATCAAGTGCTGATCCATCTTTGTTTACAAAGGGCAGTGCTGACAGATTTATCACCTTACTTGTTTACGTTGATGATATTATTGTAGCAAGTAGCAATATGGTCTTAATACAGGAACTCAAGGACATGCTGGATGCCAAATTCAAGATCAAAGATCTCGGAGTTCTGGGATATTTCCTTGGCATCGAAGCAAAATTAAACGATGATGGTTTAAACCTTTGTCAGAGGAAGTATGCTCTCGACATTCTTAGTGATGCTGGCTTCACAGAATGTAAACCTGCTCCCACACCGATGGTTCCAGGCTCTCATCTATCACGAGAAACTGGCAAGCTTTTGGAGGATCCAAGTGGCTGTCGTAGGCTGGTCGGCCGGCTCCTGTATTTGACGACAACTAGGCTTGATATCGCTTATGCTATTCATCACCTCAGTCAATTTGTAAGCAATCCTACGGATATGCACATGGTTGCTGCCCATCGCGTGCTCAGATATATAAAAGGGACTCTTGGACAAGGACTCATATATCCTGCAAACGACACTCTCAGCCTAAAAGCCTTCTCAGACTCGGACTGGGCGTCATGTCCTGAAACTCGCAGGTCAGTCACGGGGTTCTGCGTTTTTCTTGGGGAATCCTTAGTATCATGGCATGCAAAGAAGCAGGCTACGGTGTCGAAGTCATCTACCGAAGCAGAATACCGTGCATTAGCATCCACTGCATGCGAATTACAATGGATCCGATTTCTTCTCCAGGATCTTCTTGTTGAAGTCACTGCTCCTGCTGTCATCTTTTGCGATAACAAATCTGCTATTGCAATCTCTGAGAACTCCGTCTTTCACGAAAGAACTAAGCACATCGAAATTGATTGCCATGTGGTAAGGGAAAGAGTGGTTCAAGGCTTGATCAAACTTCTATCAATTTCTTCACTCAATCCGATTGCAGATGGCATGACAAAACCGCTAGCTACTCAGATGTTTGCTACGTTTGTATCTAAGCTGGGAGTTCAAAATCTCCACTCTTCAGCTTACGGGGGGTAATAGAGGATAGAAAATAAATAACAAAAAGGGATATTTTTGTAATTCAAAAAGGGAGCTTAGATTCTGTTGTAACCGTCTTCCATTTGCCACCTATATTAGTTGGCCAACTATCTCTCCATGCAATACACGAAAATAATACATTCTTCAGTTTCCATTCTGTTTCTCTTCCTCTCTGCTTCAAATCGCAAAAATTCAATTGTATCAATAGCTCCTGGTTCAACATCGACAAGACTCAAGCGTAGTATAACAGTAGCTAGCTCGGTGCGAGCTATACCGAGTTGTTGACCAATAAGCATGTGAGCAACTTCGAAACCATTTACTGCCCTTTTTCAGCTTAGTAGACTGTCGGAGGTCTCGAACATATGGAGTAAGATTCTCCGTGTGAGTACAAGGCCTGGAGTTACTAGCTCAACATCTTTCACATGCTTGCCTCCCAGCAGGCGCTCATCAACTCCGTACAGAGAAGTGTTTTTCAAAGCAATTTTGTGGGGATATAGTGTAACACCCCCAACTATAAATACAGAACTAAACACAATAATAAGGGAAATTTCTTAAAATGCGGAAGCTAAGTTCAAACAAACGGGGATGCTATGCCACACTTAGGTAATTCTAAATCCAAATGCACAGGCTAAAACTAAAACTAAACATCCAATAATCATAAAATATCCAACAAGGCACACAGGCCAAACAACTAAATACTAAAAAGCTGGGAAGCTTCATCACTTCCGAGTTCACCACTTCTAATTTGTTTCTTCTTTCCCTCTTCAAAGGTAGATAGAACTATCATCACATTGATCACCTCGACCTTACGTTCCAACCCTTCGTGCTCCAAAACTTTTCGAGGTTGACTCATAGTTATTTAAGCTTTATGTAGTTGATCCGAGAATGACCACTTGACGCGAGTTGACTTCTTCTTAGCGTCTCCCCGACTGCTCTTGACTTCCCTTCGTGAGCGAGAGTCTTCAAATCTTCACCTTCAGGTTTTCAATCGCCTTCTTCATCTCGTGCCTGACTTTTACTGCGTGGAGAAACACTTCAGCTCCTGTAGTTAGTGTAGAACTGGTAGACGATACCGCACAAGAGACAACGCTACTTGCTCGAACGGGGATTGTTGTAGCTGACTCCAGATCGCGAGTAAAGCAGTCTTTCTTCTTTAGGTTGACCAAGTGTCCAGATGCATACACCACTACTTCACTTCTTCGGATCGATAAACAACCAAATTCTCATTCTCTTATTCTTAATCTTAGCCAATTCCTTAACAAAGCCAAGTTAAAGCAATTTACCAAGCTTGCTCCTTCCAACACAACGAATCACACAATTGGACTATTCAAGTAATATTAAAGCAATTCGCACCTAAAATTGACCACAATATACATCACAAAGTACTACAAATAAACACTTAGCAATATGATTATTTCTTTTTTATTATAAAAGAAAATCCATTGCACTTGAAAGAGATTGAGTTTATGAAGTAAAATTTAAGATTCAGTATTTTCATAAGAAAAAAATCCTTTATATTATATATGGACATCCTTTGACTATTAATTATCTAATAGTTTTCTTTGTTGATTTTATTATTAAAAAATCAAATGATGAGATTCTTGTATATCACAGCAGGGCCCATGGTGTATATCACAAATGTAAAGTAATACTGTCCATCCTATGGCCACAAAAACTTGGCCGCCTAAGCATCTAACTGGCGCACTACAGTGACCTCTCACCAGTAAAGGTGAAAAGAATTGTTTCTTTACAGTGTTATTTGACCTGTTAATAAAATGGTATCCTTCACCCTCTACACCGATAAAGGACAAACCAATATAATTTAACTAATCAACTAATTTAAAGAAAAAGTTGACATTTTCACTTGCTAATAATTATATGTAAAATATTCACAAAAAATAATTATAATTATATGTAATTAATACTTCCAATGGTCCTTCGAGTATTGTGCTATTATCCGCTAACGTTCTTAGAGTATAAAATGACCAGCAAATGTACATTATTTGTATACTTAGTGTACATTATCAGTACACAAATAATGTACATCACCTGAATACAATGTACATTTTTAATATACTAAAAGTACATTATTTTTGTACTGAATGTATATTATCTTAGAAATATGGTCCACACAGCTTGTGTGGACATCACAATAATGATTGTACCTAAATTAACATATATTTTCATATCTAAAATTTAAATTAAATAATGAAAAAAAATATTAATGTCAAATAAATTGAACAAGATTCACAATGTTTTAACAATAATAATAATAATAATAATAATAATAATAATAATAATAATAATAATAATAATAATAATAATAATAATGAAAAAAAATTAGTTACTTTCTTAAATGTAAAACAATCAATAACCACATATAAATAATTAATTTATAAAAACGAATAAGCAATTTAAAATTAAATAAACTTACAAACAATAATATTATTATCATAATAAAAAAAAATTAATTATTAATAAAAAAATTTTAAACAAAACTTAGAAAAGAGAATAAGCTAAAAAAACATCTTGATTGGGGCCGAGAAATCAAAATATTTCAAAATCCAATAAAATATCCATAGCAAAATAAAAAATTTAATTAATTACATAAAATGGTTCGAATAGAATACATAATATAAATCACACATCTCTTATATTAATATTATATTTATAAATACTTTTTAATTTAGGTAGATCAAATGTCAATTTTTTGTAAAATAATTTAAATATGATGACACAAAATAAAAACTTTTAAATTACATGGACTATATGATACATAAAGAAAAATAAAATATCAATTACATTTTTTAAATAATTGAATCACAAAATGTATTTCTAATCAGGTTAAATATATTTTACAATTAATAACATCATTATAAAAGCTCGCAAAATAATACATGATATAAATATAAGTATTAAATTAAATTACTTAGAGCTATAAATAAATTTCAAAATTATAAATAAATCTCATAAGTCAAAAATTTATTTAACTTCCTAAGGTGGAACAATTTATTGAGTGAAGTCAAAGGGTTTCGATCTCATCATGACCTTTAGTAAAACAACTACATATTGTACCAATTAGGTTAGTTCACCTTAAGCTACTTCATTTTCAACTAAAACCAAGACATAGTACTTTTATATATATATATATATATATATATATATATATATATATATATATATATATATATATATGACGGTAAATATGTTACTGGTAATACTATTTTGTGTAAATGAGTTAATAGTTGTATTGTTAAGTATTTCAGTACAAGAATCAGAATGTCCAAGTACAGAGTATTCAACCTCCCCCTTTGCTAGCTGAGGGAATTCTATTTATGCTAGGTCCCGGATGGTGTTAGCACCCTACCCGGATCACCAACAGGCCTCTAACCCGTGGAATTCCAAAAGGCAGAACTCCAACGGGCAGAACACCAACGGGTGGAAACATTATGGTCATTCATTGCATTGAAGGGGGAGAATTAAAGCATCGGCGCCTCATCCATGACTCTTCATGTTATTGCCGTTAGCCTCTCCTCCCCAATTATGACTCTTCATGTTGTTACCGTTAGGACCTAGCATAAATCGAACTCTCTCAGCTAGCAAAGGGGGAGGGGGGGGGGGGGGGGTTCAATACTCTGTACTAGGACATTCTAATTCTTGTACTGAAATACTTAGCAATACAATATTGTTACTCATTTACACAAAATAGTATTATCCGGTAACATATTTACCGTCAATATATATATATATATATATATATATATATATATATATATATATATATATATATATATATATATATATATATATATATATATATATATAGAGAGAGAGAGAGAGAGAGAGAGAGAGAGAGAGAGAGAGAGAGGAGTGATCACATGTGGTCATGTTGTTAGGTGTGGTCATATGGTCAATTATAGGCCATTCGATTAGATAGATCCAATGAATCATATTAATCAAGATTTTTTCAGTATTTTCGCGCACATTCTCCTACCCAGCGAACTGCAAGGGTAAACTCGTCATAAAACACTGGAATAGGGGAAATCACATTGTTGTGTGTTTTATTACACTATTGGTGCATGTTGTCAACACTGTTGGTGTATTCTGGAAGCCGGCCGCTGTAAATGGCCATTGTAATTACCATAACACGGGAATACACCATTGGTGTGTTTTACTGTGGTGTGTTTTATTACACTATTGGTGTATGTTGTCAACACTGTTGGTGTATTCTGGAACCCGCCCGCTATAAATGGCCACTGTAATTACCATAACACCCCCACTTAATATATATATATATATATATATATATATATATATATATATATATATATATAGAGAGAGAGAGAGAGAGAGGAGTGATCACATGTGGTCATGTTGTTAGGTGTGGTCATATGGTCAATTATAGGCCATTAGATTAGATAGATCCAATGAATCATATTAATCAAGATTTTTTCAGTATTTTCGCGCACATTCTCCTACCCAGCGAACTGCAAGGGTAAACTCGTCATAAAACACTGGAATAGGGGAAATCACATTGTTGTGTGTTTTATTACACTATTGGTGCATGTTGTCAACACTGTTGGTGTATTCTGGAAGCCGGCCGCTGTAAATGGCCATTGTAATTACCATAACACGGGAATACACCATTGGTGTGTTTTACTGTGGTGTGTTTTATTACACTATTGGTGTATGTTGTCAACACTGTTGGTGTATTCTGGAACCCGCCCGCTATAAATGGCCACTGTAATTACCATAACACCCCCACTTAATATATATATATATATATATATATATATATATATATATATATATATATATATATATATATATATATATATATATATATATAGAGAGAGAGAGAGAGAGAGAGAGAGAGAGAGGAGTGATCACATGTGGTCATGTTGTTAGGTGTGGTCATATGGTCAATTATAGGCCATTAGATTAGATAGATCCAATGAATCATATTAATCAAGATTTTTTCAGTATTTTCGCGCACATTCTCCTACCCAGCGAACTGCAAGGGTAAACTCGTCATAAAACACTGGAATAGGGGAAATCACATTGTTGTGTGTTTTATTACACTATTGGTGCATGTTGTCAACACTGTTGGTGTATTTTGGAAGCCGGCCGCTATAAATGGCCATTGTAATTACCATAACACGGGAATACACCATTGGTGTGTTTTACTGTGGTGTGTTTTATTACACTATTGGTGTATGTTGTCAACACTGTTGGTGTATTCTGGAACCCGCCCGCTATAAATGGCCACTGTAATTACCACAACACCCCCACTTACCAAAACACGCGAAAATTCTCAGAATTACCACTGCCGTTAGATTAAACTGATTCAACGACACAGATACGACCACACCTAATGACATGACCGCATATGAGCGCTTTTCTATATATATATATATATATATATATATATATATATATATATATATATATATATATATATATATATATATAGGTATTAGATTATATGAGAACAAGTCATTAGGAGAAAACCTAAGAACCAACATCAACCTTACATCTAGAAAAATTGGATGGACCGATCTGATTTAAAAATAAATGCAGTGACATTTTTCTAATTATCACCAACTTTACTATACGAACTTGAACACTAAAATCTGCAATTTTCAGAATTTTTCAGGTTTGCACATTTTGCACATTTAGTATTAAAAGATTGCACTAGGAAAAATGCAAAAGTACATTGCACTTAGGTTTCGATTTTAGAGTTTATAACTGTGTTTTTGGTTTTATTTGGTTTAGTGTTTCACTTTTTACTGCTTAGCATCTAGCATTTAAGGTTTAGATTTAAAATTTAGTTTTTACATTGATTTTATAAAATTTACTAGGTTTGCATATTTAGTTGTTAAAGATTGCATATTTAAGTGTTCAAGTTTGCATAGTGAAGTTGAGGATAATTACAAAAATGCAATCGCGTTCTTTTTCCTTTTATTTTTGAATTTGACCAGAACCATCGAACTTTTACAAATGTAGGGCTTAGATTTGTTCTTAGTTTTCTCCCGGGGTGTTTTCTCATGGGATCCAAAGCCTATATGTATGTATTTCCTTTATGCAGTCAGCAGTGAACTTGAGGACTAATGTGAACAGTTGATTTGAGATGATCCAATGGATCACAATCAACAAGATTAATGCACCGTGAATCTGTTAAAAAAATCAATGAGGGGTAAGGTTGTCCATGCATCGTTTCTTTCCTTTCATTTGGATTCGAAATTCATTTCCTACCGTGCTTCTTGGTTTTTTTTTTCTCGGTTTGAGAACATTAGTTTTGATCAAGGATTCCGCCATAGCCACCGTCGTTGTGCGCCGTCTTGTGACCAATGGGCATGTCCGAGAATGATGTATCCAGGTATGTTGCTTTCTGTGTGTTAGTAATGCACTGTAGTTCCTTATGGACATTGGATGAAGGAATCCCGGTGAACAGTTAGATGCCGGAGATGGTACAAATCTAGGTTGGGTAGCTGGTGTTGGATGAGCAATGCATGACAAGGCCAAGATGTGTACAATCAAACCTGCTTACGTCTTGCAGGATGGTCCACACAGTGTTATGTAGACCATAATAAAATGTACATTTTTAATATACTAAATGTACATTATTTTTGTACTGTATGTACATTATATAATATAATGTACATTCAGTACAAAAATAATGTATATCCCTTGAATACAATAGTACATTATTTTTGTACTGAATGTACATTATTTTACATTATACAAATATGGTCCATACAACTTGTATGATTGCGTCTTGCATATCTTTTTCGAATGTTCCTAGGCTAGGTAAGGTGCATGTATCGTATTAGCAGAGCATTCATGGCTGGATTTCTAGGGGGTTGCAAGTTTCCGCTGGCCCGTGCATGCCAAGGTCAATACTTGTGCACTGCAACCTGCCAGCATTCTACATCGAAAAATATGTGCGTAACATTGCTGGGCTTGGAAATGTGCATGTAACGCGTAACTATAGCATTCGTTGTGAGGTCACGATTGACACATGTGCAGTGGGTTCCTGTGCTAGTAATGTCATCATTGTGAATGTATGTAGATCAAGGGTTCTGGGAATGCAAGAAGTGGTGCAATGGCTCACTACTTGGTGTGTTTTAATGTGGGAGGTGCCCGGGGTAGTGGTGTACATAGATGATCAATGTGTGTTGGTTTTTGTTGATTTTATATAGAAATGAAAGTTAATACACAAAATAAGTATTTTGGTCATTATACTTTGGTGTTATTTGTTATAATATATTATTATAATTATTAAACCAAGCAAGTAATTAATAATTAGTTAATTTGTTGGAAATAATGGGTGTGGGTCATGCATTGTATGTGAAGAGTGGCCTAAATTATAGCATTAGTACATGGAGCATTAGCTTCCTGATTAGTAGCTTTCATTTAGTATAAATATGTGGTTTGTATTCATTTGTTAATCATCCCTTCAAATAACATTATTCATTCCTCTCTCTTCTCTCTCAATATATAAATATAATATATTGATATATTATATTTAATATATATTATAGATATATTATATTATATTTAATATACATTATATTAAATATATTATATTTAATATATCTAACATTTGGTATCAGAGCCGGTTAACCTTTCAACCCCGAGGTATTTTTCATACTGAATTATGGCCACAAATTTCAATATTGTATGGTCGGGTCCCAAATTGGACGGGAACCTCGATTACAATTATTGGCAAATTATGATGTCCACACATTTGCAAGCTCAAAATCTTTGGAGCTTTGTTGATCCCGGTCTACCCGAAGGAGCTGATGCAGGCGCTATACGGCGAGATAAATTGGCCTTGGGTCAGATTCACCAAGGTGTTCATTATTCCATTTTTGGGCAATTAGCTCGTGCTCAAACAGCAAAACAAGCTTGGGACATCTTAAAGGTGTCACACAAAGGAGTCGATCGGGCGCAGAAGTCTAAGTTGCAGTCGTTGAGAAGGTTGTATGATAATTGTGAGATGACCTCTACAGAAACAGTAGATGCGTATTTCACTCGTCTTATTGATATGGTGAATAAGATGAGGCTATATGGAGATACGATTGAAGATGGTGCAGTGGTTGAAAAAGTTCTTCGAACTATGCCGATGAAGTATGACCATGTGGTGGCTTCAATAACAGAGTCACACAAAACCGAGCTCTTATCAATTGCAGAGCTGAAAGGTATGGTAGAAAGTCATATTGACAGGATTGCGTCAAAATCGGAACCACTAGCAGAAGAAGCTTTGAAGAGTCAAGTCACCCTTAATGTGACTGGCACTAATCAAAGAGGTGGAGGATCTGGTAGAGGTCGTGGAAGAGGAAGAGGAGGTTCTGGTGGAAGAGGTCGTGGTAACTTCAACCAAGGAGGAGGACGTGGTAACTCCAACCAAGGAAGAGGTGGAGGTAATACCAAACAAGGTAAATTTCCATTTCATTGCTACAATTGTGGCAAGTATGGGCACAAGATTGCAGATTGTTGGTATAATGAGGACAACAATCGTGGAAATCAAGCAAACATTGCTGAAAACACTGCTGAAAAGTCTGGTGAGAGTTCTGAAACTTTACTTTTAGCCAGCGATAGTTTTTCTGCAGATAAGAACATATGGTTCTTGGATACTGGGTGTAGTAACCATATGTGTGGGAAGAAAGAATTGTTTTCTGAATTGGATGAATCAGTCCGGTCTGAAGTAACGTTTGGCAATAAGTCAAAGGTGCCAATTTTGGGAAAAGGTAAAATCTCTATTCAGTTGAAGGATGGTACTCACAATTTTATATCCGATGTGTTCTATGTTCCTGAACTACACCAAAATTTGTTGAGTATGGGTCAGTTGTCAGAAAAAGGATATAAGATACATATTGCTCAGGGGTGTTGTACCATTGCAGATGCTAAAGGAGTTTTGATTGCAAAGGTAAATATGTCCCAAAATCGACTATTTCCTTTGAAAATTAAGCATACTCTCCTTGCTTGCTTTAATTCTGAAGTTTGTGATGATAATTGGTTATGGCATATGCGGTTTGGGCATTTTCATTTTTCTGGGTTAAACTATCTTGCGAGAAAGGAACTTGTTTCTGATTTACCTGTTGTGAATGTCCCTAATCGTATCTGTGAGATTTGTGTGATTGGGAAGAAGCATAGAGATCCCTTTCCCGTGGGCAAGTCAAGGAGAGCCACAAAACAGTTGGAGATTGTTCACTCAGACCTGTGTTCGTTGGAGGTTCCCTCATATGGAGGTTGTAAGTACTTTATTACTTTCATTGATGATTTCAGTAGGAAAACATGGGTTTACTTTCTGAAGCAAAAGTCCGAAGCATGTGATGTTTTCAAACAATTTAAGGCTTTTGTTGAAAAGCAAAGTGGTTATGAAGTTAAAATCTTGAGAACTGATAGAGGTACAGAATATATTGCTTGTGATAATTTTCTGAAAGAAAAGGGTATTCAGCACCAAATGACAGCTAGATACACTCCACAACAAAACGGAGTGGCTGAGAGGAAGAATAGGTCAATCATGGATATGGTGAGGTGCATGTTGAAATCTAAGGATCTACCTAAGCCTTTTTGGGCAGAAGCTGTTGCTTGTGCTGTCTATGTGTTGAATAGGTGTCCAACTAAGAGTGTCCGTGATAAGACGCCCGAAGAAGCTTGGAGTGGGAGAAAACCCTCTATCAAATATCTCAAGGTTTTTGGATGTTTGGCATATGCCCACGTGCCGAATCCATTGAGAAAGAAGTTGGATGATAAAGGTGAGAAGTGCATATTCATTGGTTATAGTGACGCTTCAAAGGCTTATAAACTATACAATCCTGAAACTAAAAAGGTTGTTATAAGTCGTGATGTCACTTTTGATGAATATGGTGCCTGGGATTGGTTAGCTAAAGATGAAAGTTCAGTTGTTATTCCTGCTGTTGAAAATATTGTTGAAGAGCAACCGATTCCAGATAATGTCCAGTCTCCTTCACAGCCAGAGTCGTCAGTTCGACGATCTCAGCGCGAGCGCCACTTACCAGCTCGCTTACAAGATTATGTTTTGGGTCTTGATAATGACCTGTCTGATGAAGAAATTGTTCAATTTGCTCTCTTTGCAGATTGTGATCCTTTAACTTTTGAGGAGGCTGCTACAGAAACTCATTGGCTTAAGGCGATGGATGAGGAGATCCGTGCCATTGAAAAGAATGGTACCTGGGAGTTAACAGATTTACCTCCTGGAAAGAAGCCAATTGGAGTGAAGTGGGTTTACAGAACGAAGTACAAGTCAAATGGAGAAATTGACCGTTTTAAGGCACGATTAGTAGCAAAGGGTTACAAGCAGAAACCAGGTATTGATTATTTTGAGGTTTTTGCTCCTGTAAGTAGACTTGATACAGTTCGAATGGTTATTTCTCTTGCTGCTCAAAATGATTGGAAATTGCATCAAATGGATGTCAAGTCTGCTTTTTTGAATGGTTTTCTTGAAGAAGAAATATATGTTGAGCAACCTGCAGGATTTCTGAAGAAAGGGGAGGAAAATAAAGTGTACAGGTTGAGAAAAGCCTTGTATGGCTTAAAGCAAGCGCCTAGGGCGTGGTATGGTTGCATTGACTCATATTTTGTTGAAAGTGGTTTTGTGAGATGTCCTCATGAACACACTTTGTATGTCAAATGCACGGATTCTGGTGATATTGTTTTAATCTGTCTGTATGTTGATGATCTGGTTTTTACTGGAAACAACTTGAAGCTAATCTCAGAATTTAGGGAGGCACTCATTAAGAGGTTTGAAATGACCGATATGGGCCTTATGTCTTACTTTCTTGGCCTTGAGGTGTCCAAAGATGAGTGTGGTAAGAATGTGAACGTTACATCTTATAAAAGCTTAATTGGGAGTCTAAGGTATCTGGTGGCAACAAGGCCAGATATTTCTTTTGGAGTTGGAATTCTTAGCAGATTCATGGAGGAACCAAAAGAATCACATTGGGCTGCAGCAAAGCGAATTCTGAGATATGTCAAAGGTACGAGTAATGATGGAATTTTTTACTCTACTAATGAAACTGTGGAACTTGTTGGGTACACAGACAGTGATTGGGCTGGAGATGTTGAGACTAGAAGAAGCACGTCAGGGTATGCCTTCTATCTTGGTTCGGCCATATTTTCTTGGTCTTCAAAGAAGCAACAGATTGTAGCACTTTCAACCGCAGAAGCAGAATATATTGCAGCAGCAAACTGTGCTACTCAAGCAGTTTGGCTGAGGAGAATTTTGGAATTTCTACAACACAACCAAGAAGCACCTACAACTATTTTTTGTGACAACAAATCAGCAATATCGTTGTCCAAAAATCCAGTCTTTCATGGTCGCAGCAAACACATTGATATCAAGTATCACAAAATCAGAGAGTTGGTTGCTGAAAAGCAAATCAACATTGAGTATTGTTCAAGTGAATGTCAAGTTGCAGATATCTTTACGAAGCCGCTGAAGACAGAGACATTTCTCAAATTGAAGAAGGAAATTGGAATGACCAATATATCCAACTTGGTTTAAAGGATGCAATGTTATAATAATATTATTATTATAATTATTAAACCAAGCAAGTAATTAATAATTAGTTCATTTGTTGGAAATAATGGGTGTGGGTCATGCATTGTATGTGAAGAGTAGCCTAAATTATAGCATTAGTACATGGAGCATTAGCTTCCTGATTAGTAGCTTTCATTTAGTATAAATATGTGGTTTGTATTCATTTGTTAATCATCCCTTCAAATAACATTATTCATTCCTCTCTCTTCTCTCTCAATATATAAATATAATATATTGATATATTATATTTAATATATATTATAGATATATTATATTATATTTAATATACATTATATTAAATATATTATATTTAATATATCTAACATTATTGAATTGGTGTTGTTGTTAATTACGTTGTAGTTCTACGCGTGATAGGAGAGAACGATGGTGAAAAACCGTTGGTAGCTGACGTTAAATGTATGATGGAGATCTCGCCAGGTACGACAAAATATTGGGTTCCAGAATGTGACGATGCATATATGTAAACAATGCCGCAAATTTAGTACATTGGAAGAAGGCATAGTATTTTATACGAGTTATGGAAGGATATGTGGTTTCAATATCATCAGAATACAGTGGCAAATTATGCTGTGCAACCGTGTGCACCATTCATGGTGCACACAGAATTGGATCCATAATTTCTATACTATAGATTCATAATTTCTATACTATAAATTCATATTATTGAACTCTATATTCACAATTACAAAACTCTATGTTCATATTCTCAATTGTTGAACTTTGTATTCACAAATCAGTGAATCACTGAACTATGTTCATAATTTGATAACTATACAATTTAGAAATTATGAATCTACAGTTTAGAAATTATGAATCTACAGTATAGAAATTATGAATTTATAGTATAGAAATTATGGATCCAATTCCGTGTGCACCTTGCAAGGTGCACACGGTTACACAGCATAATGCTCCTATTTAGAAGTTTGTTGATCTCGGTAGGTTTGGGAGTGAATTTAGAGGGGGTGAGTAGACTTACTTAGGTTTTTGAAAAATTATTCACAAATAATCAAGTTTACCCAAGGGATAACTTTATCTATAAGTTCAGAGTTTATGCACAGCGAAAATAATATATGTTTAATCCTTTTCAATTCGTTTGCATGTTTGTTAGCTTGTAAAAATATTAGGCTGGTAGTTTGGGCGTGAATAATATGTAAGATAAACGCAGTAAATAGAGAGAGGGAGAGGGAGAGAGAAGGGGGGTTTATAGCGGTTCGGTTGTTAACGAAGCCTACTTCACTCTTCTTCACAACACGTGAAGGATTGAACTATGCCCTTATAGTACAATACACCAACACCAAGTTTACTCCTTGAACACAAGCGGGATGTAAACTTGAACCCAGATTTTTCAATTCCTACAGAGTTTAGCCCGCCTCTTTCTACTTATCCAAGTAGAGAATACAAAGGTTGAAGAAATAGGTTTTCTTCTTCGCCAACTTTAAATCTTGGCTTCATTGGATCTGGATCTGGCTAGTTGAAGTAGCTCATGACTTCTTGTAAATCTGAATTTTTACATCGAAGCGTTTCTCTCTTTCTCAACACTAGTCGCAAAAAAGTGCTTAATGTTTCAGAGCTTTCTCAAACTAGAGTACTTAGAATGACCAGCACCTTCTTCAATAAGTAAAGAGGGTATTTATAAGTGTGTGAAAATAGTTCCGTTGGAGGGAAAAATATTTTCAAAATGCCTAAGGACCAGCGGGTAAAGACCGGCAGGTAATCCGAAGGGTATGTGAGTTGTCATATTTTCCAGCTGTTGATTTCTTACAGCGCGCTGAACATTTACTTTTGTTTTGCACATGTTATCAAGGCATTTAATGAAAATCAACCTTGGGATATGTTCCTAGGACTCACTTTGCCTATATTTACTTCACCTTTTTAAGGTTCTGGATTCTTTATGCTCAGATAATGTTTCTGGCAATCCTATGGAGTGGTTAACTAGGTTGACACCTCGAACCTTAGATCCTTTCGGATATGATGGTTGAATTTACCAATCGTCCCTTAACTCTTCGAATGGTTTTTCTTTATCACTCGGTCTAGATAACACACAAGAAGCAGGCCCTTCGACGATTCGGTCTTATCAACCTCTAGGTCTTCGTCTTCGTGTTCGAATCTTCGTCTCTGATTAACACTTCGTTACGAGTCATTTGAGAATTAACCCCTCGGGTAACTCCTCGGTATGAGACTTGACTTCCTTGAGTGTACATTCGGACGTATACAGTTTAGCCACTCCGATAACCATTCGGTTAAGATTCGAATGTTGAGTAAACTTATTCTAAGTTTAAGAAATAAAAAGATTAGGGGGTCTAAACTCCTAAGTTTTTTTTTCCTCTTAAGTTTAGTATCATCAAAATCTAATACAAAGTGTTCCTAACAATTTCTCCATTTTTTATGATGCTAAAACCTATACTCTTACTATAAGGCTTAAATTATCCATGAAAATGATTTTTCATTACATACAACCGAATAGTTGAGTTTAACAATTTGTTCTAAGAGTAAAATTACAGGAATTAAAAACTCAACACAACCCCAAAACACTTTTTATTAATCATTCAAAACATTATAGTTAGAACAAGTTAAAATACATCTAGTTTATTACAAGATTACCTTTTCTTGGTTACTTGCTGCTTGTTTTGCTTGATCTTCTCTCTTTGATTCCTTCCAATTCAAGATTCAGAATACAGATTCGGTCGGTTCCTTAGTCGTCTTGGCCTTGGTCATTGAGAGGTTCCTGGTCAAGTTGGTTGTTAATTTTGACCCCGAATCTATAGACATTGTTTGGGACGACGAAGTGTTCAAATTCATGAGAGGTCCTGGAGTACATGTAGTTGTGGAAGGCTTCAGTAATATCTTCTCCTTCAATTACTCCTCGTCTCCACCATCTTAACAATTCGCATGTGTTCATTCCATCCACAAATGAAACATCGTTATCCTTTAGTAGATCAAAAACTACTTTTCGGATAATTCCTTCCGATTTTGAGATCCGAATCTTTTTCAACGAGTATATCTTGGCCTTGACTCTTCTACCTTGTTCAGCAGTCTCCTCTCGTAGCATCATCTTGTCTTCATCAACTCGTTCAGCCCTTTTCCTCTCCTCGTTAATCATTTGATTCATGTTGAACAGCCAGTTTTGCTTGCGCTAACAACTCTAGTGCTTGATGTTGGGTGGAATGTTACAGCCTCTGAGCTGATTATCCCCTAGAACTACTTGACTCTCGATGAAGAAATCTGTCTTTTTGCATGAGAGATCAACTCGTTATTTTAAGTTGAATTGACCTTGTTTGATGACATTTTGCTCTTCTTGGATCTTCTCATGGCCTTTGACAAGATTGTATTTTACGATTAGTAGTGTCAATGATAGGAATCAAGATTCCCGAGTTTATCGTTCTCTATGGATGACAACTTGGAAGTGTAAAATTGCGTTGAGATAGAGAGTGGTGTTTTGGCTTGTCACATACATGACTCACGAAAAGCATTGTGTACATATGTTCAATAGAAAGGTTCAAAAATACAACACAATTAATGAATCAAATGAGAAAATAAGGGAATAGAATTGATCATCCATTGTATAATGCTTCTAGTGTATAAGGTAAGATTGATAGATTGCAATTGAAGGATTTCAAGCGAGACTTTATTAATTTCATTTACATCTCAGTCTACACGGCCTATCAAAGGTCTAGAAAGCACTTCAAGTGACAACCTATTCCTACGAGTCAATTCATCAAACACCTTGTCTTCACCTCGTTCTGGACTTTGTCCTCTCGGAACTTAAGGCGGGAAGAGCAAGTGGAACGGAGGCTCCAATAAACCTAGAAATCTCTTGCCTAGGTCAATTGATCCTAAATTCTCTCTAGAGATGGCCCTAACTCACAAGAGTCAAATCATACATCCACTCCCAGCAAGAAATCAAACAACAATTGCAATTCACAAATCTAACCAAGCATTTAATCTCACACTAGCATCATGAAATGGATTCACAATTCAATCCCTAAGAAAAACCAAGCCACACATTTTTGCTAATTGAATCATCATTGAATCAAAATCAAAGATAGAAATTGAGATTAGAAAAAGAGAGAATTACCAAATTTGAATTCAATAGAAGATTCAATCTACAAATCGCTTCAGGGATGAAGGAATGTTGTCAAGATTCCTTCAATCCTAGAATGTCTTCAATCCAATGTTCTTGAGAGGCTAGAGAGAAGTAAAATGAAATCTAAATTCTAGAAATGAATCCCACCTCCTAAAATATCTAAATCTGGCCGTTTTAAATCATTTTCTCCCGGGCTTCTTCACAATTCGCGCACAAGGTCCCAATCACGAGCGGTCCACGATCGTGACTGGGTCACTTATCGCTGCCCAGTGTTCTAGTCACGAGCGTGGATCTGCTCGTGACATAGTCTAATTCCCTGCCACGAGTGGGTCATGAGCGTGACTAGGGCCAGCAGAAACTGTAACACCTCTAATTTATAAAATAATTAAAGCTTATATAAGTAACGCAAACCATCATTAATTATCCCAAACAGTGCATAAAACTATCCATAAGAGTCGGGGTGTTATGCCACACCTAGGTTTGAGAACCTAGATGCACAGGCTAAACTAACCAAGCATATTTAATCCGTAAATCAATATTCAAATACAACCCAAGGCACGCAAGCCATCTACTATGCTAAAGCTAATTAAGCTAAGTCCAAGGTTCTGACTAGCGCGCTCCGTAGCTAATGCTCATCACCTGAAAAACATTCGGTGTAACAACCATCAGCGAATAATGTTGGTAACCCACTCCAACGCGTTAAGTACAATATAGGTAGATATAAGAAACTCGTTTTGAAACTGGAATACATATATACTTACGAGACTCTAGTTTAAATTCAAGATCAAGACTCAAGATACACTAACAGACTCAAAAGTATAGAATAATCATAAAGACTAACATGCGTCCTAAGAACACGTTGCGAGACATAACAGAAAAATAGGCATATAAATAGCAAATAGAGACAACAAAGGCATTCAAGACAGTCAGTTAGCAAGTAATTAGCAAAGCACACTATCCATCTTCCAACCTTATACCAAGTTCCAACCTTGTAGCTCCCCTCCGTCCTTATATCAGTTCCAACCTATACCTCTAGGCCACCCTTATATCGCCTCCCTTATTCCTCCGGGCAACTACATTCCCCCACCGACAAACCATCTTTCAACCACCAACATATCAAGATAGCGCCGCAGTGCCATTCGCATGATCCGCACCTCTAGTGCCAATATCAAGGGGTCAGCGCATATAGCCCTGACATGACACCGCAGCACTTATAACCTGACCCATGCTCAACGGCAAGCTAGTTGAAGGTGGGTTTGTGCCTTTAGCAATGTAACCGCTAGGCTTGTACCTTTAGTACAATGACCGGACACAAGTGGTGCCAGCAGCCAACAATTCATTTCCACCAATCACAATCTCATCATCATCATCAATCACACCGGCCATTGCGTAATGGCCACGATACTCATCACCATTCAATCAATCAACACATAATCATTCAATAACAGTCAAGACATAACAACAATGACACGTACTACACATAAATTCCTAGAACGGTACTCAAAACATCAAACGAGACTCATGCACAACAAACGGGGAACAACGGGACACAACGGGACACGGGGAAAAACATCATGAACCACGACAAGTTTTCAGCGGGTAGGTGGTGGGTGGAGGACCACCTGCCGGCGGCGTTTCACTATTCCAGCGGGTGCCCGGCGGGCAGTCTCCTGCCCGGGCAGCGGGTACCCTTGCCCCCACGTACCCCCCACTAACTCACAGGCAACTTTTCGATCCCTGGATCTCTCGTGGAACCCAAAACCATGTCCAGACACATTCAAACACATAACAACAACGCCACGTATTCAATTAAAGGGATTAAATCAAGAATCATACCAAATACTTTCTAACACGACTCCTAAACATGCCAAGACTCATCATGAATTCATATAACGGTTCAGGTGCATCCGGAACCTCAAGAACATCAAGAAATCGATATGCAAAGTTCTAAATACAAGTCCTAGACTAGACTCAACGCCCGATCATGCATAATCCCACCCAAATATACCAAGAACATCATAATACGAAATTCACGATATAAACCATAGGGCTCTAGACATAATTAAAATACAAGATCATACATATAATCAATCGCAATATCAAGAACATCAAGATTATCAAATAAACACCATATAAATCCTATGCAAAGGCTCTATCAATACTCAATCACAGGATTACACATACGATTATCAAAGGAGCCAATAAATAAGATATAACAAGGAAAATAGGTTTTGTCGAGACATGGGTTACCTCGTAGCCTCAATTAATCCTCCCTTGGCTATTAAGGTTCTTCTCTAAGACTTCCCTCCGATTGATCTCCCTAGGCTTGGTGGTGGGGAATTTCCCGGGGAATAATTTCGTGTAATACAACAATGGGTGGTAAGGGTTCTAATTGCTTTCTAATCCCCTATTTATAGAGTTGGGAATCCTGATTAGAGTCTGAATAGTAAAGACCTATGTTCTACTCCTAATAGGTTTATAGGCCTAGGATTCCTAATTAGAATTTGACTGGTAAAAGGTCTACTCTCTTTATTCCGGATAGGCTTAAGATTCCTGTTTAGGCAAGGATCCACGATCCATGGTGGACTACATTGATTAATTAAAGGGAATCCTAATCAAATTAAATCCTTTCTAATTATTATTAACGGAATTAATTAAATAATTAATTCAGGATTAAAGGCCGTAACACGGGGTGATACACCCCCCCTACAAGGAGCTTCGTCCCCGAAGCTCGGACACGGATCACTCCCCTTGCTCCTAAGTGTCTTGCAATTTGGTCTCCTAATTAAGGAAAGGTGGCTCGAGTTTGTCATTTAACGAGTATAGGGTGGGGGTTGGTTAGGTTGGTGGTAGGTAGGGTTTGAGATTTTGAGTATACCTTGGTTTCCTGCTCCTGAGCTTGAAGCTCCACGTGTGCCCAACATGGTCTCGATTGCCGCCACCTTCCTGTCCAATGAGCTCGTCGCGAGAATCAAGGACGAGAATCCTTCATCCATGATCCGATTCTGCCTCGTGCGCTGCGCGAGGATGCGCTCATTGGTGGACCTCTCGTCTCGGTCCTCCATGTTTCCCCTTCCCTGTGTGGGTTCAGGTTGGCTAGGTTCGCTTTCTTCTTCCTGCTCCTCGGTTTCTTGCATTGCCCGTTTTATTTTCTTGTTTGAGATCTCCAACTAATCCACCAACATTTGTCGTTCTTCTAGGGATTTCAGGCAAACCTCCTCGAGGGTGATGTACTGTCCCTCTCCGACATGGTAGATGTCATTGCGGCAGAGGTTTTAGACATTGAAAACCATCTCACTCATGGGTCTGGCTTCAGTCCGGCTTATGTCCACTCCCTTATTTTCCATGATCCAGCTTAGGATCAACCCATAGGGTAGACTGAGTCGGTTGCTAGATTTACAGAATTCCATGTGCTTCAACATAAGGGCAGGCAGATTAAACTTGACTTTATGCTTAAGGAAATAGGCAAAGGTGCATTCCAAGCTCCCCACATCCTTGCTCTTGTTGTTAGTGGGCAACAAGCTGTCGGACAAAATCACAACTAGCAGCTTTTGTTCGGCGGTTAACAGCTTCTTAATTGGCCTTGTGGCGGAAGTGAAATCGCCTTCCCTTCCCAACAGATAACTGAGATAATCCTTGTACTCTGTGTCTCGAGTGCTAACCCAAGCCTTTCGGTCATAGTTTGACACATCCGTGGCGGTCAATTTCAAGAGTTTAGTCAGGCGGCCCTCGGTGAGCACTATCTCCTTGCCCCGGACTTTGGAGGTGATCTCCAACTTGTCCCCTCGTTTGGTAGCTACCAAATGGGAATAGAATTCCTTGACCAATTCGGGGTACGTGTCCCCTTTTAGCCCGAGGTATGTATCTAGCAAGCCTTGGAAATTAAGCATGTCAACCAACTCCGGAGATAATTGGTCAGGTTCGAGTACTTTACCTCCAATCACTGTGTAGTCGACGTTGTTCCACTCCCGGACTCGGGCATTGGAGGACTTTTTCGACATTGTAAGATTTTCCGGCGAACTTCCAGTGATCTTTCCGGTGGCTTTCCAGCGAGGGCGGCGAGTGGCGTGGTGCGACGAGGGACGGCAGGTGTAATACCCCACTTTTCTTAAACTTAATTACAGTTCTAAAACCAAAATCAAGATAAATTAAGTAGCGGATAAACAACTTAAATAATAAACTAGTGGGAATGTCACCGCCACAACCACCTCTCCACGGTGATTGCACAGGCTAAGGATGGAACTAAAACATTAAACCAAACTAACATTCAAATTACTTAAGTTACAGTCACTTGGGGAAAACACCCCGATGTCTATCATCGAACATAAGCATAATAAGTCTACAGTCCATAATCAAACATCATAATAATAAAGAGAGTTTAGATAACTAGATCTACTAAACTAGTCTAACTCGATCATCTCTCAAACGATGGGCCCACCTGAAAGGGGTTTTGCAAAACAATACATAGACAAGTAGGAAAACATCCGCTAGCACGAAGCTAAGTATAACCACACTCAACCCTGTAAAGTACTACAGTATATACTTTGGAAAAACATTTGTTCACAAACTCTAATCAAGCAATCTCAACACTTAGACAACTTTAGATACATCAAAGACTTTCTATATGCTCGCAACCTATAATATCAACAGGCATTATTCAAATATAAATAACTCATCAACATAAATACTCCAACACATATTTCTCATAACAAATCTCATTATAACGAACTCATGCTATCAATCAATTGCGGACCAACAATCAATACAAAAATATCTTCATGCCTTCAAGTTCTCATCATGCAAACTAGATATATAAGACATCAAAATTCCACTAAAGCAATCATACTCGATATACAATCTCGGTTAATCATTCTCAAATGCAATCTAGTGCAATACTATACTCAAATGCAATCTCGTGCAAACATTCTCATTATGCAATCTCGTACAAACATTCTCATTATGCAATCTCGTGCAATACTATAAGTATACTCATACACTCATTTGTAAAATAGAATACTTTTCTGTGGAGGTTTCTTAGAGCCACAAGGACTCGCTTGCTTTCTTTCTTTTCTTAGAGTCGCAATGGCTCGCTTTCTTTCTTTCTTTTCTTAGAGTCGCAATGACTCGCTTTCTTTACAAATGGACGAGGTAGGAACTTCACCGTATCGTGAACGAACCTATCCGGGCACGGCGGTCTAGCCGGCCTAATACTCATCTCGTCCACTGAACCATTCTCTTGGTTCTATGCTCAAACTCTGTGGAATCAGGTATCGAACTTTTAGCATGCACACCCCCTGACCAGGATTCCAAGCCTGGCGGGCAGTTTCCAACCTCATAACGTGAGAATACACTGCGTTACATATACTGGGACCGCAATGTCCATAACTTTCTTCCGAGAGGACATAGTCCAAACGGGTCTTCCAAAACAAGATTTTCCTCACCAGAGATATATATAGATATATCGCTCATGCATCTCATATATGTAACACTTAACTTATGCAAAAGACATGCACATACTTCTCAATTCATTCTCAAAGACAAGATAAAGATGCTCTACGTGGAATGAGATTTTTGGAAAATAATACTTAGGCTCACGTTGGTCACTTATGCACTTTTAAAACATGATTTACTTGGAATGCAATTTACTGTACAACATGCTTCAAATTTATCTATCACAGTGATCTCTCAAGAACACAATATCATGCTTGGTTTGCAACATATTGTCTTGAGTGAACAACCGTGATGACTACTATTCTCTATTGTCTTGTTTGCATATACTTTGAACTCTCATGAAGTATTATGTGTTCACCAATTCCCTTGAATTGAATACCTAGTTGACATGGTTATGGTTGGTAGTTTGATTTCATTGCATAAGTTTGCTTGGGGACAAACAAAACCTTGAGTGTGGGGAAGTTTGATAAGCTTAATTTCTAGGCATTATTTAGAGTAATTTTAGTAAGTTATTTTCATAAATAAATTAAAATCTAGGGTTGATTTTATTATAAATATTATATTTAGTTATATGTTACTAGTTTAGACTAGTTTAGATTGATTTTAATAAGTATTAGACTAATGTTGCATTTTTATTAATATAAATAGTATTTTATTTTAACTAGTATTTTATTTATTACTTGGTTTAATTAAATAGTGTCATTAGGTTATAATTTATTATTATTTTGACTTAATTTTGTTTTGCTTTTTCTTGTTGGGTTTTGCGCAAAAAAAAAAAAAAAAAAAAAATAGAGATTAAGGTTTAGGGCTTGGGTTTTATTTTTGAGTATGGCAGAACGGAAGAAGAGCAAAACAGTAGAGAAAAAAAGAGAGCTTGGGAGCGGCAGCAGAGTCGTCGGACGAGGAAATATCAGCGAGGAGATTCGAGACTTCGTCGCAGGAGATTTTCGAGCATCGATTGTGGCTATCATTCTCTAGGCTTGAATTATATTTTTCCGTCTCTATTTTTATTCTTGCTTATTCCAGAATACTATTTATTGAACAATTTATGCATTTAATTATGATTATTGGTTAGAACTTTAATTAGGGATTTGGATTAGCCTAGATCAGATTAGATTAATTGACTATTCTTCATGTGTTGATTCTTCCAATTTCAGTTAAATAATTGAACTTGATTATATTTATTTTATGTATTTTAATTGTGGATTATGTAACTGGCCATTGCATATTTCTAATATGGAATAAAGGTCAAATAGGCCATCGAACTGCACACGATAAAACAATTAGGCCACTGAACTTAAAAAACCAACAATTGGGTCCCTAAACTAATCAATTTCAAACAATTCTTCCAATTTGAAGGTTTCCAACAGGTCAACAGGTCATCCTTCCAAATTAATTATTTTTTAAAATTTAAATTTTAAAAATTAATTATTTAAATTTAAAAAAAAAAAAAAAAAAAAAACTGGTTCCAGCCGGAGACGGTCGTCGCCGGCTGGATTCCAGTTTTTTTTTTTAATTTAATTTAAAAATAATTAATTTTTAAAATTTATTTTTTTAAAAAATAATTAATTTGCGAGATGACCTGTTGACCTGTTGGAAACCTTTAAATTGGAAGAATTGTTTGAAATTGATTAGTTTAGGGACCTAATTGTTGGTTTTTTAGGTTCAATGACCTAATTGTTTTATCGTGTGCAGTTTGATGGCCTATTTGACCCTTATTCCTTCTAATATCAGGGTTTATGAGAAGAACTGACAGGTGAATTATGAACCTAGAACTCGTAAGATAAACACAATTGAGATAAACTAGACATAGCTTTAGGTATTTGTGGTGATATTTGATTGTTCCTTAATGGGTTCAATTAATGTTGGTGAGATATCGATGAGAACTGATTGTATTATATTTTCTGAACTTAATTACAATGAGATCAGATGATGTGAATATATAGAATAGAGAGTCACAGTGTGACAATGATAAGAAGTAGAGAGTCACAGTGTGACAAGGATAAGAAGTTCTAACACTACAAGAAAAATCACAAATCGCAACGGAAAAATCGCGACAAAGCATAATCTGTTGTCAATTCGCGATGGTTTTTGCGACGGAACATGTTTCGTCACGATTTTGCGTCGGAAATGGTGATAGAATTCATTTCTGTAGCGATTTTTGGCGCAAAGTGAGAAAAAAACGTGGGAAACTTTGGCGCCAACATTCTTGTGACGGATTTTGCGAGAGAATTATGTTCTGTCACCACAATGGCGACGGAAAAGGCAACAGTCGTTGATTCTGTTGCGGTTTTGCGACAGAATCGGCGATGAGAATAGATCCCGTTGTGATATTTGGCGCAAAGTGAAAAATATTCCCCCGCAATCTTTGCACCAAGGAATTGACGACGGAGGCTAACGACGGAAATTGCGACGGGTATTTTTTCTGTCGCGAAAATATTTTATTTTTGAAATATAGTTTATTTTTACTACAGAATGAACAACAAAACCAATTCCGTCTCCAATATGTTAACATATTGGCGATAGAAAATGCGACGCCCTACATGTGTCGCGCTATGACGACGGAATCAATAATGAAAATTAATTATGCTGCGATGTTTAGTGCGAAGATAAATTACGTTTGAGGTTGGCGATGGAACTTGCGACGATTGTTCTTTCCGTCACTAAAATATTTAATTTTTTACTAACTTTTAAAAGGTAAAAATTAAAAATTAAAAATGAAACCCAATTCCTAATTCATAAAACCTATTTTAGGATATATATATATATATATATATATATATATATATATATATATATATATATATATATATATATGATATTGTAATTTAAAAAACTAAACCCTTTAAAAATTGAAAATTATAATTATTTTTTAAAAACTAATAGTTTAACAATTAAAAATTAAAAATCAAACCCAATTCCTAATTCGTCAAATCTATATTAGGATATATATAATGTTGTAATCTAAAAAACTAACCCTTTAACAATTAATTAAAACTACTAATAAAAACAAAATTTTACATTTACAACTTCCCTCCTAAACTACCTCCTAAACTATTACTATATAAAATATAATAAGTTTTATGGTAATTAAATTAATAATTACACGAATATTAGTGCAATTGATTAATAATTATTATATTAATTAAACTAATAATTACCTTAATAATAATAATAATAATAATAATAATAATAATAATAATAATAATATAATTACATTTAAAAATAAGATGTTGGATTTTTAAATAATTATTAAAATTAATTTTTTGATTATATAAATATAAATATAAATATATATATACATATATATATATATATATATATATATATAGAGAGAGAGAGAGAGAGAGAGTAATACTATGAGAATAAAATAAATTATCATTCATATTTTTTCGTGTAAATGCTATATGGTAATTTGTATTTATATATATTTTTTATACTAAATGTATAAAAATATAATTAAACAATATTAGTACAATTACTTAATAATTATTATAATAATTAAGAAATTAATAGCACAGATATTAGTATAATTGACTAACAATATTATATTAATTAAGCTAATAATTAATGAATATTAGCATATTTACAATTAAACATTAGCCGTTGAATTTTCTTTATAATTACAATTAAGGTATAAATTATCATTCTTATCATTCTTAAGGTATAATAATATGAGAAAAAAAATAAATTATCATTCTTATTCTTTCATGTAATTACTATGGTAAGTTTATGCTAATACATCTATATATTTTTTTTTATTTAAGGTATAATAGTATAACTGCATAATAGTAGTATATTTACCTAATAATTATTTTGTTAATTAAGGAATTAATTATATAGATATTAGTATAATTGAGTAATAATTATTATGATAATTAAATTAATAATTCCCATAATAATAGTATAATTATAATTAAGCATAAGTCGTTGAATTTTTTTTATAATTATTACAATTAACTTTTTGATTTTATATATATATATATATATATATATATATATATATATATATATATATTACTGAAGGTATAAAATTATAATTTGCACAATTTTAGTATAATTATCTAATTTAATAATTATTATGATAATTAAGAAATTAATTTCACAAATATTAGTATAATAGACTAATAATTATTATGTTAATTAAGCTAATAATTACGTAAATATTAGTATAATTATAATTAAACATGAGTCGTTTGATTTTTTAATGATAATTACAATTAATTTATTCAGATATGGAGGATTGAGAAAAAAGTAAAGGCTATATGCTGAATAGAAATATACTTAATGTGTGAAAGTATAATTGTACAGATATTAATATAATTGTCAAGTAATAATTGTCTAATAATAATTATGTTAATTAAGCTAACCATGGGTCGGATTTATTTCTATAATAATTACAATTAAATCATTTTTTTTTATATCTAGGCCCTGTTTGGTAAATGACTGTTAGCTGATACTCCCTCCGTCCTATTTTACCTGTCTTACTTTCCTTTTTAGTTTGTCCCAAAATAGTGTCATCTTTCTAAAATTGAACATAACTATCACTCTACATTTCCCAATTTACCTTTTTTACTTTTCAAATTTATAGAGGTAAGTACAATTGTACTTTGTACAAACAACACCTATTTTTTAAGGACAAAATTGAAAAGTTAGTAACAAAACCGTGCAAAAAGCTAGTTAATTAAAAGATATAACTAATTGATAACATTAGCTAATTGTAGAAAGATGTTTGGTAAATTAGCTGATATGTAAGAGCTGTTTGATATAATTTCTTTTATCAAAAAGCTAATTAAAAAAGTTGTTTTGAGTAACTTTTTGAATTTTAACATTTTGGAGTACAAAAAGCTAATTAACTAAATACTTATATTGATTTTTAAATCAAGTCAACAACTAATAGCGGTCAAATAAAACAAAATTAACCAGCTAATTATTTTACCAAACAAGGCCCTAATATTTGAATACTAAAAGTACATTATATTTTATATAATATATATTCAATACACAAATAATATAATTTTAATTTAATAAAAATATATTTTATTTTATGATCCATATAACACTACGTAGGCTATACAATAATTTGCCCTAATCCCTAAGGACTAATGTCCTAAATCCTATTTTCTAAAGAAGTCGAAGTTGCTGCTCCTCCAATCTACGATGCCGCCGCTCCTCCAACAGTACACACCGACGACAGTTCTGTGGTCGACGACGTCGCCGATCCTCCAAAGCCGACGCCGACACCTTGCGAATCGGCAGTCGATGATGAAGCCAAGCCCTCCCCTGTGATTCTGCGACGTATTATCGTCCCCTGCCGGCAACGAAGCAAGCAGAAGCCAAGACCGCCGCCGCCTCCTGTCCTCTCTTGCCGACGACGAAACAAGCATAATTAGGTATTTCTTTGATCCAAATCTTTGGTATTCCTAATTTCATAATTTGCAAACAACTTATGCCCTATTGGTCAGTTAGTTGTATTGAAATTTTCTTAAAAAATGCTTTGCAGGATGATCACACGAGTTATGTATCTTCCTGCATTTATTGGGCTAGCCATCTCTAGTGCAAGTGATTGGGTATGAATTTTGTTTCTCTTGCTTTTCTTACTTAAATTTAAGTCCCTTCCTAAGGTTCTATTTCCCACTGCAGCTTGATGGGCATGTGGCCAGGAAGATTATGATAAATTCTTTGGTTGGTTCCTACCTTGATCCACGGGCACGTGGCCAGGAAGATTATGATAAGTTCTTTTGTTGGTTCCTACCTTGATCCACTTGCTGAGTACTGAGAAGGTAATAATTGAATTCCTTGTATCAGTTATTTCCACTCTATGAATTTGGCTCATCAATTAACCTATACTTCTATATGAAACTCATATTCTATATTTCTTTGTTTTTATTTTATTCTAATGTTTCAGTGATGCAGTAGAGAAAGTTGTAAGAGTAGCAATGCATGATGTTTGTCATCTTTTTAAGCTTAATAGTTATAAGTGTGGAATAAATTATATTATAATAGTTCATTGATGCTCAATATCTTCTATTTCTTTGTAACTTGTACTTTAAACCTTTAGGTGCTCAATTTATACTTGCGCATCCTGCAATCCTAATAATATTTGCAGTTTGAATCTTCAGGAGCTTGATGAGTAAAATGCACTATGATTTATTACCCAAACTTTTGTAAGAGCAAGTGCAACGGGAGGTATTAACACATAATGGAGAGGAAGTAGATGAGAGTCAATCGTACTATGATGCGGTTGGCGGGCATGATAAGAAAAGAAGAGTTTATGGACTTGACTCATATGGTAGCTTCCTTCGTGGTCCAATAAATGCTAATACATATATAACATCAACATCGCGGTCATTAGACAATGTTAATTCTGCAAATATACAAGACGAGATTGAGAATTTGAAGGCTTCTATACTTCTTATGCATCAAAGATTAGATGCTCTTGAGAGTAAGAGGGCTTGTACTTCATCATCACCTTTATCACAACTGGATTAAACTTGATATTGTTTTTTTTTTCTTTATGAAATGTTGTTGTTAAGACATAGATTTGGTATTAAGTACAACATTCAATTTTTTGAACTATAAAGTAGTATTACTTTTATATTACAAGTTATATTAAGATTTTAGTTTTAATATTGTTTTTATTTATAAATACAATTGTATATTAAGATTTTACATACAAACGCTAGAATTTTAACAAACTTTGCGACGGAATATAAGTGATGGAGTTGCGATGGAGATTTGTTCCGTCATTTTATTACGATGGAATGTTGAGATGGAATACGGAATTTGCAACGGAAATGTTAAGCGACGGAATCACGACGATAATTATTTTCGTCGTTATATTTCACGACGGCAATATGCAACGGAAGATTGAGTTTCGCGATGGAATATTTTTTCATACGATGGCGATGGAAGGAAACATTTCTGTTGCCAAAATCGTAACGGACTCGCGACGGAATGATTTTCGTCGCCAACTTCGCGACGGAAAATTCCGTTGCTTTTTTTCGTCGCCACTGCTCGCGACGGATTATTTCCGTTGCAAAATGAAATACGACAAGCCTAGAGACTACGGAATGAATTCCGTCACAAAAATGTAAATTTCTGTCGCAAAACGTGATTTGCGACGGAATTTCACGTTTTCGCAACGGAAAAATTCCGTCGCGAATCGCGATTTTTCTTGTAGTGTAAACCGACTCATATACATAGAGTCCTAATACTCCCCCTCAAGCACAGTGTATACTAGTAACCTGTAGCTTGTCCCTTAAGGAAGAAAATCTAGGTCCAGGCAGAGCTTTGGTGAAGATATCAGCAAGTTGATCCTTTGTGGAGATGAAGTTGACTTGGATATCGCCCGAAGCTACTCGATCACGAACAAAATGATAATCAATCTCCACATGCTTGGTGCGCGCATGAAAGATTGGATTGGCACTCATATATGTAGCTCCTAGATTATCACACCATAATTTTGGAATGGAAATACCCGGAATCTGTATCTCACGCAATAATGACATAATCCATAGAACCTCAGCACAAACATCTGCAAGAGCTTTGTATTCAGCCTCAGTGGATGACCTGACAACAGTTCTCTGTTTCTTGCAAACCCATGATATAAGATTACTCCCCAAGAAAACAGCAAAACCACTCGTGGATTTTCGATCGTCAGGACAACCAGCCCAATCAGAATCAGAGAAAGCATGAATGTCTCTAGATGAGCACCGTCATATGCGTAAACCATGATCAACTGTTCCCTTAACATACCTGAGTACCCGTTTGAGCTGCTCCCAGTGTGATATGGTGGGGGCATGCATATGCTGGCATAACTGATTAACTGCAAAGGATAGGTCAGGTCGTGTGACAGTGAGATATTGCAGTGCTCCAGCTAGACTCATGTACTGTGTGGGATCATCATATAGATCTGAATTGAAGGGGATAGTTTTTGAGACAGAGATAGGTGTAGAAAGGGGTTTGCATTCAGACATTCCAGCCCGTTTTAAAATATCATTCATATACCGTTGTTGAGATAAAATAATCCCATTGTCACTCTTAACTGTTTCAATACCCAGAAAAAAATTTGGTTCACCAAGATCTCTGATTTTGAATGTAGCAGACAGTTTGGACAAGAGCTGAGACATAATACCTTGATCACTTCCCATTACAAGAATGTCATCCACGTACACCAATAGATAAATCAAAGCAGAGTCTTTAGAGTAATAGAATAGAGAGACATCTGTCTTGGATGCTTGAAAGCCAACCGATAGTAAGAACGTATGTAGTCGATTAAACCAAGCTCTGGGAGCTTGTTTTAACCCATACAGAGATCTTTTTAACAAACAAACATGATTCGGGAAGTTAGCATCAATATAACCAGGGGGTTGCTTCATATAAACTGTTTCAGCCAGATTACCATTCAGAAAAGCATTATGAACATCTAGCTGTTTGATAGACCACCCAGATGATAAAGCTAGAGATAGAAGGAGTCTTACAGTCGTAGGCTTTACCACTGGACTAAAAGTGTCGAAGAAGTCCTGACCTGGAACCTGATTAAAACCTTTCGCAACCAGTCTGGCTTTATGCCTTTCAATAGCACCATCAGCCTTTCTCTTCGTACCTGCAGCCATTTACAGCCAATAATATTCATACCTGCAGTGGGTGGAACTAGAGACCATGTGTGGTTATGCAGGAGAGCATTGAATTCTTGGTCCATGGCTTCACGCCACTCAGGATATTTGACAGCTTGAGAGTAACATGCGAGTTCCGTGGGATGCACTTGAGCTGCTAGAGCAAAAAGAGGAGCATCTGCATTGCTGCGAGTGGCCATAGAGTGAGTACGGACATTGGGCCTGATGGACCGCCCACGTGGACGGCCTCGCCGGCGAGCAACAGGCTCCACAGGATCACCCGACAAGGCAGCCTGTCCAGGAGCCACGGCTGGTTCGAATGAAACAGGTAGCGGCGGTTCTGGTAGCTCATCATTGGACACGGCAGGAATAGGTGTGCTGTGACTGAGAACAGATTCCGCCCAAGGTCCAGAAAACGGAGTAGATAGATCCTGCAAAGAAGTTTTAGTAGCAAAGGGGAAAACTTCTTCATCAAATCTAACATGCCTGCATGTGTAAATCTTATTAGTATGTAAGTCCATGCATCTGTACCCCCTAAAGGACTCAGGATAACCAGGAAGACACATGGAGAAGACCTGTATGACATCTTATGACGATTATATGGTCGAAGATGAGGGTAGCATAAACACCCAAAGACACGAAGAAAAAGATAGGAAGGAGGGGATTTATGTAACAGGAGATGAGGACTGGAGTTATTTAATACAGAAGATGGCATTCTGTTAATTAAATAGACAGCAGTCTCAAAGGCAAAATCCCAAAATTTCAAAGGAACAGAGGCATGAGCTAGAAGAGCCAGACCAGTTTCAACAATGTGACGATGTTTTCGTTCAACGCGACCATTCTGTTCATGTGTATAGGCACAGGATTGTCTATGTTGAATTCCTAATTGAACAAACAAAGAATGCAACTTTTTGTACTCAGCACCTAAATCAGACTGAATGGCCTTTATTTTGCAATTAAAGGACCGTTCAACAAGAGTACGAAATTTATCAAAGATGACATAAAGATCAGACTTTAATTTCATAGGAAAGAACCATGTATAACGGGAATAGTCATCCACAAAGATCACAAAATAACGGAAGCCAGAAGTAGATAAAGTGGGCGCAGGACCCCAAATGTCTGTGTAAATAAGATCTAGGACTTGAGAACTAGAGGAAGCAACACGGGGGAGGGGAAAACGGGCAGATTTGCCTAATTGACATGCATTGCATAAAGAATTATGACAACGAATATTATCACGAGACCCACTAACCAAACAAGAACGAAGTATATGGCTAAGAACACGGTTATGAGGATGACCTAGACGATTGTGCCAAGTGGAAGCCGAGGCACGAGCGGAAATAAACGCTGACGGAGACGAACTAGGTAATGAAAGTGTGTATAGTCCCCCCGAACTATTGCCCCGAAGAAGTATTTCCTTGGTATTGATATCTTTTACAACAAAAAAGGAGGGGTGAAACTCAAAAAAGACTTTATTATCGGATGCAAACTTTTGAACAGATAATAAAGAATTAGACAAACGCGGAACGTGAAGTATATCAGACAATGTAAATGATCTAGAAGTGGTATTAAAAGAGGCATGGCCAACATGACTAATAGATAAACCCATACCGTCACCGACACGTAAAGTGTCATTACCAGTGTACTTCTCCGATGTAGAAAGGGCAGCGATGTTCGGAGTTGCATGATTTGTGACTCCAGTGTCCGGAACCCAAGTATGAGAATTTGACGAGGTTTTAGCAACTAAACCATTCTGAAACACCAAATTAGCCTGAGAACCCGAAGCCCCTGAATATCGCCGAAAACAGTTGACTCCCGTGTGACCGAAACTTTTGCAAATTTGACACGGATCATTATAGCGCCAAAAACAATTGGCTCCCGTGTGACCAAAACGTTTACAAATTTGACACGGATCATCATAGCGCCAAAAACAATTGGCTCCCGTGTGACCAAAACGTTTACAAATTTGACACGGATCATCATAGCGCCAAAAACAATTGACTCCTGTGTGGCCGAAACCTTTACAGATTTGACACGGATCATCGAAGCCACGTTGCTGACCTCCACGGTAATTAAGGTTGCCATCGCAGTGCTGCATCTTCTTAATTTTATGAATCACAAAACCCTAGCTAATTGATACCAGATGAGAACTGATTGTATTATATTTTCTGAACTTAATTACAATGAGATCAGATGATGTGAATATATAGAATAGAGAGTCACAGTGTGACAATGATAAGAAGTAGAGAGTCACAGTGTGACAAGGATAAGAAGTTCTAAACAGACTCATATACATAGAGTCCTAATAATATCGACGGATGATCACAATTAATTGGATACAACTTAGTAGCTCGACAGTGTATTAGGATATATATGGAGCAATCGTCACTATACTCATAAGGATCAATACTTAGGAATTAGTTAATTATCTAATAGGTGAACCCAAATCCCTAGTCTTCTTTCAATTGGAATTTGTTTTGCATTAAATTCGTAAAATATTCTTTTTAATTACATTAATTCTATTTATTTGTGTTTTCCCTTATCAACAAATTGATTATTTAAGATAATAGTTAATAGTGTTCTTTGTGGGATCGACCCTGAAATACTCCAGGAATTTATACTCTGATTGACTCTGTGTGCTTGCAGATTATAGCAATCAGAAATCTTACCAAGTATTGGACCTAGATTTTTTTATTTTGGAAGATGAAACTTCAAAGGTGAAGGAGGATATATGAGAGAGAGAGAGAGAGAGAGATTCACGAGAGAGGGAGAGAGGGCTGCCAAGGGATATGAAGAAAATGAAGAAAATGAACAAGGGTTAGGGTAGAATAGTGTTCTTTTGTTGCTAGGATTGAGGGGTAAAAATGTAATTGCTTGCTTTAAAATATCTCATCAAATGCTTTGTTTTGTTGGAATAGTCAAGGTTCACCTTATATCATGAACCAAGGCTAGAAAGATGATTTTTGAATAACTTGGGGTCAAAATAGATTTTCTAAAAGATAGTTCTAATTAAAACACTTGGTTCAAGTTTCAGATGTTCCTTTCTGGTTTCACTCAGATTGACTTTTGGATCGAAAACTTGGTACGCAATGTACCCGAGAATCTAGGATTTTAGATTTAAAATAAGTCTTGGTGTTGAGTTTACTTAAAAGTGGCTCAAAATAATTCATTCATCACTGATTTCATCGCAAAAATTTTTACGGAGTGAAAATGGCTATTTCGGATTTTCTTAAAATCAGATTTATAAAATTAAAGTTTTGGGTTGTCACAGCGGGGCTTCGGGGTCACGCCGGTTCGGAGGGGTGGTAGAGGTGCGACGCTCGCTTGTAGCTACGGTGGGGGCGGTGGTGCTCGCGGCTTGGCATGGTACGACAGCGGTGGCGGTGGCGGTGTTCTACCCATGTGGCCGGCGTCGCGGTGGGGAAGCAGCGGGTCTCCGGTGGGCGTTGGCAGGGCGGTTGCTGGGTGGTCGGTGGCGGCACGACGGGTGGCTGGGGACCCTGGGTGGTGAGCTGCGGCGTTTGGTCGAGATGGAGAAGGGAGAGGGAGAGAGAAAGTGGGAGGAAGAAGTAAAAGGGTTTTTGATTTGGGGATTTTGTGGGTTTTAGGGATTTGGAGGTGTTTAAGAAGGTTGGGTTCCCTTAAGGTTTTAAGAAACACTTGTGGTTTAGTGGTCAGGAACTTAGTCTTGTAAGTGGGAGGTTTAGGGTTTAATTCTCATTGTTTACATTAGCCCTTTTGGTGCACTCTTTTTATGCCTTTGAGGGCTTTTCTATTATTCGTTTGTCCTAGGGTGGGGGAGTCCCGTTTAGGCTTTCTAGTTGCACCTATTGACCTTGCCGAATGTTGGTTTCGAGATTCATAGTTTGTAGGGGCACGAATTTAATTCTTTAATTAATCCGAGGGGTGGAGCAAGAGGGCTTTAAACTGATTGAACTAATTAACTTCGTCTTTTATTTAAAAGTATGAGAACTCTAAATAATCGAACTAAGTAAGTGATTCTGCTAAAAGGGTAGTTTACAAGGGTTCTTAGTTTATCCTAGACAGAATTCCTCTTCCGGTAGAAGAAAGAACAAGAAGCAGATGGCGTAGAAGAAAGAAGAAGCAGATTTCGAAGAAAGAAGAAGCATAAGATTTTAAAAGAAAGATGAAGATAAGATTTAGAAGAAGAAGTTGAGTTGTTTACTGAGAATTAGAGTGTAGGTGTGATTTAAATCATCTTTTAATTTATTTTTTTATATATATAATTCTTATGTTGCAATTTAAAATATAAAAAAATATAAAAAAAAAAAAAAAAAAAAAAAAAAAAAAAAAAAAACTAACGTGGCGCCACATGGTCAATTACCGGTTCTTCAGGGAAAAGTTACTGGTTAATGGGGTTAAGTGACTCAAAATTGTGTGTTCATGTGTTCAATTGACCTTTTTAAAAGTTTGTGGGGTTAATTGACCTTTAGTCAAATGTTTAGGGGCCTATTTGACCCTTTTCTCTAATAATAATAATGATAATGACAATTATATAAGTAGGTAGGTGAAATTTCATAATTACTAATAATGACAATTATATAGGAAGGTAAGTAAAACTACTAAAAGAACCCAATTCAATGGCAATTTATATCGTGGACCAGAGTCAACAAAGCATTGTAGATCATTGTTCAAAACTATGTCATTTTGATATTTAAGCTTTAACAGATTCTGTAGTTTTCCGTTTCTCATGTTTCAACAAAAAATTTAATTTATTCTAGGTATAGAATCTACTCTTAAGGTACAGAATTTCATAACACGAACCACAAAAACTCACAACACAAGACACATACCGTAACACACCGTGTTACGGCCTTAAAACCCGGATTAATTATTGAATTAATCATGTTACTAAATAATTAAAAAGGACTTAAATTGGTTAGGATTCCCTTAATTAATTTATGTGGTCCACGATGGATCGTGGACCCTTACCCATATTAAAGACTACAAACCCGATAGGAATAAAGAAAATAGACCTTCTGCTATCCAAACTCTAGTTAGGATTCATGACTCTATAAATAGGGGATTAGAAAGCAATTAGAACCCTCTCACCTCTCATAACTATGAATACACGAATTGTCCAGGGAACCTAGCCAAAGGAATTCCCCACCACCGAGCCTAGGGAAATCAATCGAGAGGAAATCTTGGAAAGAACCTTAATAGCCAAGGGAGGATTAATTAAGGCTAAGAGGTAACCCATGTCTTACAAATCCTATTTTCCATGTTATTGTTTATTGATTGGCTCCGTTGAATGATTGAATGTGTGATTTGGTATTTGTGCCTTGTTAGAGCTTGTCTTTAGGAGTCTATGATATGGATTATTGTTATTCCTGATATTCTTGGTGGCCCTGTGTGGTCTTGGTATGTTCTTGTATTTAATTGTGTTTAGAGCTTGTCTTTAGGATTCGTACGGTGAATCTTGTTATTGATAATGTTCTTGGCATTCTTGGGTGGGTTTATGCATGCTCGGGTGTTATTCTAGATTTAGGGTTTGTCGTTGAAGCATGGTATGATTGAGTTCTTGAGGTTCTTGAATTATTGTGCATTTATTCTTGATTCGTGGCATGATTGGTGCTTGTATTTGCGATTTAATTGTGTTGGTTCCTTGGTTTAATTATTGTGGTTCGAGTCCATATCGTTGTTGTGTATTGGGATGTATTTGGACTTGATTTTGGATTTAACGGATGAAATTCCAGAAAGGGAAAAATACCGGATTACTATCGTACCAGTGGGAGGTCGATGGGGGGACAAACCCCCACCTGACCACCCGCGAGTACACGCTTATGTACCAGCGAGCGGCCGGCGGGTGGTTGACCACCCACCGTGTACCTGCTGGTACATAGCCGCCCCCCGGCGGGTGGTTAACCACCCGCCATACACCCGCTGGAACGGGGTGGTGTGTTGTGACGTTTTACCCCGTTTGTTGTTTCCCCGTGCCCCGTTTGATGTTTATGAGTCTCGTTTGATATTTTGGGTACCGTTTTAGGAGTTATGAGTCGTGATTATTGCATGTGACTTAATTTGGTATCTCGTCGACCTAGGATGAGATTTGTATGATCCCGTGTGTATCTTGTGGTTGTCACATTATCTTGGGAAGTAGAGTTTAGGATGTATCTTGTGGGTTGCGTGTTTATGTTGATGTCACTTGTTGATGTGATTGTTGTGCCTTCCCTTTGACTACCACTTGCTATGTGTTGATGTGTATTGGTTGTTGTTGTTATTGAGCGGTGACCACTGTTGTTGTTGCGTGTGTTGATTGATTGATTGTACCTGATGAGAAAGGGATGTGATTGGTGGAAAAAGATTGTTGGAGTTTGGCACAACGAGTGTCCGATTATTGTGCTAAAGGCACAGACCATTCGGTTATCGTGCTGAAGGCACGGACCACCTTGACTTGCTTGCTAAAGGCATGGGTCAAGTTATAAGCGTTGCGGTGCCATGTCAGAGCTATATGCGCTAACCCCTTAATAGTGGTGCTAGAGTCACGGGTCATGTGAATGGTACAGCGAAGCTATCAGATCGGTGGTATGTTGGAGATATGTTGGAGGGGAGCCATGAAGTGCTCCGGAGGGATAAGGGGGTGGCGTTATAAGGGTGGCCTAGAGGTACAAGTTGGAACTAATATAAGGATGGGGATGAGTAAAGGTTGGAACTTGGCATAAGGTTGGATTGTGATATTGTTGTCGTTGTTGCGTTTGCTTGTTGTTGTGTCTTGTTGTTGTTATTTTTTGTTATTGCTAAGCTTTGTGATTATCTTATCTTGCGAGTAAGACGCATGCTAGTATCTTTATGATGATTCGTAATGCTAAACCTGTTGTTGTGTCTTGAGTCTTGAGTCTTGATCTTGGTTTTAAAGCTAGAGTTTGCTTAGGATTATATATGTATTCCAGTCTCAAAATGGTTTTCTTATATCTACCTATATTGTACTTAACGCGTGGGAGTGAGTTACCAGCATTATTCGCTGACGGTTGTTACACCGTATGTTTTTCAGGTGCAGATCAGTAGCTGCAGAGTGCGCTAGATGGACCCGAGGACCTAACTTAGATAGTTTAGTATTAGTTAGATGGCCTGTGAGTCTTGGATTGTGTTATGGATATTAATTATAGTTTATGTCTGTTTAGTTAATTAGTTTAGCATGTGCATCTAGGTCCTCGAACCTAGATGTGGCATAGCACCCCGATACTTATGTTGTTAGTTCCGCTTTGTTTGGATGAATAATGATAGATTTGTCTTTATTTCATAGGCTTTAAATGTTTTAAAAATTAAGGGTGTTACACATACACATGTTATATATTTACTTATTCTCAAATTTGATTTATGTAGATAGTATATGTCCTATAAGCACATAATCATAATACAAGACATAAATTCGTAAAATAAGACACACAATATGTTGTGTGTTACACAACTAATAATCTATTTATGTTACAGAATCCATATGCTTAACGTACAGAATTGCATAACATGATACACAGAAACGCATACCACAAGACACACACATGTTTTATATTTACTTTAGTTCAGGTACAGAATTGCTTAACATAAGACACAAAAATGCATAGCACAAGACAAAAAAACACATAACACAAGATACAAAAGTGCATGTTATATTTACTTTATTTCAGGTACATAATCCATACGTTTAAGGTACAGAATTGCATAACATGTGTCATAAAAACGCATAATACAAGACACACATATACACAGGCTTTACAGTAAAACAAAAAACAAAACAAAAAAAAATCATGTAACATGAATTGAACAACAAACGATACGGTCACCATCAAAATTAAAATTCAAAACTATGTCTTCTAGGACCAAAGTTCACAATGTTGGAAAATAGCATTAAAATGACATTTTAAGTGGCTATTTTGTGGTACAATTATCAGTGGGGTCCACTTCCGATTTGGGTCGGGTCAAAGTGGATTCGGGTTCTTCGTAGTGAGACGAAGAGATTGATATATTGTACGCTCAAAACAGATAATGGGTGAATGAGATATTGATTCTCAAAGTAGACCCATTGAGTTGGAAAAATGAAGGGAAAAAGTGAGCTTTTGTCCCACATTGGTTTGGAAAGAGGATTTGACCCCCCTTTTATACAAGAGCTTTTTTTAAAGCTTGTAGAATTGTATAGCATAGAGGTTTTCTCGCGTGCAGAGGGGGGGGGGTGCAAATCAAATTCCAACTAGACGAGATTGAAAAAGGCTTGATTCAAGCCCGAGCTCGTGTGCACGGGCACGAATGTCGTCCGAAAATTGGCTGGCCTTTCGGTATCAGTTTTTCCAACGTGTCATGCCAACTTTCGGTATCAGTTTTTCCAACGCGCCAAGACCGAGACGAGCTCGGTCCAGGCCAAACTGGACTATGGTTTCGGCTTGTGAGACCGAAACTGAGCAGCAGCATTTGTTTCGGCCTTGGGGGCCGAAACTAATGTCTCGGCCTGGGGCCGAGACTTGGCCTAATGGCCGAAACTAATGTCTCGACCTGGGGCCGAGACTTGGCCTAATGGCCGAAACTGATGTCTCGGCCTGGGGTCGAGACTTGGTCTAATGTCTCGGCCTGGGGCCGAGACTTGGTCTAATGTCCGGCCGAGACTTGGTCTAATGTCTCGGCCTGGGGCCGAGACTTTACAAGGCCGAAAGTTTCGGCTTTGGAAGACTGAACGTGGGATTAAATTCTTCAACTGAAGGCTGAACGTGGGATTAAATTCTTCAACTACAGAATTAATTTTGGATTAATTCCAATTTCAATTTTGAATTTAAATCCCATGTAACGGTTTGCTGTTTCAGATGTTACAAAGCTAAGGTTAATGGCTTTGTTTAATGCTATAAAGTACTCCATCCCTATATAAGAAGGGTAGAAGGCAGAAGCTTTTACACACCAAGAAAGCACAGAGCTCTATACGAAATTTGTTTTCAAGCTACAAAACACTTCTGCTTCTACTCCTTTATTTGCCTAATTGTGTTCAAGGCTGTTGCTCTAGTTCGTCAGGTTCGTTCGTTTGGGTGCTCAAACGTCGAACCGTAGCGCGTTTTATCCTGGAAACCTAGGCCACGGCGCTCCTAGAACTTTTGGGAGGTGGCAAATAAGGTTTTAAGGAAAGAATGGTCTCTTGACTCACGCTAAAAACCCTTACCCAAACACGACCATCATTTCCTTCTCTCGGTTTTGGATTATGCTTCTAAGCAAAATCCGTTCTCCATATTTGTTTTGCCGTTGGATTGGACCTATAATCTTAGGATTATTTGTTCCTTTTTGGTTGATATATATTGGTATATCTTTTTCGTAGATATACATATATATACATAACCATTGGATCTATTTTATATATATTTGTGTGTATATATATATATTTCGGATAAATATCAAATAATATTTTATATACTTGTGTGTGTATATATAAATATTATTTTACGATATTAAATCGATTTTGGTTCATTATCACCAACAATCAACACACAATGCACTGTAGACCCTAATCCAGAATATAACAATTGCAATTAATCAACTAATCCCCTAGCTTTGTTGCATGGTTCCATTGGTTTAAATACTTAAAACGTAACTTGTTTTGTAAAGTTAAAGGGATATTATGCAATAGTTGAAAGAAGATGTGGACTAAAACAAATTTTGCTACAAAATTGATGGATGAAAATCAATTTTTTTCTAATCATCACATTTTGAAAAATTGATCAGAATTATTTAATGCTTTATAATAATCACAATTTATATTAATTTAAAATAATTACATCATTGTATTTTTTTTTTTTTTTTGAACGCTACTAGCTCTATTACATTGTAGTATCTGTTCATATACTTTCTCAACCTACTGAAACACAAAGAGCTAATAACGCCTCCACTGAGGCTCGAACTTACAACCTTCCAAATACATCATTGTATTTAATAACTATTTTTTTTAAGGATCATGAGTTGGTTGTTTATGAACATGGATTGTGCATTGTACGTGTGGTGAATGATATACGTATATCGTTGTCTGAAAGCTAATTATTACTGATTTTATTCTTGTACCACTACTTGGTGCACCATCACCTATTGAAACTTGGCCAGAAATTAATGTACCACAGGCACAAGAAACTGAGGCAAAATCTAAAACCAAATTTCGTTAAAATCACATCCCAAGCCATAAATCTTGCCCAATTTCATCAAGATCTCTCCTCCGCCATCAAAATGGACCATAGGAAATTTTCCAAATTTTTCATAAACTTATTTAATTTAAACCTTAATTGATCGATCAAGTGATACAAACAGCATGTTGTTGTAATTTGGCCTATCAACTAGCTCAGTTCTCGCGTGATGTTTGCACGGTACTGCTTCTTGATTGTATGTATATGAGTATATAGAATAGATAAGTAAAAGGGAGATGAAGAACACAATGTATAGAACACAATTTCATAAGACTATCGTTTCATTAAGCCTTCACCCTCAATTTATAGGGGTCATTACAACCTTTCACATACTTATCATAAACAAGATATTAAGTAGAAGGCAAATGAAGAGTCTCAAGATTAATGGCCACTAATTGAAATATTTATAACACTCCCCCTTGGCCATTAAATAACTATACTCATGCCTCGTTAAAAACCTCGCTAGAAAACCCAGTGGGAAAAACTAGACGAGGAAAAGAGTACACGAAATATATTAAACCATTTTGTTGCACCGGTTGCCTCATTAAAAACCTTAGCCTAAGAAAACCCAGTGGGAAAAAAACTTAGCTAAGGAAAAGAGTACAACCATAAGCCTTCCGGGCATAATCTTTAAGATTTCAAGGGCCTTCAGGACTATCCACTCAAGTGCACCAACATCGATTGCCTCATTAAAAACCTTAGCCTAAGAAAATCCTGTGGGGAAAAACTTAGCTAGGGAAAAAAGAGTACAACTATATGCTTTCAGAGCATAATCTTCAGGATTTCAAAAACCTTCTAGATTGTCCATTCCAGTGCAATTAGGGGTTGTCGCTCCCCCTGAAGATAACAATCTTCTAAGCCCACGCATCCCAATTTTATGAACATATTACTCAAAAGTGGATGTAGGCAGAGACTTAGTGAACATATCTGCAAGATTGTTCAGTGGGGAAAACATTCTCAACAAGAATTTTACAACTCTTCTAGAGTTCATGTGTGTAGAAGGATTTAGGTGCAACATGTTTTGTAAGGTTCTCCTTAACAAAATTATTACTTGCTTGTGCAACACAATCTTATTTGTCCTCATATGGGACATTGGGGGTAAAAATATAGCATAACCAGATTGGGACTTGGAATCATAGGGATCAAATAAAAGAGCCAGTACCCAAGTAGCCATCAAAACCACATGTTGGTTTCTCACATAAACGTCAAAATCTTTATACCTCGAAAATGCTGGAGGATATGTTAAACACAATTTCAATATTTCATTGTAGAGGGAGCACTAAACGTTGCTAGCAATTTCATCGCAAATTCAATATCAGGCCTGATGCGACTATAGAACTTCTAGTTCTATAATAGTGCTCCAATAAAAATATCAAGTAATGGACTTCCAGTCCCAAAATATCCTCATTATCATCTTCGAGTCTAAATTGTCCTTTATCTACTTCAAGAGATTATTGGACAACCGTTAGTGTGATAAGTAAATAATACTTATCCATATAAAACATCTTCAAGACATTTTTCAAGTAGGCTGACTGGTGTATAAAACATCTTCAAAGAAAAGCTCGATCTTCACGTCGAGACAATACTTGGGTTTCCCAAGTCTTTTATTTCAAAACTCCATCTTTCGGCATGAGCTTATATCACCAAGCTCTCTATGTGTTTCATTGATATTTAAAACATCAATATCGACTGATCTGAGGTGATAAATAAATAACTCCATTAGCAATTCGTTAACGAACACATAATGGTACATATTATTCGCATATTCCTTCTTCGGGAGGAAAACACTCAGTCAATAATATTCAAGTCATACAAAGACTTGGTAGTTTAATGGTACACGTTGCGATTTTCACTTTCCTTATTTCAGAAGTGTTCAATCCATCAGGGATTTACAAATAAATATTAGCGTCTAATGACCCATAAGTTTGCGGTCATGACGTTCATCAACTGCATATTTAAATTTATAATTCACTGCCAATAGTGTTAATATGCGGAACGTAATGCCATATGTTGTGGGAGATAATATTTGATCAAAATCAATTCAGGGTCTCTGCGTAAACCCTTAAGCTACTAGTCTCGCTTTATATCATACCACCATATTGTTTGTATTTCTCTTTCGTACAAACACCCATTTGTAACCTACAGGGTTAACATTAAATGGTGTACGTGTTATAAAGAGAATACAGGTTTAGCGAGCTGAGCTATACATGCCTTAATTGCTCCGTTATACATAAAAAATACCAAGGCACAACTGGTGCCTAGCTCTGGATCCAGATTCTCATATAACGAGAACAATTTGTAAAGGCAATTCTGTTGTCGACAACTATAACATTTTTCATAAATCTCTCCCATATATATAAAATAATGGCAATTTCTAATTTAACCAGACTCTAGACATTTCCCAAAGATATTTTTATCTGGTCGTTCCGCATCCCCAGTATTATGATTTTGGGTGCACCTAAAATTTTACTGGGGTTTTCGCCTTCTGAACGAATGTCTTCAAGACATACTTCTTTAAGCGATTTCAAGAATGACACCATTTTCTACTAGATTTAGCTTTCCGCGGATTATACCAACATGTCTCCACGCTTCTAGCGTCAAGGAGCATCGGTAGATACATATGGTCCAAGTTGGGGAAAATTATAAGACCTAGTCACTCTTTTTATGATCAATATATATATTGGCAAATTAATTATCTTCTGAACTTCCAGTTCAGTTTACTTCTTATGAACTTCTAGTTCAGTCTACCTAGTACGTGGATTCAAATATTGAAGATCAATCATTCATAGAATTTCCCGGCATTCTATGAAATTTGAGCTCTTATCCCCCCCTAATGCCGTGAAATGATCTTCATAAAGTGTGCAGTCAGCGTACCTAATTTATATATTGATCCCTTATCATGGGCTCTAAGAATTTAAATAACAGACGGAGGTTTATAATCAACATATACATGCCCACAAAGGTACGCTATGGTGGTGATATAGGAAAAAGACTGCACACTGTGAATAAAACGCAGATGGGAAATGTTTGGTTTTATACCACGTACTAGGTTCTAGGGGAATAATTATGATATGCAGTAGGTGAGATTGTGATAACCACAATAGCATATAAAACTGATGTCCCCAACAAGAAAATATATAATCAGATATGAAAGCATACATATCAAATGATATTATAAGGGTACACAACAATCATAGGGAAGCTATGAAGCTTGTCAAATAAAATAGATCTTCAAGATCTCCCAAAAATCCTTATCCTCAACTTTACATTAGTTCACTCACTGGTTTGGAAATTGCTTTGTGCAAATTCACATGATATAATTCACTCCCCCATTTGCTTCGGGCAAACTAACATGAAATGATTTATTCCTTCGTTTGCTTCGGGCAAACTGATATGATATCATTTTCTTCTATCTTTCAAATTAATAACATATAAATCAATCATATCATGTAAGGCATAAGTCAAGGATCATTTTTATAAAGGGGTATAGTATACACCCCCTTAAATAACACAAAATTGCACTAAGCCATACTCGGAGATGGATTCGACATTTTGACATCTTAAATTTAGTCAAAAGATTATTATCATAATTTATTGATAATAGCAATCCTTCTGGGATTGATAATAATTCAATTTTGAATTAGCAACCAGTCAATTTCATACGAAAATCATGTTGCATGCATGAGAAAAAATTTTCATAAATAAGCATGCAAACTAAGAGGAGTAACTCCGAGAAGTAAACTTCCTCCGAAAAATAAAGTTCCAGAAAGTAAAAAACATTCGAAAAGTTAAATTTCAAGAAGTAAGATTAGAAAGTTAAGCTTATAGAAGTAAACTTTCCGAATAGTCACTTCGAGTAGTAAAATTAGCAGGGAAAAAGTGAAAAACAGCAAAGTAAAATAACTTTGCATTCATAATAATTTGCGTCCAAAAATAACTTAACTTTCCGAATATTGCGGTCATGAATTAACTTTTCGGATGCTTCAGGCATAAACTAACTTCTCGGATGCTTCAAGCATAAGCTAACTTCTCGGATGCTTCAAGCATGAGCTAACTACTCGGATACTTCATGCTTCAGGCATGAACTAACTTTTTTTTGGCCATGAATATATTTTCATGCATTGTTCAAAACATTATCATGACACCAATCATTTCTTCATCAATACCTCGTCATTTCATTATCTTCATTTATCGCAATATTTGCTTCAGGCAAATTAGCTAGAATCATCAAGATGAGGTTCATTCTCCGATGACCAAATGCTTTGATGCGCGACACGTAGGGATCAATGCCCTTCAAACCCAATTGTTAGCAAACCTGCTTCTGGCTAGGATTTTGCCTCGATGGGTTTGGTCGTCCTTGAATATCTTGATCACTTTGTTTCTTATTCTAAGCTCGAAAGTCATACCACACCGATTATAATCTCGACTGCAACCCCTTATAAAGTTACTCAACTAGGTAACATTATGTGCTTCAAGCACCTGTGCAAAATCAACCAGACATGCCCTTTTGATCCTTCATCAACAACTAGTTATGATTCTTAGCCACAAGGAGTGCTAAAATCAACTTAGGATACTTCGCATAATTTGTTGTCTTGTACTACTGCTGGAGTACAAATTACTCGCATGAAAAGTTGGCAATGTCTTTCCAATTAAATATTTATCTGAAACTTCTTGTTTAGAGTTTCAATTGCGAGACTATTTTGTGCATAGCTGAATTATAGTTAATCATTGACTTACATTATAATCTCAAAATTAAACATGAGATTAAACTAGTAAAAATGTGTCTTGGGGAAGAACATTTGATGACTTTTGGTCGGAATAGTCCTTCAGAGACTTCCATTAATGCAAGGGGTTCTTTTTCAATCAAATACTCATTTTTAAGATCGTGGTTCAAGTGGTGACATATGAAAATGAGAGCTTGTGCCTTCTGGGCATCTGTGCTCTGTGACTTAGCAACAAAAGCTTGGCTCAATTCTTTGGATGCCAAATAAATTTCAATATCTAGAACCCAACAATTGCTTCCTTCATAAGCGAGTTCAATAAATTCACATTTGACAATTGAATACGTAATCTACAAAACATATATCATATGTTCTCATATACATTCATAATATCACATGTTTATAGCAAAATAAGGAATTTAACATCTTCTAGATGCAAAATGAACTTTCCGAGATGAAGTCAAAAGATAAAATCAGAAAACAAATTGATCTTTCGAATATACACAAAAACCGAAATGGTGCAACACGAATTGGTGAGGCAAACACCAAATTGATGCAACAAGCATCGACTAGTGTTTATATCATCAACTCGTGCTACAAGCAACAAGGCACGAATCGGTGCGAAAACACCGAATTGATGCAGCAAGCATCAACTCGTTTTATAGCATCAACTCGCGCTACAGGCAACGAGTGGTGTTTCATTCTCCAATACACCGAATTGGTGCTCCCAAGTCATCAATTAAACTTTAAAGTCTTACTCACTCTTAAGCTTCCACAAAATAAACTTTAACAATCTTAATTAAAAATCATTCACAATTTTCTATGAAAGGCATGATCTACAAGATCATCATTTGATGCAACTTTAGGAAGCAATATGACAACTTGGAAAAAAAATCAATATTTTGAATACATGTTCAAGCAATGGATGAAGAAACATCTTTTACATAAATATGCATACATGTTTCTTAGCATTCTAATACAAACACAGCAATCCGATGCAAACATATAATAAGGACCGATTATGCATTCGATATCCATAGTCATAGAACATACATGGATACATATACATACAATTTGGCATATAACTACATGTATTTACCATCTCAAAGCACCATGGATTCGTGGTTTATATAGAGCCTAACTCATATACAAGAATTGAGAGAATAAATAAAAATAATATGTATTTACAAATTCATGTATTTACCCAAATTCTTAACAATGTCTTGATGAGGGGTTCATCACTCAAAAGTTGTTAACAAACCAGAAGAATAATCACTCATTTTATAGAAACAATAATTGAAGGTTCCAAACCAAACTCATAGTCATATATACACATAATATTTATATATAAACAATGGCATATGATTAAAAAAAAAAAAAAACAAAATGCACAGGAAAATGAACCAATAGTACCGTTCACCGGAGATTACAATAGAGACTCGTGCTGATAACGTGTTGTAATTTGGCCTATCAACTAGCTCAGTTCTCGCGTGATGTTTGCACGGTACTGCTTCTTGATTGTATGTATATGAGTATATAGAATAGATAAGTAAAAGGGAGATGAAGAACACAATGTATAGAACACAATTTCATAAGACTATCTTTTCATTAAGCCTTCACTCTCAATTTATAGGGACCATTACAACCTTTCACATACTTATCATAAACAAGATATTAAGTAGAAGGCAAATGAAGAGTCTCAAGATTAATGGCCACTAATTGAAATATTTATAACACATGTAACATTATACTTCCACTTTTTACTTCACACTAACATATTCCGCTTAAATTGATCGAAAAAAAAAAATTAAAGAGCGTCAACTTAAAAAAAAAAAAAAAAAAAAAAAAAAAAAAAAAAAAAAAAAAAAAAAAGGTAACGAACAGAGTAATTTTCTACCTTTCATAGAATTAAAACATGAAATAATAAGAGTAATACTCTGTAAGAGTATAATTAACAATTTTCTACCTTAGGCTATCTTTAGCGTCTTTCCAATAATGAAGAAAACATAAATGATGTAAACATTCTTATCATTATTAAAGCAAAGACAAGTTGGCAAAAGAGAGTGTGAAAAAAACATAAAGAAATCAAAGAAAACCAATGAATTTCTTTTCTTTTGTTTTAACTTTTATTTGGTGCATTGCATGCATTATTAAATTTGTCATATCGTTAATTTATCCTTATTTGATCAATCACAAATTTTATAAAGGTAACGAACAGAGTAATTTTCTTAGCTTTAAGTCGTCTATCATCTCCAATTATAATAATTATATTCATTTTTAATGAAATGTAATAACATTTACATGACTCATATATACATTATAATAGAGATTTTTCTTTCAAGTTTAAAATTAGAAAAAATGTCAAATAGGCTACTAAATTTTTACACTTTGTGTAATTAAATCATCAAACAAAAAAAAGTATGCAATTGGACCATTAAAAACTCAAAAATCATACAAATAACATTTTTTTACAAGTTACTTCCAAGTTTCCGTTAAATATTATGTCATAATGTCAAATTATATATATATATTATTTTAATTATTTAAAAAAAAACAATTAAAAGAAAAAAAATATTTTTTTTAAATTGTAGAATTGAAGAAGGTTGAGGCAGTGACTACCTCCACCTTCGTTCATTGTGGATGTAGGGGGTGGCAGTCATGGCTACTCCCTCTTTCATCTAGATCGGACAAATTAAAGGAGGGGACAATTATGGCTGTCTCCATCCTCGTCCAGACGAAGGTGAGGGCAGCCATGGCTGCCTCTCCCTTCATCCACAACAGACAAAGGTGGGGGCAGCCATGGTTGTCTCCCTATTTATTTGTTTAATGGTTTAATTGTGTATTTTTTATTAGATGATTCAATTTCACAAAGTGAAAAGTTCAGTGGCATATTTGATATTTTAAAATAAAATAAAATAAAAGGACTACACCGACCTAATAGGTATGATTGCGTGGAAGCATAGTAGTGCCAAATATGGTGGCATAAATTTAATTTGGATATATAGGCAAGTTCATATAGGTACAAGGCATCAAGAATCTGTGGCATGTGGGTTTAATTTGGAGCCAAACCTTTTAATTTGGTTTCTGTGATTTATTTTTTGTTTTCCACACTTACGCACACTTACAAATTCTCACGTCTACGATAATTGCGTACGTGCTCTTCTTTCCCTCTGCCACCTAACTTTTAATTTTCTTGGTAAGATTAGATGTTTGATGCAAAAGTGCACTAAAACGTATTTGTGCTTATGATTTATTTGACCATTTTGTGGTGCATAAATTTATCCATTTTTTTGTTCCTTCCGTCTACTACTCATCAAGAATATGTTATCGTTTTTATTTTAAATTTACATTATACGAATTGAACACGAACAATAATATATTCGATTAATAATTATTTTTTCTTGCGGATAGGATTTAAGGTAAAAAATTAACTAGAGAAGAAGTGATATACAGGTCCGCACGGGTTTAACTCAACGGTTTAGTATGTAGTATTTGGGAGAAGAGACTAAGGTTCGAACCTTGGTAGCAGTAGTGAGGAAATTATGCCCAAAGTGGGTAGATCACTTGTGCGTACTGGCATTTTGGTATTTTGTCTTTTCTGATGAGTCATTGAGTCACCGTGATTTACATCCTCTCAAATGCTATGTCGGAACGAGATATATAGAGTACCCTTAGGATTTGAAATTCAACCTTTTCGGATGAAGAAGAAGTGATATACATATTCAGGACTCAAGTCAAGTTGTGGTCAATCCAACACATTAATGAATTGAAGCCTAATCAACCCAATTCACTTGGAGATCAAGAACTAGTTGTTTTGGACTTTTACCAAGTCTAAGAGACAATTAAGCTCAAACTAGTTACCAAACAAGGCATTAATTATGTTCTACCAATCCACCTAGTCATCTCTCTTATCCGTTGTAATAGCAATATATAAGTTTTGACTATATTATGCTCCACATTCCTCTGATCTTGCAATAATATCATAAAGTAATTCAGATAATTCAGATAGTGAGCGTTTTTAAAAAAAAATAAATAAATAATAATATTCACTACTGGAAATTATTGAATTTTCGACCACCTGAAAGTGATCTTAAATCAAGTCGAAAGCAAAAAGTGATCGTAAATAGCAACAAAGATTTTTTCGGATACCAAAAGTGATCGGAACAAGACTTTCTTATCATTTCTTATACTTAGTTTGAATAAGAACGGTCAAATTAAACAAGCGGAGTATTGTCAATCAAATTTTAATCATCATAAACTGCTTTGTAAAAGAGATCCTAGTATTTTTATTTTTTTGTTTTTTTATATAAAACTTCAATATTATTGTTTTCACTTTTAGTCTTATCAACTTAAAGTTACTTGATAATTAGCAGAGAAATTGCGTTGGATTGGTGTAAGCGAACTGATTTCTCTGACAGTCAGTAGGAATCTGTGCGTTTTGATAAAATTTGGATGGAAATTGCTTGGACTTTCTAGAACACTATTGAAGGTTGTAGGGTTAAATTAAAATTAAATCATGCAGATATATAGGTGCTTCCATTTTACTACTATACGTTTATCATAAAGCCTATTATATATGTTGCCTATATATTTTGGCTGATTATGCTTTGTCTCTAACTTTTATCATTGTTAATTTTCAACCTTTAAAAAAAAAAAAAAAAAAAAAAAAACCACTTCTTATTTGTAAGTTAATTTTTCGAATTGAGAAAAAAAATAAAAAATCTTTCATGCAAGACTTGGTTAATTTTTATTAAATTTGATACAAATATGTCATCAATTCTTCCCTCTCAGCCTCTCTCTTAGTGATTTTTTAAATAAATAGTATTTAAGTGTGTAGAGTGTACATCATTTAATTAATTTTATTTTAACTACCAAACAATAAATATTAAGAGAGTGTTTAATGTAATATATTCTTCTTTTTTTGTGTAAAAACTGAGGTGTTATGGGTCGATATATGTCCGTCTTAAGGTTTAGGTTCACCCGACTATCCTTGTTCACTTTGAGAAGCATAAGACAGAGTTAGCCCAAAAGAAATTATCACTTTTGAGAATTGAACTTGAGTTATATTTTGAGGATTATCCTTGTAAAGAAGTTTATTTGCCACTTAAGTTACCTCTTTATGTTATTGTTTGATGCAATATGAGTATGTATCAAAATCAATATGGAATTAATATAATTTGAACATTTTATTCTCATTACGTCAGCAAACCTTCCAATCAAGCATCTTCTTAAATGTTGCACGTTTAGTAATGTACTAATGTCATCAAATGTAGGATGGTCAACCTTAATTAATGCTTGAAAACCTTTCGGTAGAAAGCTGCAAAAATAATGGACATGCATTGGAGTGTAAATACTTTTCTTCTTCTTCTCCCGGAGTGTAAATACTCTTCCCAAAAGGCTGAATCTTCAATTCCAAAGACTCATACATCCTGACCTGACATACAATTTGAGAAAAATATAAATTATGGTGACTTAATGGCTTAGCAAACAAGGTCAAATATTTGTGCGTACAAATGATATACTCACTTTGAACATAATCCCCACATTACCGCTACCGAAGTTCAAACATTGATCTCTTCTCTCAAATACTTGCTACTAAAATCAATGAACTAAGCTTGTGCGAGCAGGGTGTAAATACTCTTACCCGCCTTTTATAGCTCCTCGAATATAATTTTCTTTATCATCGACGTAACTAACTTATAAGCGTTTGACTGTGATAGAGATCTTTACTTCAGTTCTCCTTATAAATTATAAATGAAGGTTGTTTAATTTAGAATTTTGCATTATAGACAGTATTTGGGATATGAAACTAAGGTTTGAACCTTAGCAGCGGTACTGTGGGATTATGTCCAAAGTGGGCAGATTCTTTATGCGCACCGGCATTTGATCATGTCTGCTGAGCCATTGAGTTATCATGATTTACATCCTCCCAAATGCTCTGTTGGACCGGAGTGTGGAGACACTTACAGGGCGTTTGGTTGGAGAGGGGGAATTACGTGGGAAAGGAATTGCAATTCTATAGGAGATGAATTACGGAGAATAAATGGAGAATTTAAATTTCAATGTTTGGTTTACAGGAATAGAATTACTGGGAATTTCAATTTCAATATTTGGTATACATGGGAATTGAAAGGGAATAAGTAGTATAAAGTCAAAAATATCCATTGTTGTTGTTAGACATTAATTTTAGGTTAAAAAAGGAAGGGGTAATTTTGACTCATCACTAAAAAAATTTCTTTCTAAAATCTCAAGAATTAAAATCTCATGGGGACATGAAATTTTAATTCCATGAAAATGGGAAAATTGCAGGAATTGCAATTCCTTTCAACCAAACAAGGAAATTTTGTGGCCTTTAGAATTATGTGGGAATTAAGTAGGAATGAAACTTAAATTCCCTTCAATCAAACGCCCTGTTAAGGTTGGGGATTCAACCTTTTGGAAGAAATAGAAATTTGCATGGTAATTCACTTATTTATATTGATTGTCATAAATGTTAAACAAAATTACAATTTTAATCATTCAATCAACTCTCGTAATCGTTTGTCCTTATAAAAATAAATTATGTTTTTAGTAAATTAATCATTCTCTAATAATCATATGCGAGGTGAGAACAATACTTCCTATAAACAAAAATGCAAAGTAATCTCATTTGTCTATTTAGTGTTTAAGTTGACTAAGGGCTGAAAATAAGGAAAAATAAGGAAAAAAATAAAAACAAAATGTAATATAATGACATTCTCCAAACAGTAACGCGGTGGCATTTCTATAATTATAATTGTGCATCTTGTATTTAAAAATGAACTTGGTGACATATATATATATATATATAGAACAAATTACACTTTTGGTCCTGTGAGTATTAGGGTACTGGCAATTTGAGTACGTGACTTTCAAAACTCCCAATTTAAACCTTTAACTATGCAATTTTTGGCACTTTTGGTCCTCCGGGCCAAATTGCCGACCAATTTTGACCGGAAAATGATTTAATGCTTCGAATTATTTTGTGTTGAGGGTAAAATTGTCATTTCACTCCCTTCTTCTTCATTCTCCCTTTCTTCTTCGTTCTTCTTGAGATGATGGGAACACACGTAATGCAGACAAGAAAAATTTTAAAGTTTTTGGGTTTGCTTTTTGAGATGATGGGAACACACGTAATGCAGACAAGTAGTGGCTTAGTTGAGGATAAGGAAAAGTGCACATTCGGGAGACTGAAAAAGGGAAAGAACAGAAGATCGCCCGAGATCGAATTGCCGGAAAGTAAGCATCGATTCCCAGCCCCTTTACTCTGTTATTTATTATTGTGAGCGAATAATTTTACTTCTATTCTCTCTCCTTTTCGCAATCCCATCTTAATCAGGAGAAGGATTACTTAGGGTTGTCTGTGAATTACAGTTAGTTAGGATTGATTGGGAATTTGTGACCGAAAATTGCAGGCGGAATGGCGACGGCGGCGGAGCCACCGAACGGAATTTGGGCGCCGGGAAAGCATTATTACAGAATGTGGCAAACAGTGTTTGAAGTGGATACTAAGTACATTCCGATCAAGCCCATAGGTAGAGGGGCGTACGGGATTGTCTGTTCAAGAAGGTCAACGGCGAAGAACGAAGAAGAAGAAGGGGGAGAATGAAGAAGAAGATAGTGAAATGACAATTTTACCCTCAACAGAAAATAATTCGAAGCATTAAATCATTTTCCGGTCAAAATTGGCCGGCAATTTGGCCCGGAGGACCAAAAGTGTCAAAAATTGCATAGTTAAAGGTTTAAATTGGGAGTTTTGAAAGTCACGTACTCAAATTGCCAGTACCCTAATACTCACTGGACCAAAAGTGCAATTTGTTCTATATATATATATATATATATATATATATATATATATATATATATATATATATATATATATATATATATATATAGGGTGGGGTTCTAGTGAGGTTTATGTGTTAGGTGAGGTTTGAGGTCAAAATTCCACCCTAAGATGAGACGATCTAACGGCCCAAAAATGATGGCTAGATGGAATTCAAACGCCACGTACGCTGCCTTGTTACTTAATATGTAATTAAGTTGGGGGTAAACAAGTAATTATACTGTTAATTGTGCAAGACAAAGAAGGAAATCCCTTTGTTTACGGGTCTTGACAGTGTAGGGTTCAAAGTTGCTAATAATAAGGAGACTGACGGTTTTGCACACTGGAGAGACTTGGAGCAGACGAACCGACAGCGCCAAACACGAACTCCGACCGGCGACTTCAACAACGGAATCAATGACATACGGAACCCCAAGGCGGAACACCTGGCGTGTGTCGATCGACGCAACGAGCAAACTTCGTAAGTTTTGTTTTTTTTTTTTTTTTGTGTTTTTTTTTTAAACACTCTGATTTTTTAGGAGCGATTGAGTGCAAAATGCAATTGCATGTATGTGTTAGTTGATTATGAGTTAGGGAACCAGAGAATGGTGGGTTTGATTTGGGGAAAAAAAAAAAAAAAAAAAAAACTGTGCGTGTAGTTGTTGAAGTCGGCGATTCAGTCGGAATCTGAAATACCGGCAGGGTTGGGGAGAAATAAACGTGAATAGGGGTATATTATTGTGTAGTTTCCGGTGAGAACCTCTGTACGATAGACGATGGTTGTTCTGTTTTTTTTTTTTTTTCTGTTTTCTGTTTTTTTTTTTTATGACTACCATCAGTGGAAAACATGGCTGTTTAGTTGCCCGTTTGTGTAGAAGCACGGTGGTGGTATGTTATAATGCACAAATCAAAAACGTGTTGTGAATTGTATGAAATTGGTTGTTTTTGAAACTGTGATGAAAGGGGTTTATAAAACTTATGCAGTGTAAAGAGTATATAATGAGAGGTAGGGATGATGTTTTTCTGCCTGTTTGTGTTATTATTCTGAGCCAATTTGTAGTGGAGTACACCAGTGTGCAAAGGCGTTACATCTGGATGAATCAGTATGTGCATCGCCGGCTACTGTATGAATGCAATGATAAATGGCAACAAATAATAACCCGTAGAACGCTAAATAGATTAAGACACGTTCAGGTGATGTGCACCCAAACAGAAATATAAAATGCCACACGGTAGGGGGCATCCCCGCGACGGTAATAAACCAACTTAACTTTGAAGTTATATTAAAATGCATGTTCGCAAGACACCCGTTATTCGAAATAATATGGTAAATCGAAGGAACTGAATGACACACCTAACCTAAACTGTGCGTTGGGGGGAAGTTAACAAAAAGGGGAATAAAAAATAAAGCAGACAAACGCATATAGTCATCTATAGTACATATGAATTGTTGTGCAACATTGATGGAAGCATACGTGCAGAAGTGCACAAAAATCCAGTCACCTTGTGCACCGACAACGAACAGTAGTGTGCAAGTGGGATGTGCTGCATGACACTCGGTAGGTGAGTGGTCGGTGCACCGGAAATAAAGCAACTTAACATTGAAGATTTAATAACAGGCATGTTTGCATGACACCATTTAGTCGAAATAATATGGTACATCAAAGTGACCGAATGTGCAAGACACCACTCAAAAACAGATATAATATCCCAGTACCTAACATAAACCGTTCATTAGGCGGGTGTTAACCAAGAGAGGAAGCAAAATAAAAAAAAAATAAAAAAAAACAACAAACGCGTATAGTCGGTTACAAGACATATGGATATTTGTGCAACATCGAAGGAGGGATTCGTGCAAATTCGCACAAAATTCCAGAGACCATGTGCAACGGCAGTAACCTATACTGTGCAAGTAGGGGGTGGTTTCGGAATAGGAGAAAAAGGAATGAAATAATACCACAACCAACTTATATAAAAAACGGATAATATAAAATTATTCCACGGCATAGAAATACAAAATCCAAATAACAAGACACAACAAATCCATTATTGAAACCCACCACCAAATGCCGAATAAAACCAAGTCATTAGTGAAATAAAAAACATAGCAATGTGTTTAAATTTAAATTTAATCCAAAGAGCAATACGACCCCCTTCGTCATACATCAACGTTGCGCATCGGGCAGGTACGACTATTATGCCCATACTTTTCACAAGTTTGGCATTGGCGTTGACGACGACCCGACTTTTCAATAGCTAATTCCCTTGTACTTTTGTAACGTTTACCACCACCCTTGTTATTAGAGATTGGAGGAGGACGAACATCAACTTGACCTATTAGTCCCATAAGTTGCATCAAACGACACCACATCTCCAAAAGCTGAAAAATTTTCCTTCGCAATAGGGTCAGCCCCTCAAAAGGCTCAACCGCATCATCATACGAAGGCGTCCAAAACTTAGTCCCATCGGGGGACACGTCCATAACACACCCTTGCAGCGATTCCGACCGTACTGCACAAACATCAAACAGAAATATACACACAAACACAAAACCAGTCAAATAAAATCGACATGCACAACATTCCAAAAAAAAAAAAAAAAAAACACGCTGCTTGCACATATCAAATAACAAAGCATGCACTTTACGAAGTAAACCCCTACCCCCTACAAACCAAAAACCTTCAAAACCAATATAAAATGCAAATGCCATGTACACCGAAATGCACAAAACTAACAACATAATATCCTAACAGCGAACAAAAACCCAGCACACACAAGCCATGTAGTCAGACCACCACCGAAATCCATAAATTAGCAGAACAGTCTATAACGAAACACATATGCCAATGACACTTATTAAAAAACGAAAACATGCACAAATCAAATACCAAAATATGCACTTTACGAAGTAACCACCCACCCCCCACAAAACAAAAACCTTCAAACCAATATAAAATGCAAAATACCATGTACACCGAAATCCACAAACTACTTGGGCAATATCCTAACAGCGAACAAAAACCCAGGACACATAAGCCATAATGTCAAACAAATACCGCAATGCATAAATTAGCAAAACAATTTATAACGAAAAACATATGTCAATGGCACTTATTAAAAAACGAAAATCACAAATACAACTACGACATAAAATCAAACCAAATAAACAATCACTAATCCAAGACCCACGACTGAAATATAAAAATTAAAACTCCATAAACAACATCAAACCACAACCCCTAAAATGCATGTCATACAAATGGACACATACTTCTACACAAACCAAATACCAACCGATGCTCAATTAAAATATACAAGAAACAAACGAAAACACTAACCTGGAGAATCCATAAGCCTTCAAGCAGAGAAATATGAAAAAATTGAATAACTATGAAACGATGCAAGGAAAAATCACAAAAACTAGAAAGTGTATAAAGTTGATCGCTACATCAGATTATAAATGCTCACAATATTTAATTACCATGTATTAAACTCCTTAAAACTAGCAACTTAGCCGACAAACACACCCAATAAATAGGAAAGAAAAATACAAAGACAAAAAAGCCCTTACACACTCACGCGGCAAAAGAAAAAATAAAGACAAAATAAAAATCCGAAAAAACAACAACCATAGATCAACGCACAATCAAAGGCCAGATTTTGACCTTAAATCTCATGTGGGAACATGACCTCATATGATCCTCTATATATATATATATATATATATATATATATATATATATATGTGTGTGTGTGTGTGTGTGTGTGTGTGTGTGTGTGTGTGTGTGTGTGTGTGTGTGTGTGTGTGTGTGTGTGTGTGTGTGTGTGTGTGTCCTTAGGAAAAAAATTAAGAATCAATCTCAGTCTTACATCTTGAAAAATCATACTGATCATATTATATTTAAAAAAAATATAGTGACATTTTAGTAATTATCACCAACTTTACTATGAAAACTTGAACATTAAAATTTATATTTTTCATAATTTTTTATGTTTGCACATTTAGTTGTTACAAAATGTACATTTAGTATTAAAAAATTTCACTTGCAAAAATGTGAAAGTACATTGCACTAAGGGGGCGTTTGGTTCACGGAATCTTGGATTACCCCAGGTAATAGGATTACCTTCAGGAAGGTAATGTGAGATGTTGGGAATGTAAGATTACTTTGTATGTTTGGTTTGGATGGTGTAATATAATATTACCTTGTTTGGTTCAAAGTTATATTTTAGGTTATATGGATCAATTTACAATAATGTCCCTATATATATATATATATATATATATATATATATATATATATATATATATATATAATGTGTGTGTATTTATTTATTTATGTGTATGAATGGCTATCAATGCTTAAATATTTAAAAAACTAAATATATAAATATACACATGTATATTTGATTATATAAACATATATTAATTTCATTATTATTATTATTATTATTATTATTATTATTATTATTATTATTATTATTATTATTATTATTATTATATAAGGATTAGTTAACAAGGGCAAAGTTGGAATAATTCAAGGTAATTTAAGATTACCTAAAAAAAAATGGGGGTAATCACATTACCTTGAAACATTACCGCCACATCAGCTTTCAGGTAATATAACATTACCAGGTAATCTTATAACTTGAACCAAACAAGGTAATATAACATTACCAGACTCAGATTACCTAGGTAATCTAAGATGACCTGAACCAAACGCCCCCTTAGAGTTTATGATTGAGTGTTTTGTTTTTATTTGATTTTGGAGTTCACTTTTTACTACTTAGGGTCTAGCATTTAATTACGATTTAGATTTAAAATTTAGTTTTTTCATTGATTTTTTAAAAATTATCCAAGTTTGTATATTTAGTTGTTAAAATTGCATATTTTTAGGGTCAGACCATGAGGTGTCCTGAGCAAAACCTAACTGTAAAAGGAAAATTATATTATGGACCATGGTCTAAAATGGTGCCGTTTCTTTTAATGAAAAGAAACGGCACCCGTTCCACACAGTTTCCGCGTAAGTAGTTCTACTTGTATAACATATTTAGTTTTATTTTATATACATTGTAGTTTCATTTTAGCACAACTATAGTTTTATTTTGTTCCAACTACAGTTTCATTCGACATTATACATACAATAGTCTTATTACAGTCAGACATGTTATTGAATTTCATTTTATACACACTATAATCTTACTACAATATCATTAAATTAATTATAATTCTAATTCAACTACGGTTTCATTGGACAATATATACTCAAATATGTGAAACTGTTATTCATCAGTTTCATTTTATATACAATGTAGTTTCATTACACCACAACTATAGAATCATTTCTATTCAACTACAGTTCTATTTGACAATATACACTCATTATGTGAAACATATTATTCAATTTCATTTTATACATACTGCAGTTTCATTTCAACACAACTAAAGTATCATTTCAATTCAATTACAATTTCATTTGATAATATAAACACAATATGCAAGACATTTTCATTTTAAATATACTGTAGTTTCATTTTGTTATGAACACACAAAAAATACGGGATCTGTTAAAATATAACGGCAACCGTTTCTTGACTTAAAGAAACAGTGCCGTTTTCGGACCCTGCATGGTCATGGTCCACAGTATAATAACCGATTTAAGCCCGTACCATACTCAGACTAATCCACATTCGCACCGGACCGGTTCGATTTAGTAGTTTTCATTGATTTTTTTAAAATTATCTAAGTTTGTATATTTAGTTGTTACAAATTGCATATTTAAGTGTTCACGTTTGTAAAGTAAAGTTGACGATAATTACGAAAATGTCATCGCACTTGTTATTAAAATATGATTTGATTCGTCTGATTTTTATAAACGTAAAACTGATATTGATTCTTAATTTTCTTCTAGAGTGTGTTTTCATGAGTTCATAAATATATATATGTGTGTGCGCGTGGGGGGGGGGGGATGTGTTGAGGTGTCAAAAGCTCGCGCGTAGAAGCAAACAATGGCCCGGCTCTGAGTAGGGAGGTCCAAGACCTTTGAGGTGGCTTTAGCCTATTCTCCTATTGTCCTATAGTAAGCTTGTGCAAGACTCGGTAATAGTGGATTAGCATTTGTGAATTATTACGATTATTATTATTATATAATCAATTTTTTTTTTTTTTTTGTATTACTCTCTTTCTCAATCTACTAAAGTACAAAGAGTCAATATCATTTCAACTGAGGCCAATTTTATAACCTCCACAAAGAGTTAATATTGTCCCACTAAGACGAGACCTCTTATATTAGAGAGTCATTTCGTATCACTAGATTACAATATGACTGATAATTTTTTATATTTATTTTTACGGTAATAGTCAATTTCACAGGAGAAAAATTAAAATCCCTGACAGTGAATTGGCGCCATAAAGGGCCAAACCATTTACCGACTTCAATTCTGTACATAACCGCCTCCGCCTCTTGTCTTCCATCTCTGTCCCCTTCTGAAGCCTGAGCTTCCTTCATTTATGATTTTAACATTTCAACTCCCCTCCTCCCCTCATCCCCTCTCTCTCTCTATATATACACTGCACGTATCAATTCCATAACCAACTTAGAGAAGTGCACCTCACCATTATTATTAGCCTGTATGTTTGTGCGCTCATAATAACTCATCTTCCTAGACCTACACACCCATCCATTTCCCCCCAACTTTTTCCCCTCTCTTCATCTTCAAGGTATGATTTAATTTCAACCCATTCACTTTCAATATACTTGCATATATCTTTTTACTATTGTTAGGATCAAACGCTTACCACTTACGCCAAAACACTATAACTCAGAGCACTGCCACACATTTTGGAGAGTCAGGGTGCTTGCCTAACAATCCTCTTAGCCACATAGTGTTGGATTTGGCCTTACTAGCCTTAGCCTAACAACCCCAGTTACTGGGTGCTAGACTGGCCTTTACGGGCCTCTGCCCAACAATCCTCCTAACCACATGGTGCTGGGTTTGGTCTTATTGATCTCCGCTCAACAAACTCTCAGTTACTGGGTGCTAGACTTGGCCTTTACCGGCCTCCGCCAACAAGTATTTATTATTGTTATTATTTGAAAGTTAATTGATTTGATGGTGTGGGTGTGAACAGAGAAAAAGCAGCATATATAGAGAGAGTTGTATGTGTTGAGTGAGGTGAGAAATGGAAGATAATGGAAGCAATGGTTTGAGAGTGGAGATAGGGAGGGTGGAGGTAATCCACAGGGTGGAGGAGCCACCCCAGAGGAGCACATGGCAGAAACTGAAGGGCAGGCTCAAAGAAACCTTCTTCCCAGATGACCCTTTGCGCCAATTCAAAGGCCAGCCTCTTAAACACAAGTTCATTCTGGGTGCCCAGTTCTTCTTCCCAATTCTTCAATGGGGTCCTCAATATAGCTTCAGATTGTTCAAGTCTGATGTTATTTCTGGACTCACCATTGCCAGCCTTGCCATTCCTCAGGTATATATATATAATTATATATTTAATCTACTAAGGGACAGTTTTACACCCCCCCCCCTCTCTCATCTGCAGGGTATAAGTTATGCCAAGCTTGCAAATTTGCCTCCCATAGTTGGTCTTTGTGAGTTCCTTTCTTTTTTTTTTTTTTTTTTTTTTTTTCTTTTGTAAAAAAAAAAACTGTTTTCTTGATCCATGAAGATTGTTTTTGCAGATTCAAGCTTTGTTCCTCCACTTGTTTATGCTGTTCTTGGAAGTTCAAGGGATCTTGCTGTGGGCCCAGTTTCAATTGCTTCTCTGATTCTTGGCTCAATGCTCAGACAAGAAGTTTCTCCTTCTGGTGACCCAAATTTGTTCCTCCAACTTGCCTTTTCTTCCACTTTCTTTGCTGGTCTTTTCCAAGCTTCTCTCGGCATTTTCAGGTACTAATTATCACAATCTACACATCTTTTTTTTTTTCTTTTTTAATATATTGAGCAAAGCAGTAATTTTTTTTAATGTTTTTTTAATGTAGAAATTAAAGTTAATAATAATTTTGGGTGAAAGTTAAAGTTAAATGGCTGGCAACATATATATAATTGTAGGCTTGGATTTATCATTGATTTTCTATCTCGAGCAACGCTTGTTGGATTCATGGCGGGAGCTGCCATTATAGTTTCACTCCAGCAACTAAAGAGTCTTCTGGGGATCACACATTTCACACAACAAATGGGACTTGTCCCTGTTCTCACTTCCGTTTTCCACCAGACAAATGAGGTTAGTATATCAATATTCTTTTCATCATTGGAAAACAGAATAATTAAAGTGCACTATGTTGTGTTCGATCCTATGATCATCCATTTGAAATGGTAACAATAGGCGTCACACTACAATGGCATAAATTTTGACATTTCGTTGACTTGGAATGCACTAGACTATGGTCCACGTGTTACTTGAGACTCTACCACCCATTTGAAAGGGTAACAGAAGTGTAATTAATCAGGATGAAATACTGGACTACAGTCATAATTTAGCCCACAGGCAATTATGTATCGAAATGTAGTTTAGTAGTTTTTCCAGTGATGATAGAAATAAATCAATTTATTTACTCTATGGTTATTTGTAAATAATTTTCAATTTTATCATTAAGTTTAATTATATGATGTAAACTTTAGAGTTTAGATCATATTTCTTAATTTGCCTACATGGACTAAGAAAATGAACATGATCTCCTAAGTTTTTTAGCATAATGATAATAATGAATTTTATTGAATAAAATTTTAGCCTACATGCAAGTTTTATGTCACTTGATTTTTCAAATTTATTTGATAATTGTTTCATCATAAATAAAATTTTTCAGCTAAAAGGGTAACAGAGGTGTCACCACACTGTAGTTATATCAAAGCATAAGGCGGAACACATCCTTGAATTCTGATTGATACCAACTACTTCACTAATATAATTTTTCCTTATAAAGTATTTCATTTTTTTTTTTGTTGCCAATAAAAACCAATTAAGTTCACATGCTGGGATGGAACAACTTTTTTGACTCCTGGTTTGTCATTGTGCAATCATGTGAAAAATCGAGATCTATAAATTGATGTACAAACAGGGGAAAATCTTAAAATTAAGGATTATGTTCTGAAAAAGTTTGTGTTCTTTAACTCCATAAAAGTGCAGAAGTTTGGCATTTGTGTAGTCATGTAGTGGTTTTTGGATTTCGATATAATATGATTCTACTTTCCACCAAACTTTGACATTCCCAATTTAAGTCTGTTTTCCATTTACCAATGTATTTTAGATGATAATTAATAAAGAATGATATATCATATACTTAAATAAATATACTAATAATAAAATAATCAGATATTTTCATATGTGTTTTAATTTCTTCTGCCTAACATAACAATTATTTATTTATTTATGTTGATGGCTTTCTGCAGTGGTCGTGGCAAACTATTCTAATGGGAGTTTGCTTCTTGCTCTTCCTCCTATTCACAAGACACATTGTATGTAACATTTTCTACCCTTTTTATTCACTTTCTTTCCCAAAAAATATCTTTAAATGCAATGTTTATCCTTAAACTAAATTAAAATAAAATAAAATAATCAACATCACATCAATAAAACATAATAAAATTTCATTGCTTCAATTGCAATAAAGCATTAATTAGCTCACATAAAACAAGCATTTCTTAGTACTAATAATAAGTATACATATTCAATATTCCATCTTTATACAAATGATTTTGTAATTGAGTAGATTAACTTTGCGACTTTAAAATATAAAGTTACAATTTTTTTAACTTTTCAGATGTATAAAAGTGTCATCATCTTTGTGTTACGTTTTTTTTTAATTCACTAAATCTTGTAGCTACTTTCTTAATATATGTCTGGTTTATAAATTATAATAAAATTAAAAATTAAAATAAATATTTATTTGTTAAAAACCAATAAAATAATCAAATATGAATTCTTCATACATTCAAATTTTCGTGAAATGCGATCATGACTAAATATATTGATAGGCAAAATTATAAGAGCAACCACAATAGTTTTTATCCTAGAAATTAGTTTTTATCTAATGGGAAAGAGAGGTTTTGATCAGATTTTTCTCCTGCAAATATGAATTTTTGAGTGAGTCCACTTTTGAGAGAAAGAGAAAAACTTGGGCAGATTGCTACGCGTGTGCAGCAATCTACGTGCCCAGTCTTTGGGTGCGTAAAGCCTTCAGTTTTCTTTTCTATAAAAATTTATTGTTTCCCTGTTTTCGCTCTTCTCACTTGCTTCTCTCTCCTACGTGACTTGTAAAACTCACAAAAATCTACAACTATTGAGGTTGCTCTAACGACTTTAAAATTGATTTTTTTTTTTTGTTACATAATCTTGATTGTTGATAAAAACTGGTTTGGGGAATATAGGGCATTAGAAGACCAAAGCTATTCTGGATATCAGCAGGGGCCCCTCTTCTCTCTGTGATTATATCCACTCTTCTAGTCTTTGCCTTCAAAGCCGAAAAACATGGCATTAGTGTCGTAAGTTCCTGTTGACTGTTGTCTCCAACCGGATTTACATGTGTTTCTTTTTCTTTTTTTTTTTTTTCATTTATCACTAACCCTCACAATTATTACTTATTTAATTTTAAAAATATTGGTCAATTTAGATTGGAAAACTGCAAGAAGGATTGAACCCTCCTTCTTGGAACATGCTACGTTTCCATGGGACCCACTTGGGGCTAGTCATTAAAACTGGGATTGTCACTGGTATCATTTCACTCACTGTAAGTGGATCTTATAATATTTTATTTATTAAAATAAAAAAACTCCAAGAATTAATGACCTAGAAATAAAATTGGATTGGTGTAAAATTTAAAAAAATTGTGTTGAAACATGCATATATACAGGAAGGAATTGCAGTGGGGAGAACTTTTGCTGCCCTAAAGAACTACCAGGTTGATGGCAACAAGGAAATGATGGCTATCGGGATCATGAACGTCGTAGGTTCCTCCACTTCGTGCTATGTCACAACAGGTGAGTATGTTAGGATTTCGAGACGCAGGGCCTCCGCCTAACAATCTCCCCGCCATCTGGTAATAGACTTGGCCTTTACCGACTTTAAACGGACAAATCCCCCTTCCAGCACCAACCAACTAGTCTTAATTGATTGTTAGGGGACTTGGCTCTGATACCAGTACGCCAAAAACTATAGCTTGTAGAGTTGTAGCGAATGCGTAACTTTATTTTCTTATACCGCCACACATTTTTAAATTGGGTATTGGACTTGGCTCCTTAAGCCCTTTACCCGTCTTTGTGACCATCCCCAGTCACCGGGTGCTAGACTTGGGTCTTTACTGACCTCCGTCGAATAGTTTATATGACTAACATAGTAGGTTTGTGTTGGTATATGAATGATTTAATGTAATGCAAATTAAAATGGGCAGTTCAATTGAATTTTCAGGGGCTTTCTCTAGATCTGCAGTGAACCACAATGCAGGGTGCAAAACAGCGGTTTCCAACATTGTAATGGCCGTGACGGTGATGGTCACGCTCCTCTTCCTCATGCCGCTCTTCCAGTACACCCCCAATGTGATCCTCGGGGCAATCATCGTCACTGCAGTGGTTGGACTGATCGACATCCCCGCCGCGTATTCCATCTGGAAAGTCGACAAGTTCGATTTCATCGTCCTGTTATGTGCCTTTTTTGGCGTCACATTCATCTCTGTCCAAAATGGTCTTGCCATCGCAGTACGTGCCCCTTATCCATTATACTTGTTTCGACCAAAAGTTATAGCTAATAGCAAAGGCGTAACTTTATTTTGTTATACCATCACACATTTTCGAGAGGCTGGGAGGATTGGGGGTTTGTTGGGCGGAGTTAAGCCCTTTACTGGCCTCCGCCTAACAATCCCCAACCACCAGGTGCTAGACTTGGCCTTTACTAGACCCCGCTCAACAATTCCTGTTCCCAACTCCTGGCTTTGATACCATAGGATCAAGCGCTTACCACTACGCTATAAGCTAGTAATGAAGACACAACTTTATTTCTTTATACAACCAAAAATTTTTGAGATGCTAAGGGCGTATTTGGTTCATGAAAAATATTTTTTTTTAAACATTTTCCTGGAAAAAATTTTCTTCAAAAATGAGGAAAACAATTTTTATGGGCCCCCCTTGTTATTTTGTTTTCCATAGAAAACAAGTAAGACAATTATGCTCTCACCAACGTTTCTTAATTACCATTATTATTGTTGTTATTATTATGTAGGGGTATAATTGTCATTATAGTCATTATTCCTTACAATTCCAAATTCAACCCAACAATGGAATCAATATTCCCAGTAATCAATATTCTACCAACCAAACAATGTAATTAATCTTTCGGGTAATTTCTTTTTCATAAAATTTCAGTTCTATTTCTCTTTAAATATTTTTCGCGAACCAAACGAGGCCAAGTGTTGGATTTGGCACTTTAAATCCTTTACAGGCTTCTGTCCAACAATTCCCGGCAACCAGGTGCTAGACTTAGCATTTACCGACGTCCACCTAATAATATTTTTACTTCACAATTTCACATGCATTGCCGCTCTGTCTAACCAACATCATGGATTCAGGTTGGGATATCCATCTTCAAGGTGTTGTTGCAAATCACTAGGCCTAAAACAATGATGTTGGGAAATATTCCTGGGACAGGAATCTATCGTGACCTCGATCATTACAAGGAAGCCATTACAACTCCTGGCTTCTTGATCTTAAGCATTGAAGCTCCGGTCAATTTTGTCAATACAACTTATCTCAAAGAAAGGTTAGTTTCTCATCCCTCAATTATATATGTAAATAAAGTTTGTCATCTTTCACTTTGATCTTCTGTTTCTTTTTTTGTTCCTGTATTCTTTTCCTTACCCTTTTTCTTGTTTTTTTGTCCTTACAAAAAGGATTTCAAGGTGGATAGAAGAATATGAGGCAGAGGAAGAGCAAACCAAAAAACAATCTGACCTGAGATTTGTGGTTCTTGATATGTCTGGTAAGCTTTTTAGAAACATGGTTTTCTGCATTATTGGCATCAACCTTAGTTGCAATTGTACTTCACTAAGAAACACACACAAATTTTGGACACTTCTCTATTGTCACTTTTTTATTCAAGAGATTCCTACACTCAAACATTAAAAGAAAATAAAAATAAAAAAGGAAATAAGGACTACGTTTGTTAACTTTATAAGAAAGTTGGTACAAAAAATGCTCTACCTATTAGTACACACAACTTTATTATATATTAAACCAACTTTTTTAATGAAAAGAGATGAAACCACAAAAAATTAACTAGTACACAATTTCACATTAATTATGTAAGAAATTGTGGGATAACAATTAAGATTGAGACGTTTTCCTTGACTAATTTTATGGTTCAAAATTGAAAGTACTGAAAAGTTACAAAAAATTAGCAAACCTATGTTGGCAAAACCATAATATAGAGTATGTGTCCAACTCTAGGTTAAAATAGCATTTATAGCAAAGTAATACAGATTCTTGTTTTCATTAAGGTATTGACAATTTGGATCTTCCTTAGAGCACCTTAGTTAGTACAAGTAAAAGACATTTTAAATGGAATAATGAGATTTCTTATTAGGAAAACATAAAAGGAATGCTTTTGTTAAATTGCTGTTTATAAGGAGCTAAAAGTTTGTTGAAATTGTCAGCTATCAGTGCTATTGATACAAGTGGAATCTCATTTTTCAAGGACTTGAGAATGACACTGGAAAAGAAGGGTGTTGAGGCAAGCATCCATATGCTCTTGTAATTTTATTTTAGCATTTGTACAAATAAGTTAGAGGCTGGATTAAAGACCCCCAAAATTAACCGGCTTGGTTAGCGTGAGTGACCGTTCACTCTCGTCCCTTAAGAGAGGTCGGGAGCTCGAATCCCCTATCGTATGGAAAAACCAATCTGGCTAGCACTTTGCTACTTAATTGGGCCGGCCCAGTGCGAACGGGGATTAGTCTGAGTATGGTACGGGTTTTTAAAGGTGCTTCCTACAGTTAAGGTCTGCTCAGGACACCTCGTGGTATGACCATCTCACAAATCCTTATCCGTAAGATGGGTCGGGTCAATATAGAAATGTAATACTTATACTGAAAAATATAATACTAATCAGGAATAAAGTACTTATTACTTATAAAAGGAAAGTGTAATACTTTTAATTCAAAATGTCAAAGTATTAGATATTCCTTTATAAGTAAGAAACAAATTCATGAGTAGTATTACATTTTTCAGTATAAGTATCCGACTCGTCTCACAGACAGGGATTCGATGGTCTCACACAAATTTTTGCCAAATTGAAATGCCAAATTTTACTATTTTGACTTTATTTAATTGGATGCCTTGAACATACATGACATGCAGCTTGTGTTGGTAAATCCACTTGGTGAAGTCCTGGAAAAGTTACAGAGAGCAGAAGAAACCAAAGATATTGTGAAATCAGATTCTCTGTTTTTGACTGTTGGAGAAGCTGTTTCTGCACTTTCATCAACCATCAAGTTTCAAGTGCCAGCAGATCATGTATGATTCATCTATTATTGCACTTAGTGTAATCTCCTACTTAATTGTATTTTTCTCATCTTTATACCCTTAAAGTTGTGCCTGCCTTAAATTATTTGGATAAAATCCTCAATTAAATATCAGAAATGAACTTTGAACTGGATTTCTAGATATTCTCATATTCAATATATAGCATAATTGTACAAGCAGTTATGTTCTGGCCAGCTTTGCAAGTGTTTGATCTTTTTGAAAGTACTATGAATTATGAGATAATTTCAGCTACAATCCCCTATTTTTCTTTCTCAGCGGCTTTTTTTTTTTTTTTTTTTTTTTTTAAAATCAAAATGATAATATTTATGATTTAAAGAAATTAATTAGTTCTAAACCACTATCTCTTAAATCCAACAACACTACTAACTAGTACAAAGCAGCCTATGCATACTTAGAGCATCCATAATAGTTGAGTTTTTGCACAATTTTTAAGAATGCTATGTAAGAGAGAGACAAAAATGGGAGAGAAAAAGAAAAGGGAAAAAAAAAACAATTTTTGACAATTACTTTTTTAAAAAAGAAAAAAGGTAAGCAATGGTTAAGTCAGAGTGGGCGTTAGTTGGCGGCCACTCTGAAGCGCCCCTATGGGCGTGAAGTGCGCTTCAAACGCGCTCCATGTGGTGTTATTTTTTTCTTCTCTTGCAAAATTCATGAATTTGGAGGAGAAAAATTTGTTCAAAAACCATGCTCCACATCAATTGTCTTCTTGTTTAGCAAATTTTTCCCTGCAAAAAAACTCAAAAAAAAAAAAAAAAAAAAAAAAAAACCACATGTGTGGTTACTCTTATGTATTATTTATGACCTTTTTTCAAAACATGAAGCATTTGTTTGTTTGCTTATTTGTTAAAAGCTAATTAATTACAACATAACTGGCGAATGACATTGTGGTCAAGTGGCATGAAGTGACTCTCCCAAATGTGAGGTCATAAGTTCATGCGATATTACTCTTTGTGCCTCAATAGGTTGAGAAAGTAAACTACAACATAACTAGCTTTGTAGATCAGACCTTCTCTAGTTGGTTTGACTAGCTTTGTCTGATTAACTTGGTCAATAAGTTAAAATAGAAATTGTTTAGCACCAATCAATTGAAATTTAAAACGCTACTCCAAGCAGCACTTTTTTCTAACTTATTGAATTTAAAATTGTAAAAGACTTATATAACTATTATATGTAACATCTCATAAAAGACTGCATTTTCTCAGTGATCAAATGTTTTAAACCCCAGTGGTGAAAGGAAAAGGAAAAATAAAAAAATAAAAAAATCAATGCACACATTGAGATTTGAACCTATGATCTTTCATTCATTTTTTTAAGAGTCACATAGGTGTCATTAGACTACAAGCTACTTAACAAAGGCTCTTTTTTTTTGAATGCTACTAGCTCTATTACATTGTAGTATCTGTTCATATACTTTCTCAACCTACTGAAACACAAAGAGCTAATAACGCCTCCACTGAGGCTCGAACTTACAACCTTCCAAATGGAAGTCCAACCCGGGTACCATTGGACCACATAGTCCTGGTAACAAAGGCTCTTAATTTTGTGTCTTCATTAAATATATCATATACATCAAAAGTCAACTAAAATGTGTCCCTTTTATCATCCATCTCGCCTACACGGGAGAAATTCCTTCATCCCAGAACCACATAAAACCTCTCAAGTACATTTGCAACTTGTTATTCATAAACTAGCAGTGTCTACTCTTTTACTACTAAAACACATTTAAATAAATTTAAAGCCTCTTAATTTCATGTCTTCATTAAATATATCATACACGTCAAAAGTCAACTAAAATGTGTCCCTTTTATCATCCATCTCGCCTACAACTCTACAAGGGTGAAATTCCTTCGTCCCAGAGCCACATAAAACCTCTCAAGTACATTTGCAACTTGTTATTCATAAGTGAGCAGTGTCTACTCTTTTACTACTAAAACACATTTAAAGTAAATTTAAAGCCTCTTAATTTTGTGTCTTCATTAAAAATATCATATACATCAAAAGTCAACTAAAATGTGTCACTTTTATCATCCATCTTGCCTACAAGGGCGAAATTCTTTCGTCCCAAATCCACATATCTCAACCCGACAAAATAATGGATGAATAAATCACTGTGACTCAACGACTTATTAATTAAAAGGACTAGTGTCTGGTGTCCTAATCGCACAAAGACCTCACCACATTAGGTGAGACTCTTACACTAGTCAGACTTGACTATGTTTCATTGCCATGATCTATCTTTTTACATGCATTTATGAAGAAAGGTTTCAAGATGGATAGAAGAATCATTAGACAGAGGAAGAGCAACCCAAAATGCACTCCGGGCTAAAATTTCGTGGTCCTTCACTTTTATATGAACATGGCTTTCAGTACTTCACTAAGAAACACCAAAAAGAAAAAAATAAAAATAAAAAAGCAATAGTTTCCTATTGTCACATTCTGTCTCAAGAAATTCTTAAACTCAGCAATAAAATAGAAAAGGTAAGAGTTTACTACATTTTCTGAATGCAACTGACACAAATTGGAGTCTTGTTCTTCAAGGACAACTTGAAAATAACATGATAATGATTTTGGAAATGTAGACCCATATTATGTGGTATGTAATTAATAGTGTACACATGTGAGTGCGCTGTTATAGACTTATAGATTCTGAGTACATTGTCAACAAATGTAGCATCATAATTATATGAATGTCACCATATTCTTTTTTAATCCTTAATCATCTTAGATAGACGGGTAAAACTAGCACACATGTTCTCAAAAAACTACTAGTTCTCATTTTATATATATATATATATATATATATATATATATATATATATATATATATATATATATATATATATATATATATATATATATATATATATATATATATAAACAGCTCAAATTTAAAAAGGCATTTCCTTCCAGAATTTTCAGAAAACACGCAGATCAACAGCAACTACTTGGAAACCAATCCAGAATTGGTGCAACATGCTGCAATTGCTACTAGAAAATTTCCAAAATGTTCAGGAGGTTCGGAAAAGGCTACCATGACACAATCGATTGTAGAAACAACAAAAAATAGTCCAAAAATTTCAGAATCTGTTACAACGAAGCAAACGAACATAGAAGCGTCTTAGAAGGAATTGGAGGTCCAAGCATCGCTGGAATTAATGAAGCAAACTGACAGTGACATTGATGCAGAAATTGGCACTGACTTCTAATTTAGAGATTTGGGACTATAGATTTAGGGCAACAATTAAGGATTTTGTCGATTGAACTGAAAGAGATGAAGTTGAGTTAGGGATTTGAAAGGATTTGTGCGATTGAATCCTACAAATTAGAAGAGCCGGTTCTGTTAGGATAATTCAATTCAATTATTAAACCGGTGAAAATCGGTAAAATTAAAAAAAAAAATGAAGTGACTAAAATATCCTTACTAAAAATAGGATCTTTATTGAAAAAAAAAAATTAGAAGGATTAAAAGTGTCCAAAAAACAACAATCTGGGATGTAAAATGACAAAAATAATAGTCTGAGACTAAAATTGAAATTGCTACCAGAGACAAGGGACCTTTGGAATTAACTCTATTTAGTATTAAAAGATTACAATTACAAAAATGCGAAAAAAACATTGCACTTAAGGGCGTTTGGTTCAGGTTATATAATATAACCAAAATTACATTTGCTTAGGAATATAAGATTCACATGTTTGGTTCAAGTTATGTAATTTCCCCCGAGAATGTAACAGAATCTCTGCATAATGTTTTTAGCTATTGCAAGGGAATGTGAGATACTCTCCCATTTCTTAAGTATTCTCACATTCCCTTGTCTTATTGCTAATTTTGTCATTTTAATGCCTTATTAATTATTGTTCAAATTTTAGTTAATTTTAAATCATTTACTTCTATATTTTACCATTGTCTTATTGATTTATTTTAATTTTAAATTTTTTAAAATACATAAAAATAGATTAACAATATTCAAGTAAAAATAATCATCATACCATAAAAAAATAATTAACTCTTCAACTAAACAGATTTATATTACATACCTTAGTTTTAAACAAAATACAAAATTCTAATATTCCTAGTAATCTAACATCCCCAACAATCTAATATTTCCTGGAGTAATATAACATTCTGTGAACCAAACGCCCTTAGGATTTCAATTTTAGAATTTATAACTGTATTTTTTGTTTTATTTGATTTAGTAGTTATTTTTTATTGCTTAAAATCTAACATTTACGGTTTAGATTTAAATTTTAACTTTTTTACTCATTTTATAAAATTTACCAATTTACATATTTAATTGTTAAAGATTACATATTTAAGTGTTCAAGTTTGCATAGTGAAGTTGATGATAATTACGAAAATGTCACCGCATTTAAAAAAAAAAAAATTTTTATCAGATCCATCAAATTTTTACAAATGTAAAGCTAAAATTGATTCTTATTTCTCTCTTATCGTACTATTCTCACAGGATCCTTTCAAATGCTCAAGTTCTCTCCTAGATAGACGAGTGAAATTAGCACACATCTTATGTAATAAATGTATGTATTTTATGGGAATAACTTTGTAGGAATAATATTTGAAGTTACCCAGAAACATAAGAATTAAATCACTTAATTAAGATGTTTAGTTCGTTTAAGCTTTCCTATGAATTTTTATTTTTTTTTTGAATGCTATTGACTCTATTACAATGTAGTATATGTTCATAACTACTTTCTCAACCTACTGAAACACAAAGAGAGGCTCGAAATCACAACCTCCCACATGAGAGTCCAACCTGAGTGTCATTAGACCACAAAAAAGGTAATATACCCTTGTTATATACAAACATTAAAAAGAAAAAAAAAAACATAACAAATAATTAAGAGTTTAATAAATCACTTCACTTTAAATTAATAAATCGTATGCCAAAAGATTCTAATATATACAACAAAAATATTCAAATTTCAAAACAGTACATATGTATAAAAAAAATTAAAAAAAATTAAAAAGTATTGAGAAACAAATTTATTCCATAAATAGTGTTGCTATTAATTGTAATGGTGAGAGGGACAAACTTCTTATATTTAGAAGACTTTTAACATTATGCTAAAAAGGAAAAATACGTAACTGAATAAATTTGGTAGATTTTCAGCCACCCAAGAAAGAGTCATACCTCCCCCAAGTAAGATTACATCATGAAATTAATTCTCATTGAAGTAGAATTTCCTTAAGTCTAAGATTATACCAAATGTGGGAATAATTTTCTCACATTTCAAATTTCTAAAAAAGTTTAAACTTTCTTACCTACTAAACGCCTTCTAAATGTAATTTCTATCCTTTATTGTTTAATTTTGAAAAGATGGATAGAAGGTATAATTATTAGGGAGAGAGCAAACCAAAAGCAGTCCGGGCTGAAATTTGTGGTCCTAAACTTTCATACAAACATGGCTTTCAGTGTTTGTCATCAAGCATTCAAGCATCATTGTACTTCATTAAGAAACACCAATAAAAATAAACATAAAAAAACAGTTTTCTATAGTCACTTTGTCACAAGAAATTCTGAAACTAAGCAATAAAAGAGATCTATGTTCAATTCTGAGCTGTAAGTGGAGTTTCTTTTTCTCTATTGTAGCCAAATTGGTCTGGTCCATAGACTACTCGGTCCATTGATTTTTTCTTTTATGTATGATGTATGAGACTATAAGACTATTCTAAAAGTAACATTCAGTTATCAAGTTCCAGTAATATATCCAAGAACAAAAACATCTTCCAAGTCACTCAGGATAAATAAATGTGATGATTGAAGAGAGAAGAAGCCATCAGTGACATGAAAGAATAGTGTTTTTTTTAACTTACATCAACCGTTAGTTATACCACTGAACATTACTGGCGTTTTCTCTGGTAAAGCGAATAACCAACAAACGCGGACATAAAAAATGTCCATAGCACCTGTTAAAAATGATTGAGCTGGTGAGTAAAACATATTCAAGTCGAGGAATAAAATGGCTAAGGAAATAGAGGTATAATCAAAGTAAAGAAACTTTGAGTGGAGAGTAATGGACAAACAGTATTGATAATATGCCATCTTTCGAGTCTCTTGATTCTAGACTGCATGTCTTCAATTACGCCATTTAATGGAGAAACCTCCCTGCTCGGTGACGACTCTGATGATGAACTGCTACCCTGCTTTCCAGGCATGAAATTCCAACATGAATCAATTTTTTTATTTTTTATTTTTTTTTGGAGAAAATATGAATCAATTTTAAAAACTAGCATTTGAGAGATTGGTAATGACTAGTAGAGTATATGAACGGAGAAGGCTTTAGCATAAATATTATTAAAAAAAAAAAAAAAAAAAAAACTTGGAATGGAACAGTCAGCTTCTATTATTAGCTACATCAATCGCAGAAAGTGAAATTGATCCCTAAAGGTATATCTAAAAAAGCTAGCTTGCCCTTTTATTTAGTTATTTATTTTTTTATTTGTAACAATATCAACCTCATATATTACTCGTATCAGGTTAAAAAGTATATCAAGAGAACTAGTTATTGACAGCGAGCTAAAGGTCTCAAGCTTTCCTCCCCACCTGCAATCTGGTGAAATCTATTAGAGCTGCTTCCTAATACTAAACGACTGACTAAGACAATTGGCAGAACATTAATCTATATAATCAGTCAGCCCTTAATATTTCAGTTGCATCAATAAAAACTAAAGGTTTCAATCTTTACCCCCAAGTCCCTAACCCGCAATTTGGTGAAAGCTATTAGAGTCGATTTCTAATACCAAATGGCTCACGCCATTGGCAAAATATTAATAGTATATAACCAGTCCCCCAACATTGTTTGGTTGCATCAGGGAAACTAAGGGTGTATTTAGTTCAAACATTGGAATCGGAATGGCCATAGAAATCAAATACTTGGTAATGGTAATGTGTTTAGAGAGAATGAGTCACTTTATTTGGTAGTAGGAATTGGAATCAAAATAAATAAATAAATTAATTAATTAAAATAAAAAGAAATAAATATATAATATATAATACATATATATGTATATATATTAAAATTCTATATTTAATGCATGGACAATAACTTTTTTTATTTTTTTCAATTTTTTTCTCATATTTGATTTCATTGTTCAAAACTAGAGGAGAAAAAGACTAAGGGTGTGTTTGGTTGGTGGGTTTTGCCCATAGGAATGGGTATGAAAGTGATTGTTGTTGTTTGGTTGATAGGTTTTTAGAACACTACTATGGGTTTCGAATACCCCATCAATTGAAAAACCCATACCCAAATACAATAAGGGTTTCATTCCCTTATTTATTTTCAAGCACTACTATTAGTAACTATTCCCATTCCACCCTACTACCAAACATGTTAAATACTTTCACCAAAACCCATTACCATTACCAAGTATTTGATACCCATTCCGATTCCGATTCCTATGTGTGAACCAAACACACCCTAAAAGAGTAATGGGTTTTGTAATTACTAAAGGATTTGAATCCAACAGTAGGATAACAAAAGTAGACAAACGAACATGGTAATGGTATCAAAATCCATAGTAAGGTGCAAAAGTTCCCAACCAAACACCATCTAAATTAAACCTTGCAATCTAGTGAAAGCTACTAAAGCTGCTTTCTACACCAATCTCACAGCCATTAAATCTATTATTTAACTCATCATGAAATGTAAACAAGTCAACTTATCACAAAGCAAGATTACCTGAGATTGTATATATTCTACTAGTTCTTGCAACTTAGCAGCTTGTCGAGAAGGAATCCCACTTGAACTCCCCTCATGCGCTGGTAGTCTTTCTAGAACTATTTGAAGATAACTCTGAAAAAAAGTAGAATATCACTGAACAGTTAAGTGCAGATTGAGAATAATAGCACTTCCAATTAAGAAGGCAAAGGACATAAGGATCAAAACCTTTGTTGTGTATGAACCATCCAGCTTAAGTGCACAACCAGCAGCTGCCACGATCTCCTTATTTACCCCTTTAATTTGTATGTAAGGAGTAGGCACATCTTGTAGATGATCAACCTCAATAAGAATCTAAAGATAATATTCTTAATTTTCAGAAGCAGCTTATATTAAGTAATTTATGCATGAAAGACATTGAAGCCTTAATAAATGTAATAGAGCTATCAAACATCCAAGATACAAGCAAGTGAATATTTTAGACTCAGAAACCGGATAATTTCTTAGAGAAACAAGGAAAAGTAAATTAAATGAGGGAAAAGGGAGAAGGTGGAGAGAGAACCAATTTTGTGGCTGGGAAAGCATAAAAGGTGAATGATGAGAACTTTGATCCAAGTAAATAAATCTTTACGTCAAGAGAGTAAAGAAGACAAGATTTACGTGGTTCGACAAAGTGTCTACGTCCACAGGAACGAAGTTGTTCTTTTATTAATTGTGATGATAAAACATCCAAGGGCATCATATTTATATGCAACCCTAAACATTTACATGTACAAACATATCCATGTACTATACCGTCGGACCCGATTCACTCACCTGGGAGCAACCACCTGGGTTTGTTGCTCAAAGGGAGTCTGGTTTGGTATGTAAACTTAATTGCTCCTTATTTGGCTAAAAGCAGTCTCCACAGACTTGGTTTGAGAGATTTAGCTCTATAATTTGTGAGTTTGGTATGATTCGAAGTGAAGTTGATCATTCTGTATTTTATCGCCATTCTAACAATGGGAAATGCATATACCATGTAGTGTATGTGAACGACATTGTTATTACAGGTAGTGATCAAGAGGGTATATTTCAATTGAAAGAGTATCTCTTCAGTCGATTCCAAACCGAGGATTTGGGCAAGCTAAAGTATTTTCTCGGAATTGAAGTGGCACAATCTAGCAGTGGTATAGTCATTTCTCAAAGAAAGTATGCCTTGGAGATTTTAGAAGAAACCGGTATGTTGGATTGTAGACTTGTGGATAATCCAACGGATCCGAATGTTAAACTTCTACCAAGACAGGGGGAGCCATTGCTTGACCGAGAACGATACATGAGATGAATTGAAAAATTGAATTATCTCACAATCACACGTCCAAATATCTCTTTTGCAATTAGTGTATTAAGTCAGTTTCTTGAGAACCCTTGTGATACTCATTGGGATGCTGATGTTCGGATTCTAAGGTATATCAAGAAAGCACCGGGGCAAGGTTTACTATATGAAGATAAAGGACATGCTCAAGTTGTTGGGTATCCTGATGCAGATTGGGCCGGTTGTCTGTTTGACATGCGCTCTACTTCAAGTTATTGTGTACTCATTGGTGGTAATCTTATATCTTGGAAGAGTAAAAAACAGGATGTGGTCGCAAGGTCCAATGTTGAAGCCATAGTTATCACGGCGCCCTTTTAAGTCGCGGCGCTCCCCGACCGCCTTGTCGCCTAGGCGACTAGGCGCCCGCTTAGGCGACGCCTAGGCGAAGAGTAATATATATATATATATTCTCATATTATACAACAATTACTGCCAGCATATTTTATATATTATATATATTATATAAATATAATAATAATAATAATATGAGAATATATATTGGGAAGAATTATATATAATATATGTGGAAATAGGCAGTGGAAATAGGCAGCCTTATTTATTATATTCTAGGAAGTTGTAGCTGCAGTAGCTTTCATTACAAAACAGAAGCAGAAAACTATTCATTTTCTCAAGGCTACAACTTTCTAGGAGTAATAAAGTAAATATAAAGTAAATAAGTCTGAACAAAGAAGCCAAGAAGAAAGAAAGAAGGAAAAGGAAGAAAAAAAATCAAGAATGGCAGTCGACGACAGCGGTGGGAGAAGAAAGAAGCACCGATGACGACCCACGGCGGTGGGACGGCGTCGTCGGTGGCTGTGGGTCACTGGGTTGGCTTTCTTCTTCTCATACCATTTTTTTTAAAAGATAAAGTTAAAAATGGGTAGGGTTTATGGGTTTGGACGCCGAATCGGCGTCCTTGGCATCGTCTAGGATGCAAAGGCGACGCCGGAGCTCGCCTCACCATTTTCAGGCGAGGCGAAGCCTCCAGGCGTCCTGTCTCCACCGACAGGACGCCAAGGCGTCGCCTAGGCGACGCCATGATAACTATGGTTGAAGCTGAATACCGGGCTATGGCCCTTGCCACGTGTGAGCTCAAGTGGTTGAAGCACTTACTTCAAGAGTTGCAATGTGGCAATGTTGCTCAAATGACACTGATATGTGACAACCAAGCAGCTCTACACATTGCTCAAATCCAATTTATCATGAGATGACCAAACATATCGAGGTTGATTGCCACTTCATCAGGGAGAAGATCGTGTCAGAGTGAATTAAAACTAGCTTCGTCAATTCTGCAGATCAGTTAGCTGATATCTTGACAAAATCCCTTAGAACTCCTAGAGTTGGGTATATTTGTACCAAACAAGCTTGGAGTGTATGATTTATACTCTCCAGCTTGAGGGGGAGTGTTATGGCATATGAAACCAAATGGCAGATGAAACCATAGGAATATGATAGGGATTTGACTAGCATGCATATATATGAGCTGTGTATTCTCCTTTCTACGAGAGTAAGACTGTAAAAGAGTGAACAAATTTTCCAAAAATCCTCTTTACTCTCTTCACTCAACTTTCATTTCAAAGTTGTTAAGGTGGATAAGAAGAAGATGCTACAGGTTCTTGTTCAGTGGGATCGTACATCACCTGCAGAAGCCACTTGGCAATTTTGGGACACCTTCCACGCACCCAATTAGCCTTGAGGACAAGGCTTCTTTTGATGAGGCGGGTAATGTTACGCAGCATGCTAAAGGTGGTGAGAGGGCCAAGAGACAAGTCTCAATTCCACTTAGACTTCATGATTACATTTGCAGCTGAGTCTCCTAAATTTCAGGCCATGCAGACTAATTCTTTGTTATTTTATTTCCGTTGTAGCCGTTGTAGATAGTGCAGGAAGTGCCAAATAAATAGTATACTTTCAAGGAAATAGTTGTATGGGAATCACTATATATACTGTCGTTAGTAAAAGTAAGGGCATCACCCTGAATTTTCAATCTGCTCTATCTGAACTCTTAATACTCTGCTTCCCCCTCTATATTTCTCTTTTGGAGGCTTCCACCCTCAATAGTGGAATATTTTCTCAAACAAAAAAATATAACCCATCACAACACTAAATCTCTCAAATGTCACTTCATTATAGTCCCAAATTTTGCCAAATTTGGTTAGATGAACTATTCAAATTCAGAGAAGTTTATTGTCGAGTATGAACATGCCTGCAATCCACAATAGTGACCTTACCTTCCTAAAGGAGGAATTATAAAGCCAATGACATTACAGTTCCCACTTACTGATAGATAGAATGAAGATATAATTGATATGACTAATATAGACAATGTAAAAGATATAGAATTTAGATAAACAATCCCAATTCTTAAAACTTACACAATAGTGATCTTACCTTTCCATCTTGGTAGATATATGCAGATGCTTCAATATATGCTACTGCTTGATACCTGATTCATTGAAGATCAATCATAAAAAAATTCCAATCAAAAGAAAATAAATCCGCAAGTTACCCACACACAAAAAAAAAAAAAAATTGATGGCAATATGCCGAATCAGATAAAGCTTAAAGTATAACCACAGTTGAGATAATATAGAGCAAGATTATATTAGGTGAAAAAGGCATCTTGTCAACTATTCAGAATCCATTTAAGAATAATGAAATAAAACCTTCAAACACTGCATAATGGTAATCTTCACTCAAATTTAATGAACCTGCACTTCAGTAGTTCAGTAGGCCTATAAATCTAAATAAATGAAAATCACTGATTTAGAGACATAATTGCATATAGCACATTTCAAAAAATGTCCCATTAAATACACTTCTAAGCCAGTCACATATCATGTTTGGATCTTATTCTTCTTTAATTCATTACAAAAGGCATTCAAGTCACAACAAGGTATACTACAATCTAGCAATGGACTCGCTGTCTCGCTTACCAATTATCATCTAAATACATCTGAACAAGAATTAAAAATCAGGAAAAAAAAAAAAAAAAAAAAAAAAAACACAAAGAAAAGAACTACCAATAGCAGAAATTATGTGCACAATAATTGGAAATGTTTCCAATCTTTCCATCCATATAAACAATGAGGTGCATAACCAAAAAGGACAAACAAGTAAGACAGTGAAGAACAACACCAAGATAGAACTCAATACCCGAGGTTAAGAAGGCCAGCAACAGTGCTAATGCTGATATCAAAGTCCACTTTTGGCTGAACAATGAAGCTCCCTTCTCTTATAGGCTTTAGAAGGAAAAATTCAAAAGAAAATAAATGGAAAAGAAGTCATGAGAGAATGCCCATCATGCATTTATCAGAGTACTTTACAAAAAAAGAATGTGTCACAAATTCGATTAAAGACACAAACCTCGCGTATTAACAATGCAAATCTTCCCTCACATATTCTGACTCTTATGCAATCACTTTCTGTTAGCAGGCCATTAGGTATTCCAGGAAGACGTAAATATATATCAATAAAACTCTGAACAGAACTGCATATCTTGGTAGGTTCAAGAATTTTCAGAATATCTTGATATGCCACCTGTCAAGAAGGTCCTCCCTTAAGAAACAATAAGTAAATACAGATTCATGGCGGAAACAGAAACTAATTTTACTTGCCTGCTTATTACTTTTCAACACAAACAACGAGCTCTCAGGGGAAAGCACAGGGTCAAAATCATTTCTAATTTTTAGCTGCAATATAGAATAAAGAATTTAGAACAGCATAACTACCACTTACAACTAACATCTAGAATGGACACAGAAAACAGCATTTCTGAATTCTCAAACCAAAACTATGTTTATATTATATTCCTTCACGATACTTCTTTGTGGTGTCCACATTGTAGCAAAGTTTTAGCTTCAATTTGATTCTACAAATCTAGAGCACAATAGCTACCACCGAATTCACAGTGTAAAGCCAATATACATCACAGACACTAAACAGCATAGGACATGGAAAAGCATACATTTCCTCCCTCCCTCCCTATAATGATCAAGTACAACACTTGATGAAGTTTCATTGAATAAAATCTGACATCTAATATTGAGACCCTTCTTTGGCTCATTCAGAAGTTACGCAATGTTTTCACTCATCTGTGTGCCCCAAAACATGTTTAAAGTGGACACGTCTCTACCATTTTACTCAAGTCTCAGTGGTCAACATGCGAACACAGAAAAACAATATCCAACTCAGAAAATTGGGAGTAGGGACATGTAAATATACTTTTGGAAGTTACAAGTGATTTTGGTTTCATTAGCATTAAATTGCCCAGAACTGATATAGAGGATAAGTTGAATTATTCAATACAGAAGAAAATAAGAAACTAGAGAAAGTTTTTTTTAAGCTAACATGTGCATGAACAAGATGTGGTTCAATGTGCTGCTGGAACATTGGAAAAACTGTTGTCATAATCTCATTTTGAGACATGAAGTATCCAACTCTACTTTTATCCCTTTGAACTCTAGAAATGAGATGTGAATGAACACCCCCAACCTGTATCAGAACAATAAATTAGATTAAAGGATGTTATTGTGTTAACTGCAAATCCAGACAAAACTGAAGTGTCAGCAAACATTCACTCTCCCCTAGTAAAGAAATAGCATGAATCATACTTACAACAGCAATCCACAAGTCCAATGAGTTCCTAATGTTAGGGTGCAGAGCATAAACGCCTTCAAAAATTACCTAGACAACAAAAGTAGAATTTACATACCAATTAGGAATTACAATCAAACAAGGATAAACAGGCCAATCCAATAGCCAATCTAAGATTTAAACTCTGCAGTCAGTTGAAAAACATCAAGATCTGAATCATTTTTTTTGTTGATATTGTGCAACTGTAAGAACAGAGTAAAGAGACAGAAATTCTATGCACATACCACTCCACACTCTTCAGAAACTTCAATCTCCTTCAAGCCACTACGAGCACCAGTTTCCAGGTCAAAGATGGGTACTTTTGTTCTACAAGACTTTCTTATATCATCAATATTCTATAGAAGCAGGTGAAACAAAATGAATTAGTGCAATGATAGGTAAATGTTCTGCAAAAAATTAACACATTAAATTTATCCAAAAACTAGCAGGCATCAGATGCTAGATTTTTAGCAGCCAAAACAGATTTTTAAATGTATTCCACTTCTAAGGTTATTTGACCATAAGTGTCACTGTATAGGGAGCCATTATTAAATGTGTGCATACTGCATAGGCTGTTCCATCAGATGGTGGATGGTAAGCTAAAGAGAAATTCAACTTTGTCCCGCTCAAAGTAAGTCTCTCCAGGTGCTCATACATTAACATACCACAGCACAATCACTAATTATTGATCTAGGTAACCCAGGTAGTTTGAAGATGTAAGTGTAAAAATGATGTGCCACTATGACAGCCGTGAATGGATGTTGTAACATCAAAAAATGAGCATATTTCAAGAATCTATCCACCACCCAAAAAAATCACCAATTCTCCTCCAATTTTTGGAAGTCCCTCGACAAAATCTATGGAGATATTTGTCCATACATGAGCTGGAATGGGCAGCGGTTGCAACACCCCTGCTAGATGTAAATTCTCCCATTTATTTCTTTGGCATGTTGAGCAGTTGGAGAAAAAATCTCACACCAGACGATTTAATCCTAGCCAATGGAAGTCATGCCATATGCAATGGGATTATTTTCTGTACTCCATTGTGACTATTGTTGTGAGTCTCTTGCAATATACGTTGTACAATCTCTGACTCTAAGAGGAATGAATATTTTGTCATGATGGAAGAGAAGGCCATCAGCCATCCGCCATAAGGATTGATATAGCCGGTCAGCGCTGTTGGAAATAGGCAGCCATATTTACTCTAATCTAGGAAGTTGTAGCCTTGAGAAGAGTAGTTTTTAGCATTTATGGTTGTAATATGGAGAACTTGGAACATACAGAATGAAATAAAGTATCACTTCTTCCTCTTCCCTCTATTGTTTTAACATGGTATCAGAGCCACTCCTTGGGCTAAATTCTCACGGATGAACAGTGAAATTCCTATTACGGATAAACTCCAGATTCATCATCCCTTTTTCTATATTATTCAATACTGGGAGCTTTGTTCACAAAGGTGGTACCACAACCCTCCAACAGGAACTCCGGCGACCTTGCCCATCTTTTCCGGCCGCCTATCATCACCATACGCGCTCTCACATGCCACCTTGCAGGCAGACCTCCGACGCCACGCGCCGGCGAGTGAGGCTTTTTCCGACGACATTTTCCGGCCAAATTTTCCAGATCAGTCTGCTCCTTTTCTGCGACCCTACGGTGTTTTTCTCATATTTTTCCAATGATTATGGCAAAACATAACATTTTGAACAGTGCATTGAAGGCTGCCAATACCACTATCTCTCATACTACCCTTGCATTAAGATCTGAATCAGTTCGGGTCAAGGATTCTGGAGCCAGTGAGCCACTGATCACATCTCTGGTAACCCTTCCTTTTTCGCCCATATTAATTTCTTAGACTCTCTTCATGCTGTTACATTTGGTGATGGGTCAAAAGGAAAGGCTATAGGAATTGGAAAAGTCACCATTCATTCTTTATCTTTATCTAATGTCTTTTACATTACCAGTTGTCCCTTCAATTTGATCTCAATTAATCAACTTACTCTCTTAATTGTCTAGTTACCTTTTCCTCTGATTCCATAATTATTCAGAACCATCAAACAAAGGAGACAATTGGTGTAGGAAATGAATCACGAGGTCTCTACCACTTTTATGTCATACCAATACCAAAATAGCTTGCACTGCTAGTGTTTCACCTCTCCTTAACCATTGTCGCTTAGGACATGTTGAATATTAGGAAACCTTTATTGAATATTAAGAAACTCTTGGTAGGAGTGGGCTTAGTTTCCTATTCCTATTAGGATTGATTTAGTATATAGTTTAGTATATATAGACGTACATAGAAGTATAGAGCACACACAGACACAATCTATTATAATCTTTCATTATAATATACTCTTTCTATTTTCTTCTTCTATGGTTTTCTCACATATTTTGCTTCCGCCTAACTGGCGGGTGGTGCCCGCCAGGCCTTTCAATCCCTCAATTTCAACAGGACATCCTGATCTCATCTCAATAAATTAAAACAACTTGTTCCAAGTTTGTCAAGTCTAAAAGTCATAGAGTGTGAATCATGTCAACTTGGGAAACACTCAAGAGCCTCATATCCTAGTGACTAGGAGGGCTAATACCCCATTCTCTCTAGTTCACTCCGATGTTAGGGGACCATGTCGGGTTTCATCCACTTTGGGTTTCTCAAATTTTGTTGTCTTCATTGATGATTTCTTTCAATGCACTTGGGTCTTTTTAATAAAGAACCATTTTGAATTATTTGATGTGTTTCAGAAATTCTACAATGAAATTATGAATCAATTTGGGGTATCTCTCAAAATCTTACGCAGTGATAATACAAGAGAGTATTTTTCTAACACTTACACTTTCACTCTTGCTATCTTATAAATCGAATGCTTTCTTTAATTTTGCAAGGAAAAATTCTTCTTCACATCTTGCGCACACAGGAACCTCTCCATAAGCTCCCATTACGGATCTTTGGGTAATTGGGTGTAATTGTTTCGTTCATGACTCTTCCACAGGACGTGACAAAGTTGATGCTAAGGCAATAAAGTGTGTATTCATTGGATATTCTCGCCTCCAAAAAGGCTTTAGGTGTTACTGCCCTAAAACACACTATTTCTATACTTCCTTTGATGTTACATTCTCTGAAACAACACCTTTTTTCTCTTTCACCTCCATTTAGTCTGATTTCCTAGGGGAACCCACTGAGGTAACAGAAATTCTCCCTGTTCCTACTTTTTCAGAGCCTGTATCTCACACTGTTCCTAAAAGAACTATACCGATTCCTGAAAGAACAACACCAAAATCCAACCATTCAAGAGGAAGGACATGTTTCACCATTTTATGTACACCTATCAACGACGCAATCGTCAAAACTCCCAAGAGGATGGGCATCCAATTGATTCATGTCCTACATCTTTGCTTCCCATGAACACAGCCCAAACCACAACACAAACAGACTCTCACATTGCCAGTCGAATAGGTAAAAGATTCACTTGAAATCCTTATCCTATATATAATTTCCTCACACAAAAACAACTGTCTCTATCGTAATGTGCTTTCATTACTAGTTTGTCTATTGTTTCTGTTCCAAAGAATGTCAAGGAGGCATTACCTCATTCAGGATGGAAGCAAGCAATGATTGATGAAATGGAAACACTTGATTCTTTGGGAACTTAGGAGTTAGTTTCTTTACCTACAGGAAAAACTGTGGTTGGTTGTAGATGGGTGTATAATGTGAAGGTCGGTCCAGATGGACAAGTTGATAGACTTAAAGCTCAACTTGTTGCTAAAGGACACACAAGTATTTGGCATTGACTACATAGACACTTTTTCACCTGTAGCCAAAATCATCTCTATCCGCCTCTTCTCTCAATGGCAGCCAATTGTCACTGGCCATTATATCAGTTGGATATCAAAAATGCTTTCTTACATTGTGATTTGAATGAGGAAGTATATATGGAGCAGCCCCCTAGCTTTGTGGCTAAGACAGGAGCAAATCTTGTTTGTCATCTCAAACGGTCTCTCTATGGGTTGTGTGAAAAAAAAGAGTTAGGTTTATCTATAGGGTTGTGTCTGTTTATGAATAGGTGTTAGTTATGGGTAGTTACTTACAGTTATGTATTTGAATATATATATATATATATATATATATATATATATATATATATATATATATATATATATATATATATATATATATATGTACTATGTTTCTTTGTTAGAAACACACAGATAATACAGATAATACTAATATATTTCAATCTTATATACATTTTCTATTCCTTGATTCTTCATCATTGCTTCCGCTTAACTGGCGGGTGGTGTTATTCTCCACCCGCCAGGCCATTCCATCTTCCAAACTCAACAGGTTGAAGCAATCTCCACGTGCTTGGTTTGGGAGATTCAGTGACGTGGTCAAACAATTTGGCATGATACAAAGCAAAGCCGACCATTCTGTCTTCTATAAACATCTTCTTGGAAAAAGCATATATCTTGTGGTTTATGTTGACGACAATGTCATCACAGGAGATGATACAAAAGGAATAAAACAACTCAAGAAATATTTGTGTCAACATTTTGAGACAAAAGACCTTAGGAAATTAAAATATTTTCTTGGTATTGAAGGTATCTATGTGTCCCAACGAAAATATGTTTAGACATTCTTGAAGAAACAAGTATGACAAACTGCAAGCCAGTTGACACACCCATAGATCCAAATGTTAAGCTTCTTCCAAGACAAGGGGGGCCTCTATTCAATCCATGTAGATACCGAAGATTTGGCAAGCTACTATACCTTATTACATATGTAAATATCGCATTGTACTTGAGCAATTGATATATTGTGGACCCACCATACACATGATGGACCATGTCAAGATTATGGGTATGTTTGGTTCAAACATGGGAATCGGAATGGAAATCAAATACTTGGTAATTGGAATGGATTTTGGTGAAAGTATTTTGCATGTTTAGTAGTAGGGTGAAATTAGAATGATTGCCGATATTGAAATTTAGTTATGTATGACTCTATAATAATCGGAATAAAGGTTTTAAAAATATAAAGACAAAAAATCAAAGCAATTGATCTTAAAAGTGGCAATAAAATGAGTAGGCAATGCAGTGAGGAGGCGATGAAATGAGGAAGGATAAGGTTAAATTAATGGAATGATACCTGATTTAAATTAGGTTATGAGTTTTGTAATTATACGGGTAATCAAATCCTATATCCGTATTTTAAAAAGTTGTCAACCAAACAATGTGTATGACTTTCATTCTCATTCCTGGTGTCTAACCCCATAATATGTTAACTATAGATACATAATATGAATATCGTTTTTGGACCAAGGTCCACAATGCAAGGTGGACCTTGGTCCACATATAACTTGCATAGATGGTTAATATATTACATTGTTGCTTTTAATAGTATCCATCTCCTAGTTATAGGGCAAATTATGCTGTGCAACCGTGTGCACCATGCTCTATGTTCATATTACCGAACTATATGTTTATAATTATAAAGCTATATATTCATAATTTTTGAACTTCATATTCATAATTATTGAACTCTATATTCACAATTACAGAACTCTATGTTCATATTCCGAATTGTTGAACTTTGTATTCACAAATCATAGAATTATATGTTCATAATTTGATAACTATACAATTTAGAAATTATGAATCTACAATACAAACATTATGAATCTACAGTACAGATATTATGGATCTGCAATATAGAAATTATGAATCTACTGTATAGAAATTATGAATCTACTGTATTTAAATTATGAATCTACAGTTTAGAAATTATGAATCTACAATATAGATTTTATGAATCTACAGTATAGAAATTATGAATCTATAGTATAGAAATTATGAATCTATAATATAGAAATTATGAATCCAATGCTAGGTGCACACGGTTGCACAGCATAATCATCCCAGTTATACAGTGTTTGACTTTCCATCTTCATTCACACACACACAAAAAGATATAGCTATGAAGCAGGAGATATGATCATAAGGGCACAAGATAAATAATACTTACCTTTGACAAAAGAGCAAGATCAAGAGTGCTAAAATTGTCATACTTGAAGTCCTTTACTTCTTCTGTTTTGTAATAACTTTCAAGGGAAACAACTTCACAACCAATAATATTAGCCATCTTACGAGCCAAACTTGTTTTTCCAGATCCACTAGGACCACCTAAATGGACAACAAGAAACAGAAACCATGCACAAGAATTATTATAAAATTCGCCTAATTATACAAAGTATATGCAAAAGCAATTCCATACTATAATTTTAACCACAATTTTAAAGCAAGTAAAAACTCGTCTTTCAGCAGGGGGTCCTACTTAATACATCCATATTCCTCTTGTACTTTAAATCAGCACTCAAGATACTATATCATCACATAAAGTACTGTCAAGATACTAAAAATTAGGCAGAGAGGACTTGAAACAATTCATGAAGCAGGCCTATAATTTAGTTTTTCATTTGCATAGTTAGTCATCAATGACTTGCTAGCAAAATTGTACTCACGGAAAAATGTTGCACAAATGTTAATTGCATTTTGTGCTCCCCCTAAAGCATCTGTTCATATGCCATATCCCCATGCCGAAGCATTAAATATTACGGAGTAGTAAGAAACATAGTAAATGTCCAGAAAATAGAGAATTGTTGACCTTAGTAACATCAAGATCCCATTAATTGGTCATAGCTGGTATGGCTATTGCAAGGTGCAGCAGATTACATATGTATTTCATTCTCTAAAAGTTGGACAGTTACCATCCCAACCTAGAGTAAATCAATCTAGAGTGTATCAACCTAGGAGTCTTTTCTCTTCAATAAATGCAAAGACTAAGTTCTCTCTTAACTTGCTTTAATATTTTAGCTTCCACCTCTCCAGCGGGTGGTGGCTAAGTTCTTCAAATCCTTATTTTTCAACAAACATTTTACCCTTCCTTTAAAAAAAATATGAAAAGAACCATGTTCAAGGGAAGAAAGAGAATGAAAAGAGGCTTGAACAAAACTTATTCTTAAAAATTATAATGATAACTTAAAAATTAAAGCACTTGAAAATTGAAATACTATTTGGGGAGGTAGGTGCAAAGAAAGAATGTATAGGGTTTAGAGATGAAGAGTGTGATGCATATTCTACCAATTCCAACTATGACAGGGAGACCCTTGTTCTCCAATAAAGCCTGAAACAAGCCAAAGTTTATGTTTATTATTCAAACAAAATGGCAGACTCTTCAATATTGACTTCTGATTGCACAGATGTAGTCCTAACCTGTATTGCCTGAACAGAAAGAAGTAGCCCTCTATCTAAATCATATGAATCAGGCATTGGAGCAAGCTGCAGAGCATCCCTGGAACAAGATGAATCTGTGGCTGTTTCAAGAGAGGACTTGGAAAAACATAGAATATTGGTAATGCATTAAATTGAAGACTGTTCTAGTTTTGTATGCTGCATACACACCAACAAGTGAGCCATGAGTAAGTGGAGGATCTGGTGCGATGAAATGCCATGTTGCCAAGACAGGTTCCATTTTCGACTTGGTTGGAGACCGAGTCCAAGGCTGAGACAAATCCTCAAGCCTGTTATCGAGGTTAGGGGTAACATGAAGTGGTTTTGGAGCAATGATCAGCCTTTCTTGGTTGCTAGTTAAAATAGCATTAGATCCATCAGCCAAAAGAGGGGGTGTATTAAGTCGAGGAACACCTACAGAAGTGGATTAGATTATCTCAATGAAAATAGATATATGACAGGTGTGTGTGTGTGTGTACATATATATATGCAAGCATATATATTTGTAAATACATATGCATATAAATAAAAACTTAATACCCACAGGGCGTACTAGATGCATGTAGGAACATTGAGGAAAGGTATTCATTCATAATGGAGATAACATGTGAAATAGTATTGTCATTTAGCATCTTCTGCATGTGAATACCATTTAACTGCTGAATGTTAGTGAGGTAATACTAGATGCATCCTTAAAGTGGGAAAAAGAGCTTAAGCTACTAATATTGGATTAGAATTATCATTTACAAATTCCTTACGATGATTTTCCACACAAACTCCAAAGAGATTGAAATATTTATATGATTTCCTACTCTTTTCCTCATTCTTTCAGATGACTTCTCATCCCTAAATTCTTGTATCTATTTCTTGTCCCAACAATAAAATTTTCTTTTGCCCTCAAGCAATAATAGTTAATGTTTTGGACCAAAACTAATGGCTATCACCTTAAGCAAATTTGAGAAGTAAATGGAAGTGAGAACTCAACTAAATTAAGCTTCAATGCCACTCTAGTCAGAGAAAACTACAAGGTCTCAAATTATCCAAAGTATATGATGCTACAAAATAATTAGAACAGTACACAACACAAGGATATGTAATTGATCATTCATTGGTGCTACATAATTAATAATTACTTTATGAAAGATGGAGATGGACTTCAGTACTTCACACATTATTAATGCATGGAGTTACAAACTTTGGTTAATGAATTTTTTTCTGAATGTTTTTTGGTGATGCTTTGCATATTTTATCCACAGGAACATGTTGCGCACAATTATGGTTCATGAAAAAATAGTAAACAAACAAGGTGAGAAACCAACTCCAAAACTTTTTTATACTTTACAGTCCAACAGTCCAACATAGTAATCAAATATATGGACAGCTTAGGACAAGGATATATGGAATTAAATCTAACGAAGAAACTCTGAAAACCCTCAAGATGAAAAAGATCCATTCACTAAAGCAGAAGGTGCCAATTTTTACAAACTTGTTGCTAGTTCTTACCTAATGGCATCTCAGCATTAATAGCATAGATCAAGATTCTAGGGTGTTGGTAGTCCAACCAGATAATTACTAGTCAGCCCTGACAAGGGCAACTAAAAAAAACTGTTGTTTAAAATGAATAAGAAAAGATGGATTCTTCAATTAACTATGGGAAAAGAAATGCCAATATTCTGGCTCAATGTAATAAGACAAAAAATAAAACAATGTCATAAGTGTTGCTTTCAAATATCACCTTTTCTCTCCATAATCAGTTCAAGATAGGATTTAGTAATCCAAGGTCCACTAACACCCATCCTTGATGCTTTAGCTCCAACCATCTGCAAAAGAAAGGTATGCCAATGGTGTAGCCCTCACACAAAATGACCATGTTCATGAACAAGAAAAATGAGCTCACCGTCACCAGTTAGTCAGCTACAGCACATAATGCGGCCAACATATATTTTGGAAAAGGATCATGCGAGAATAATTGCTTTTTGTGAGAAGTGAGAATAAATCTCATCCATCCATCACAAAAAAATAAAAGGACAAAAATCTATGCTTAAAAAAAGGCAGTGGCATTTTTATAAATAAGCAAAATTTTGAATAAATAAATCATATACATATTTGTCCCAAAACGATGCATGTTTAGATTTCTTTCTACCCATGTGTATTTATGCCAAAACAGTACATCTTTTGACTGAAACAATGTGTTTAGACGTATGTATTTAGTCTAAAATAATGCAGGCAAAAAAAACCATGTGTATCACAAAGTGATGTGTGTTTAGGCTTCCTGATCTATCTGTGCATATTTAGGCTAAAACAATCCGGATTTTCTTCAAAATGATGGCAGGAAAAAACTCCCACATATCTACAAAAATATCACCGCATCTTTAATTTAAACTTCTGCATATGTTAATAGGTTTTAACTAAACCCATTTTTTCCCCAAAACAATACTGTTTTTCCCTTAAACGATGCAATGAAAGTTTACATATTTACGAAAAATGTCACCACATATTTCATTTAAGTATAGATCTCATCCATCTATTCTTTTGCAATGGACGAACAAAATTTATTCCCATTTCTCATAGGAGACACCATTCTCACGAGATCCCACCCACACATATAGTTTCCATATAATGAGAGTTTATTTATTCAAAATGCTTCTGCTCAATCTTCTCTTTAAAGCTTAAGCTTCACTGTTCTGTGAACTTTGGCTGAACCCCCAAAAGAATTATTTTGATTGGATGACAAGAATGATGAATTCTCTGTCAAATGTTTCTACAAGCTCATAGTCCCAGGCAACAAATAAGCTTAAACACAGAAGGAATATGGAAAAGGAGGGTCACCCAAGGTTATCATTTTCAACATGGACAGTAGCTTATTAGACATTAGTCAGATCTGAATAAAGACAACCTACAGAGAAGGGATAAGGTTCTGGTAATGAGTGGAAAACCCATCTGTTTTTTCACTTGGTAATGGGAGCTGATATCTAGCATATGTGTTTTCTTCTGTTGGGGAATAACTAGGTTAATACCATGATCAATGCACTGATATGTTGACAGTTTGTAGAGTCACTAAGGAACAGAAGGCGGGTGGTTTCGGCTTTTGATGCATTAGCAAAGCTCTTGCATGACAACTTTTGAGCAATTTTTGTTCGTATATGGAGTACTAAACAAAAATGCATAAGGAAAAATAGAAATAAAAGGTTCCCTCCAGAAAGGAGGAGAGAAGATATTATCTTTACTGTCTTGTGAAAAGTGTTAAGAGTCTCACATTAATAAAATAAGAGAGAATATATGGATTTATAAGGCCATGGGTTAGATTAGCTAATTGGTTGGACTCAATCTTTTAGTGTGGTTTGGCCCATGTGCATTATAGCCCAATTGAGTGACCCAAGCCCAATCTTAGTTTCTAACCTGGTATCAAAGCCTATTCAATCCACTTTGTGTTCACCCAGTTATGGGTATTGGTGGCGTCTAAGCTTTCGTAAGCCCGCTTGTTCGGTCCACTTTGGTGGTGTCCAAAGCTTTCGTTTCAGGGGAGGGTCCCGTCCAATTTCAAGTGGTCAACCGGTTAGATTCAAAATGGCCCGGTTGTCCACTTGAGGGGGGGTGTTAAGAGTCCCACATTGAAAATAAGAGAGAATATATGGGTTTATTTATAAGGCCATGGGTTAGAATAGCTAATTGGTTGGATTCAATTGAGTGACCCGAGCACAACCTTAGTTTCTAACAAAAAGAATTAGCAAGGAATAAGAGAGCTGGTAGAAATTCATTAAGAGCAAGGCAAACAAGTCTGTACCTTTCTATCTGTCCCTCTCAAGACCATGTATGCCTCCCCAAGAGTATCAATTGTTTCCAATGAAACAGAAAAACTGCCCTCACTGACAGAGGTTGATGCTCGTTTATAACTGACTACAACAGTATACCCCAGGGCAAGCAATCCACCCAGAGTCATCCGTCCAACCTTTTATAATTGCAAAAGGATCAGCAAAAGACAAACAAGGCAAGTCAAACACAATGATTTTGTGCTCAATTTAGTTTGCCATCAGTCAATGTCCAAAAAGATAAAAAAGGAGGGAGGATTTTGGACATCAAAGAGAAATATAAATGGGTAGGTGGGGGTAGGGAGAGGGGATGGGGGTCAACAAGTAGTTGTTAAATCAATAACCTGACTAAAGATATAAACAGAAAAATCTTCGCCAAGGTAGAAAAATAAATGAATAAATGTTTGATGCTCAGTAAACAAGTAATTGCAAGTACACAATACTATAATAGACTCTCCTGTTACATTAAACCAATTCAATCTGCTGGTTCCCAAATGCTAAAGCCAAATTTTTTATGATTTCTGTGGGAGAAAAAAAAAGGTCTTTGAACCAGCAGCAAAGCCTGTTATAGTGTGATGCATAAAAAAATCAGCAGAGAAGCTGCAACACCATAGCTTTATTAAATTCATATTAGGAGACAGTGCAACACATGTTAGTCATTTAGCTTATAAATTCAACACCAGCACTGCATTGAGCCACCATTGCCACCCAACTCAATAAAAATTTGTGTCACCAACACATGCCCCATTTAAAGTTACTTCAGACAGTGCAAAACCACAAAAGAAAAATAATATCAAACTGTACCTGTAAAAAGAACAAATTCTGTTGTGCTAACCCAGAATGTTAAATCTCAAACATCAGGTCTTTAAGCATATTACCTATAAGGTGTATGAAACACCTTTTTTGAATTTGAAGCACTCACATAGAAATGATGAGAAACTAAGTTAAAAATAACAAACTGAAAAACAGCAATTTCAAAACCAGATGTTCCTTTAAAAACCAGAAACAGAGGCACGAAAGATGAGAATACTAGCAATTTCAAAGCAGCAGAAATGATGAATAAGTATCTCATAATGATTAGTATTTAGTTGATATAAAATGTACACAAAATATTTTTATCTAAAAGCAAGATTAAAATAAATTGTCTAGAGATATCTAACCTCAAATTCTGCTTTTGGCCGTATAATGAAATTTTTGTCAACAATTCTTTGGTCGCCTAGAGACAGATAGTATCTAATACCCGATTGTCGCACCTTAATCCAATCATTTATTCTTGCTTCTTCATTTGCAGCTGGAGGTCTAAGGTACATCTCAATGAAGCTGAAAGGAAACTCCCAAAAGTGGTCATCTTTACACTAAAAATAGAAGAATAAAACTAAAAAAAAATAATTGATCACCCCTAATAATTAGAAAGAAGATTTAGTACAGAACATACTTATCTACTTGAGCATCCTTTCCCCCAAAAATATGCAACACAAGTTCATCTTCAGACTGTAACGTGTAGAAATGAAGGTAAACTTAGCCAGGATAGAGGATTATCATTACGTTATAGCATTAAACATACAAGATCACAACAAGCCTGTTGAAATGGGCCATACATTATCTTGGATCATGCAGATGGCAATATTAAGAGAAAAGCATGGTGCCAGTAGTCACACATGACACAACTGAATCATACAGTACCATGTAGCCATCCAATTATAATTTAGGGAAAACAAATTATGTTTGTGATAATATGATTTCATCATCTTGATCATCAGAAAGTAATCTATATTCATAAAATTTCATGTTACTAGAAAAATCTTTGACTCATAGAAGCATGGTAACACTTGAACTCTTCATATAACCACCATTCATGTGTCCAACAAAATACCTCAGCACAACCAACAGATAATCTGCTTCTGCAGGATTTATTTATCTGCTACAAACGTTGAAAAACTTGGAGCTCCTACATCTTAACATTTACCTTATCCATAAAAGTAGAAAGACTGCTCATAGATTTCTCTGAATCAAGCCTCATCAAGAAAAACTTAAAACAATTACAAAATAACAAGCTGTGGGGATAAAGAGAACAATATTCTACAATATCATTTCAAGCAGCCAAATAAATTTATAGCCAGATAATGCCAAACAAAAAGGAGAAAAATGTCATATTGAACAGCAAGAATCATTTTACATGCTACTTTAATACGTAATGACACGGAACAAATTCTATCATTAAAAGAAACAATTTCCATACAAAAAGATGAATGGTTCAGAAATTCAAATTGAAAATTAAATGGCATTGATTTCTCAGTTCTTGCACCTCACTTTTGCATTTTAGCTTGTAGATTGGCTCTCGAAATGATGAAATAAAGCTGTTGTTAATTCTAATCTGTCAAAACATGCAGAAAATCAATTATAACCATTAGGGAAAAGTAACATAAAAGTGTAGCACTGGTTCATTGGACACATGAAACTTTACCTGTGCATGATGAAGGTCCGGTTCAATATGTTTTCTAAACAGTGGGAAGATGCTGTCAATCAGAGAATCCAGTGAACAAGAATCCCCAATATCATATTGCACTTTGGAAAGAAGACTAAAGTGAACGCCACCAACCTAAGAATGACATGTGATATAATTCATATCAAACTAATAAGAGCAATTTAAAATAAAAATGTGAAGAATTTTTCATTACCACAGCAACTCGTATATCTAGCAAGGAGCGTAGTCTTGCATGCAGAGCATAAGCACCATCAACTATAACCTACAAGGAAACTTACAGCATGGAACAATTTAAAAGCTTTAAAGTTTAAAGCAAAAGAGCAAGTAGCAAGCATTCTCACCACTCCAAATGAACTACTTTTTATTTCTTTGGTACCGATTCGTTTTCGTCCTTGAAAATCAAACACTGGGGTATATACATCATGGCCATTTATCAGATCCTATAGAAAATGTAAAGAAGTTATAAAAGTGCAAATAATAGATGACAGTATTAATGAATTGTAAGCAACTATCCCTGCATGCAAAAATCTCATATATTACATAGGAAGCATATACCAAACCCTCAAAGCTGTAAATAATTGCCATAGAAGCTGAAATTATAATTATAGAGTACTAAGTACTTACAAAGACAAATCCACCTATTTTGGGTACTTTACAGTAACAGATGTGTGATACAAGTTATTACAACTTCAAGAGAAAGTGTCACACAAGCTTAACAGCATACCTCAAGATGCTGGACCAGAAGATCAAAGTCTATTAAATCCAAATCATTGCCTTCGTCAATCCCAGTGCGATAGTTCTCCATTGATATGACAGCACAACCAATCACAGATGCTACTTTCTCTGCTAAGCTTCAGAAACCATTGAATTTGCTTTATGAACTCTTATTTGAGTTTAAATCCACTTTATAGATTAGAAAATTGATCTCCAGAAGTGAAGTCTAATATAACATGAAGTAATAATTAAAATAAAAATTTATAAATAATAAAAATAAATGATAAATAAACCTTTATAACACAATTACATTCCCTTATCTTTAATTTCTATCCAAGAAAAAGTAAAAATAAAAAGTACTGTGTAAAAAGGAATGTTACCTCGATTTCCCAGAACCACTAGGCCCTCCAATACCAACCATTACCAAGCCATCTTTCTTTGATCTAAGTTCTTGTATAGATTTTACCATCAAATAATAACCATGATCAAAAGACTGCAAATTTCAGGGGAAAATAATGTCAGGACTTTTATATAATATTGTCAGCACAAAAAATTGCATACATTTCAATAACCACCCTGACCCCCTCCCTCCAAGTTCAGATCATTACCAATCCCATTTTCTAGACTAATTGATCTTTTACCAACAAATAATGGTTCTAGTTCCAAATCCAAAATGAAATGCATTCAAGTAAATAAAGTATAAGAGATTCGGTCCCAAAATAAAATGCAAAAAGAAAAAAATTTCCATAAAACCGCCCTTAAAAAACGCCATAATAACCACAAAAACGTATACCCATTTCATATTTATGTATTTTCAATCATATCAAAAATAAGAAACCGATAATATCAGGAAAAAGAAATAGAAAAGCTGTCCCTCAAGTACAAAAATAGATAGAGAGAAGGAAAAGGTCACATACAACATGAAGAGGAAGTGATTGAAGAATGGAGGAAGAAGAAGAGGAAGTAGAGGGCTGCTGCTGGTAGAAATCGCGGCCACCTTCTTGGAAAACCCGCTGAACCACTTCATCGTCCATACCTCTGCTTAATTTCGAGCTTTCCGTGTGCGTATATCAATTTTGTACGAATATTTGCACTATTATATTATCTTAAATGAGTTGAATTTGATCGATTTAGGAGAGAGAAAGCAGAAGGAATCTTTGATTGCTTTCAGGGTGGGAGTATATATATTTGTTAGCGTAATTCTGCATTCAAACCGCCCCGTTTTGTTGTTGCTTGTAAGCTGTAAGAAGAGTCTTCAAGAAATGCAAGAAAGTTGGAAGAGTTAAAACTTGAAAGAGGAAGACGCAAAAGAGGGAAAAAAAAAAAAAGGAAAGCTTCTTGATGAAAACTGGAAAGTAATTCCTTCGCTAAATTTTTTACTCTCAATATATTCTTCACGTCTTCACTTTTCAATTTTTTGCGATCAAAGAAGTTAACATCCAATTAGAGTTAATTCCAACATTTACCAATTTTTATTTTTGATTTTCAATTGGACCATAAATATTTTGTATGACTATTGATTTTTACCAATTTTTGTTTTCAATTTTTAATGAGACCATAAATAGTCCCTTGACTATTGATCTTTACCAATTTTCGTCATCGACTTTTAGTAGGATCATAAATGGTCCCTTGACTATTTATTTTGTTCTAAATTTGATCTTTCAATTAAATATTCATTTAATAAACATTAAATTTAAGAATAATAATGTAAAAATTAGCTTGTTGTTGAGGACAAATTGAGTTCATCATTGTGAAGAACTAAAATTTTTACATTATTACCCTTAAATTTAATATTTAATAAAATGATATTTAATTAGAGGACCAAATTTAGAAAAAATCAATAGTCAATGGACCATTTATGGTCAAATTGAAAGTCAATGACGAAAATTGGTAAAAATCAATAGTCAATGGACCATTTATGGTCCAATTGAAAGTTGAATGATAAAAATTGGTAAATGTCAATAGTCAAGAGACTATTCCTGGAATTAACTCTATCCAATTTCGCCTTCGACTATAGTGATTTTTTTCGATTTAGTCATAAACAACTTTTTGTGCTTAATTAAGTCATCAACTTTGATGGGTTTACCCAATTGAGTCCTTGACTGGTAGAATCAATGACTAAATTGGAAAAAAATCACAATAGTCGATAACTAAATTGGGTAAAACTACTAGAATCGAAGATTAAATTGGGTAAAACTACTATAGTTAATGACTAAATTGGCATTAATAGATGTAAAATTACCAAGTTATTTAAACAGAGGAACTCAATTGAGTAAAAATCATCAAAGTCGATGACATAATTAAGCACAAAAAATTGTTTACGACTAAATCAAGAAAAATCACTACAATCAATGACTAAATTAGGTATTAACTCAAATATGAGTCTAAAAATGGTCCACATTTTTTCGAGTCTTTTTAAAATAAAAAAATATAGGTCCCGTTTACTAATTGGAGAATATATATATATATATATATATATATATATATATATATATATATATATATATATATATATATATATATATATTGGTTTTACGACTTAGGGCAGCCGATCGGTGGCTAACACTACCGTAAAATACTAGGTTAATAAAACAAAGTAATTGATGCCGAATAAGAGGCTGAGTAACATGATGTTATTAAAGAATTCGATCTTTTACACGGTGACCCAGGAAGGGTATTTACTATTTATACAAGAGAATAGATCTTTTATAAGGTAAGAAAGGAGAAAAAATAACTAAACAAGCTTTGGAATCTACCATAATTAATGTGGTAACTTACTAAACTGAGGAAAGGAAACTACTTGCTCGACAAAGACAGGAATCTCCGCAAAATCCGCCATTAACCGCATGTGGAGCGCGCACTCGTTCGGGGACACACTGACTGCCTAGCTGGGTCCCCTGGCCGGGGCGGCTAAGGCACCCAGATAGGGATACACCAACTGCCGAGCTTAGTCGCCCACCCATATCCTTTGGGGAGCTTGGATGAGGACACTCCGACTATCGAGCCTGATCACCCATCTAAGCCAGCCAGAGCCCTGATAGGGAACTCACCCACTGGTCAACTTGGTCTCCCGGGTGTTTGCGCTGCTGTTGCTAACGAGAGAGGCGCTTCCTCTTGAATTGCCAAGTGCTATTCAGCCTATTCTTTAGTCGGGCCTGACCATTCTTCACACTCCTAGGCTAAGTGCCCGATTAAGGGTATCTATCACCAGTCCCTCACTTTTCTGGGGTCCAACCAAGTGACGACTCAAGAAAGTATAAGAAATAATCGCATGCGCGCCTAGGAGCCCGACTGCCTGGCAACCATCCTGCTCCAAGCTAAATCAGCACTCAATCGAGCACATGAGTTCACACCGACTGGTTTCAAGAATTGGTACAGTCGCTGACATGTAATTATGGCAACCCCTCCTTATTCGCCGATTATAGTCTTAAGACATGCATTTTCGTAACCGTCTTGTCAGAGTTACGTCACTCCCCCAGCCGCTAAATTGGGTACGCGTGGCACGATCTGGTCAGCCGACCATACCTATAAATACCCAAGTCGTCCTCTCTTCTCTTCTTCCGCACTTCTCTACTCTTATCTCTCTAAAATCTCTGGCGTTAACCTCCTTTTCCCAGCCTTTTACTCCCTTTTCTAGCGCCCGGCGTTCTTTCCTTTCCCGAGTCAATTCCACCGTCTCCTCCGGCCGTCGCATTTTAAGGTTAGCCTTTATTTCCTTCTTCATTTGCTTTCTTTACGCCACCACCATGTCTTTATCACAACCGCCAATTCCCTTTACTTCCGGCGCCCGTCAAGGCCAGACTTCTAACCCTCTGGCCACTACCACTTTGCAGGCAACGGCCTAAGGCCCCACGTCCGTAGCTCCGGTGAACCCTCCGATAGACAGGGAGCTGGGCTACTTTGAGAACTTAGAGTGGTCAGTCGGCCGCCGCTCCACCATATACGAGGTTAACTTCTTACACGCCCGCCGGCTACTGGGTTCGCCGGCGGTAACTCGCCGCCTAGGCAACCCGCTTGTGAGTGATCCCCCAAAAGGTGGATACGTGGGGATCTACTACCAGTCAGTCCGTTGTGGCTTTTGAGTTCTGGTTTTTCCGTTTCACTCCCTCCTACTCCGATATTATGGCATTGTCCCTGGTCAGTTGGTACCTAACTCCTACCGCCTTCTAGTCTCCTTCCTGACCTACTGTCATCGCCTTGAGGTGTCGGCCGCCTTGCCTCTCTTCCACCAGCTTTTTTGACTGATTGCGGTCGGTTCGGCTGCTCAAGATGGCCGCAAGTTTTTGGATAAGTTGGAATCTCTCATAAGGGTTGGAAGGAGGAGCTCATCTTCATCCGCCCGGCTGACTGCCATCCCACACTGCCTAGCAGTCATCGTACTTTCGCTTTGAGAAGAGGGTACCCTGCCCAGACGACCTGTTTGATCTGGTCAAGCGGATCACCGAGGGTGAGCTTATCTCGGCCCAACGTTGGTCGTGACTGGGGGCCAAGATAAAGGTCGGTATCTTGCTGGAAGGCGCCTCCAGGACATGTCTGCTTTTTCCATGCTGCCTGTGTGACACCCCAAAAATCCACACTCCAAACCATGAATTAATTGAGTAATTAATTCTATTTCTTTTGAGGAATTGATTCCTAAAATCCTGATTTTTGATACTCAAGGACTAGTATTTGACTAGTCAATCTTTAAGTGGTGTTGTACCTTGTGCTTTGAGAGGAGTTCCCTTGTTCCTTACACTTTCTAAGAGTTAGTAAGGGTATCCTTGTCTTTTCACCAAGAGCTTGTTTTGTAACCTAAACCTAGAAGACTTCTTCATTTCATTCCCTTACATTTCCTAGAAAATATCTCTACCTTCTCTCTAGAAAACAAGAGTAGCTTGTTCTTCAAGCCAAAAGAAGCCTTTGTCAAGATTCCAAGTTTTGTTTCCAAGATTCAATCTTTCCTCTATTTTGGCATCTAGAAGGGTAAGATCTAAGCTTGTCTAGTCTTTTTGGTTCCATCTTAGTTGTCTTTTCTTAAAGGTTGGATCTTTATGATCTTTTGGTTTGATCTTGAAGTGGGTTTGGCTAGTGAGCTTAGTGGAGAGCTTGTTGTGGTGTAAGAAGAGTCTTTTGGTCTTCAAGAGGTAACCCATGCTCTACAAAACCTATTTTGCTTACCTATATATGATTTCTTGGCTTCTACTTGTGTTTTGCTATGAAATGTGAGAGTTTATGCATTTATCTTGTGATATTGCATATCTAGAGCTTGTGTTTAGGTTTCCTTTGTGCCATTGCTTGGCATTTTCCTTGGTTCAAGTCATTTTGTTGTGCTTGGTGAGATTTGGCATGTTTTGGACTTGAATTTGTGTTTGGAGGAGAAAATCCCCGAAGGGATTTGTTGTGGTACAGGGACGTACCCGCGGGCGGGGCACCACCCGCCGGCCTACCCGCGGGAACGTATGCCTTGTGGGTGTTGTACCCGCGGGCGGGACCACGGGTGGGGCACTACCCGTGGGTCCACCCGCGGGGAACACAGTGATGTTGGAGTGGGATTTGTTCCCCGTGTTTCGTTTGTCTCGGTGTTTGATCTTTTGGCCTCCCGTTGTTCTTTTGTGGAACTATTTGAGCGTCTTCTTGATGTTTCGTAGGTCTAGAGCTTTTGGTAGGTATCCATGTAGGATCTTTGGTGTTGTGTATCGTGCTAAGTGTTCAACATTGTGTTTCGTTGAACCGTGTGGTGTCTTGTGTGTTCCTCGGAACTATCTTGAGTTTCTTCGTTGTTGAGCTTGCTAGTTATTATCCTAATGCTAGCGTCGTTGTGTCGATGGATGGTGACCTGTCTCTTGATTGAGTATGTTTCGTACCTCTGTTGCAATCCGTTGCTTGTTTCGTGTGAGTGGTGGTGCGTGTGTGGCTTTACCTGGATTGCACGATTAGTGGTATGGGACGCTAGTCACCAAGGTATTGCAGCGGTCCTCGTGGTGGCCGTGACGTGATTTCATGGAGTTGTGGCTGAGTCCACGTGTTTGGGGGATAACATTGTGTTATCCGGGCATGTGTTGCCGTGAATTGGTGGGTTTTCGTTGGTGGTTATAGGTGGCGGACGACGGTCCCGGAGGAATAAGGTTGGACTTAGCTGTACAGGGGCTTTCTGGAGGTAATGGTTGGCACCGAAGGTACAAGGTTGGGGGTAGCCATAAGGTTGGAACAAGGCATAAGGAAGGCATATCAACTCGTGATGGGTGATGTCACGAGGGCTTGTGAAGCCGTTGTTGTGGTGAGTTCTCTTCTCTCGTGACGTGTGTAGTCACGGAGGCTTGTGGTGTGTTTTGGCATGTGTTGCCGTTGGGTGAGTCTTTATCCTTGGGTGTGGTTAACCTTTGTGGTTTGGGATGTGTTCCCGGTTTTGTCCTTGTGAGTGGTGAGTCTTGTGTTGTCTTTTGATCTTGGCTTTTGACTTATATATATGTATTCCGTTTCGAAAATGGTTTTCATATTATATATCTACCTATTTATGATACTTAACGGTATTGGTGGGTTACCAGCATCTTTCGCTGACCGGGCGTCGCCCCGATGTTTATCTTTGTATCTTTCAGGTGATGTGTAGTCGAGCGCGATGTCTAGAGCCGGTAGCTTAGCACCTGTATCTTTAGACAGTGTTGTTGAGGCCTGTGTGCCAATGTCTTTAGATTGTTCTAGTTTGGTTGTTTTTGGGATAGTGTTACACTTGCAGATTGTCGCCGTAGCGTATACCTAGTGTGGTATACGTGGCATAACACCCCGTTTTGGGATTCCTTTTATCCAGTTATCTTTTTATCTTCCGCTGTGCTAGTTTTGTGCTTGATCTGCAGGTGTTAAGACTCGTTTTAAGTAGTCTTGTTTTTGGGGGGGGTGTTACAGTTGGTATCAGAGCCTAGGTTTGAACCTTGGTTTAGAGCCTAGGAGGAGTTGAGTCTAGACTTTCTAAGTGTTTAAGTGTGTTTTGAGACCTCTAAGCGACCTTAAGGAGCTAAGTGTTAGGCTTTGGACTCTAGGTTGCGCGGTGAGATGTGTGTTGTTTTCTGCCTTGCTTGCTTGCTTTTTGTGGTAACCTTGTTGTTGTAGCAGAAGTGCGATGCCTCCTCGTCCTCGCGCCCGCTCCCCAGAGACCCCGACCAACGAGCTGCTCGCCCAGAATCTCCCATCAGTTGACGCAGACGATGCAGTCTCTCAGTGAAGCTCTGTTGAACAACAATCAAGCTGTGCCGCCTCCGCCTCCTGTTAGGCACCGCGATGTAGGTCGCCTTGTGTCTAGACATCGGCCGCCTTCCTTTGCTGGTGAAGAAGACCCTGTAGTCCTTGAAGAGTGGCTACGGGTGTTTAATAAGATCTTTACCGTGGTGGGTTGTCCCGAAGAGAAGAGAGTAGAACTGGCAACGTTCTACTTCTGCCAAGAAGCTGATCTGTGGTGGGTTCACGAGAGTCCGGCCTTTCTTGAAGAGCCTGGGTTTGATTGGACCGCGCTCAAGGACAGGGTGCGCGAAAGGTTCTACCCAGCGCATGTGCGAGCCGCCATGTTTGATGAGTTCCTTCATCTGCAGCAAGGACCCCTGTCTGTGGTGGAGTACCACAAGAAGTTCCTAGAGTTGGCGCGCTTCGCGAGGGTGTTGGTGCCTACAGAGCTTGCCAAAGTTGAGCGTTTCGTTGCCGGTCTGAATTATGAGGCACGAAAAGCGTTGACAGTGAGTAGACCCAGTTCCCTCAAGGATGCGTATCTGTGTGCCGCGGATCTGTTTCATGTTCAGTAGCTTCAGAAGAGTTCGCTTGAGTTGGCTAGGAAGAGAGTTGAGAGTGGTGGTTCTTTTGCTTTCAAGAAGCCCCGACCGAGTTTTCCGGCTAGAGTTGTGTCATCTTCTTCTCAAGGACCAGTTAGGGTGGAGCCTCAGGTTCAAGCTAAGTCGGTTGGTTGTCGCAAGTGTGGGAAGGTGCATCCGGGTCAAGTTTGCTCTGGCCAGGCGTTTAAGTGTTTTCGCTGTGGGGTTGTTGGTCATAGAGTTGCAGAGTGTCCTCAGCTTGTTGGTCAGAGAGTGTTGCCGCGCACCCCCGGGAGTTGGAGGAGCACCAAGAGTGAGTTCGAGTCATGGAGCTGTTGGAGTTAGGCCGCCGGGGAGAGTTTTTGTGATGGCGCGTTCGCAGGCGGAGTCGGAGGGTCTGGTGGAGGAGGAGCTAGCAGGTAACCCTTGTTTTGAGCCTATCCTTGTGTCCCCGAGAGCTTTGTGTTCTTTGTTGCCTTCGGTGTTATCTTGTGTTTCGTAGTTGTCTTTGTGTCCTTTGTTGCCTTGGGTGTTATCTTGTGTTTCGCAGTGGTCTTTGTTTGGCAATCCTTGGTTTGTTTCCCTTGCTTGTTTTTCGTTGAAGTTGTGTTTCGCAATTGTCTTTGTTTGGCAATCCTTGGTTTGTTTCCCTTGCTTGTTTTTCGTTGAGGTGCTTAGTATAGACTCTTTTCTTGCTAAGTGTTCTCTTTAGTTGGCATCTTGTTTGTGGTAGCCATCTATCCTTGATTCTTTCACCTTTGGACTTGGTTGTTCTTACAACAATTCCGTGAGCTTTTCCCTAAATTTTCCAAGTATTCTTGGATTTGGAAAATAGCCAATCCCTACCAAAATCTTTTCTTGTGTAGCCTAAAAGTTGAGCCTAATGTTTCTTTGTAGCCTTTGAGTTTTGAACCTTAGCCAATTTCTTTTCTACCCAACCTCTAAATCACTTGAGCCAATTATCTTTCTTGAAACCTAACCAATTTTAATTCTTTCTAAACCTTAAATCTCACTTTGTTCAAAATCCCCAAATTTAATCATCTTTTTCCCCAATCTCACCCAAATCCCTAATTTCTTTCCCCAAAATTCTCTTCATCTTTTTCCTTCTCCCTACCCGTGAGCTACCCGAAGCCACCCCACCCCGTCGCCTAGCACCACCTGCCCGTCGCCGTTCGCCGCCGCCTCGTCGCCGGAGTTCGCCGTCCCGCCGCCGCCGCCGATCCGTTGTAGCCGTGTCGCCGAGCAGCCGCGAGAGAGAGAGAGAGCCGCGAGAGTGTGGTAGAAGAAGAAGAAGTTGTGGGCTTTGTTTGTTGAGCTTTGGATCATCTTTCACCATGCCTAGAAGGTCAAGTTTGGCTAGAAAAGCGGAATGGGTGGATGCACACTACCTTGTGCTTGAAGGTAAAGCTTTTGATCCGGAATCTTTTCCAAGTTCCTTGTTGGATTTGCTTAAGTTTCAAGGTTTGTTGGATGGTTTTCTCGCCATAAGGGCCGAGACTTACCCGAGTTTGGTGAAAGAGTTTTACCGTCACATGGTGGTGACGAAGGAAGGTGAAAGGCTTGAGATCACCTCTAAGGTGAGAGGTGTGAAGGTTGTGTTGTCTGAGAAGAGGTTAGCTCAGTTGTTGAGTTTGTCTGCTGCCGGAGTGGCTCAGTACAGTGGTCATTCTTGGATTAGTACGGATACCATGGGGTACCGTGACTATTTGAGTTATCTGTTTGGCCGTATGAGTGGTTTCACTCAAGCTTCGAGGCCGGAAAAGAAGTGGTTGTCTGCGGAACAAAGGATCTTGGTTATGTTGGTGTCAGATTGTTTGTTGCCTAACAACAACAAGAGCAGTTTGTTGGGTAAGTTGGAGTGTACCTTTGCTTTCTGTTTGAAGAATATGGTTAAGTTCAATCTGCCTGCTTTGATGATGCAACACATGGTGTTTTGCCGGGATCACAACCGGAAGAGTTTGCCGTATGGCATGGTGTTAAGTTGGATTTTGGTTAAGAAAGGTGTTAGTGTGGATGGTTGTCCCTCGAAGGCTGTGGGAAAGATGGTGTTGGATACCGCCAATCTCCGAAGTTGTAATCTTTTTCTGTTGGATAGTGGTGAGTACATCACGCTTGAAGAGGTTGCTAGGAAAGCACCTGTTGAGAGAGCAGAGTTAGCTGCTGAGCTTGAGATTCATGCCGGGAAGTTGAGCCTTGCTGTCCAGAGTTTGGGTGGTGACGAAGAAGTTGAGGAAGAAGCGGATCAGGAAGAAGAAGAAGGGGCACCGGAGACCGCTGAAGTAAGTGAATCAGACGGTGAGGAACGCCGTAGAAGGGAAGAAGTTCGCACCAAGAGAGGGCAGGATGTCGCCTCTTTGCTTCGTCAGCAGAACAGTTTGATCGCCGAGGGTTTTGCGTTTGTGAGGTCGCAGTTTGCCGCAGTGCATCAGAGGCTTGATCGGTTTGAAGCTAGTTCTAGCCACAGAGTTGAAGCCGAAGAAGAAGAGTCTTAAGAGGCCGAAGAGTCGGAGAGTGAAGAGTTCTAGTTGTGTTGTGGTAACCCCGTTCGTATCTTTCTTTGTTGCTTCTTAGCCTTTGTAGCTTGGTGTTTGGTTGTTGTGTGCTTTGTGTGCTTGCTTGCTTTGTTTGTTGCCTTGTTGTTTAGCTAGTGTGTTAGTTGGTGTTTGGGTTAGTAGTTTAGTTCTTGGTTGTTGTCTAGAAGTTGGTTGTTGTGTTGAGGTTAGAGTTCTTGATGCCAATCTATCCGTTTGTTGACCTCTTGCCTATCCTTGAATTCGTAATGTCTTTCTCTTTGCCTTGGAACCTTGTGAGAACTTTTGGAGTTTTTGACCAAAAGGGATATTCTTGGACTTCTTGTCACAATTTTGTTTCCTTGTTACCTTTCGTTCTTAATTCGTTGTACCCAAGTTTCGGGGACGAAACTTCTTTGAAGGGGGAGAAGATGTGACACCCCAAAAATCCACACTCCAAACCATGAATTAATTGAGTAATTAATTCTATTTCTTTTGAGGAATTGATTCCTAAAATCCTGATTTTTGATACTCAAGGACTAGTATTTGACTAGTCAATCTTTAAGTGGTGTTGTACCTTGTGCTTTGAGAGGGGTTCCCTTGTTCCTTACACTTTCTAAGAGTTAGTAAGGGTATCCTTGTCTTTTCACCAAGAGCTTGTTTTGTAACCTAAACCTAGAAGACTTCTTCATTTCATTCCCTTACATTTCCTAGAAAATATCTCTACCTTCTCTCTAGAAAACAAGAGTAGCTTGTTCTTCAAGCCAAAAGAAGCCTTTGTCAAGATTCCAAGTTTTGCTTCCAAGATTCAATCTTTCCTCTATTTTGGCATCTAGAAGGGTAAGATCTAAGCTTGTCTAGTCTTTTTGGTTCCATCTTAGTTGTCTTTTCTTAAAGGTTGGATCTTTATGATCTTTTAGTTTGATCTTGAAGTGGGTTTGGCTAGTGAGCTTAGTGGAGAGCTTGTTGTGGTGTAAGAAGAGTCTTTTGGTCTTCAAGAGGTAACCCATGCTCTACAAAACCTATTTTGCTTACCTATATATGATTTCTTGGCTTCTACTTGTGTTTTGCTATGAAATGTGAGAGTTTATGCATTTATCTTGTGATATTGCATATCTAGAGCTTGTGTTTAGGTTTCCTTTGTGCCATTGCTTAGCATTTTCCTTGGTTCAAGTCATTTTGTTGTGCTTGGTGAGATTTGGCATGTTTTGGACTTGAATTTGTGTTTGGAGGAGAAAATCCCCGAAGGGATTTGTTGTGGTACAGGGACGTACCCGCGGGCGGGGCACCACCCGCCGGCCTACCCGCGGGAACGTATGCCTTGTGGGTGTTGTACCCGCGGGCGGGACCACGGGTGGGGCACTACCCGTGGGTCTACCCGCGGGGAACACAGTGATGTTGGAGTGGGATTTGTTCCCCGTGTTTCGTTTGTCTCGGTGTTTGATCTTTTGGCCTCCCGTTGTTTTTTTGTGGAACTATTTGAGCGTTTTCTTGATGTTTCGTATATCTAGAGCTTTTGGTAGGTATCCATGTAGGATCTTTGGTGTTGTGTATCGTGCTAAGTGTTCAACATTGTGTTTCGTTGAACCGTGTGGTGTCTTGTGTGTTCCTCGGAACTATCTTGAGTTTCTTCGTTGTTGAGCTTGCTAGTTATTATCCTAATGCTAGCGTCGTTGTGTCGATGGATGGTGACCTGTCTCTTGATTGAGTATGTTTCGTACCTCTGTTGCAATCCGTTGCTTGTTTCGTGTGAGTGGTGGTGCGTGTGTGGCTTTACCTGGATTGCACGATTAGTGGTATGGGACGCTAGTCACCAAGGTATTGCAGCGGTCCTCGTGGTGGCCGTGACGTGATTTCATGGAGTTGTGGCTGAGTCCACGTGTTTGGGGGATAACATTGTGTTATCCGGGCATGTGTTGCCGTGAATTGGTGGGTTTTCGTTGGTGGTTATAGGTGGCGGACGACGGTCCCGGAGGAATAAGGTTGGACTTGGCTGTACAGGGGCTTTCTGGAGGTAATGGTTGGCACCGAAGGTACAAGGTTGGGGGTAGCCATAAGGTTGGAACAAGGCATAAGGAAGGCATATCAACTCGTGATGGGTGATGTCACGAGGGCTTGTGAAGCCGTTGTTGTGGTGAGTTCTCTTCTCTCGTGACGTGTGTAGTCACGGAGGCTTGTGGTGTGTTTTGGCATGTGTTGCCGTTGGGTGAGTCTTTATCCTTGGGTGTGGTTAACCTTTGTGGTTTGGGATGTGTTCCCGGTTTTGTCCTTGTGAGTGGTGAGTCTTGTGTTGTCTTTTGATCTTGGCTTTTGACTTATATATATGTATTCCGTTTCGAAAATGGTTTTCATATTATATATCTACCTATTTATGATACTTAACGGTATTGGTGGGTTACCAGCATCTTTCGCTGACCGGGCGTCGCCCCGATGTTTATCTTTGTATCTTTCAGGTGATGCGTAGTCGAGCGCGATGTCTAGAGCCGGTAGCTTAGCACCTGTATCTTTAGACAGTGTTGTTGAGGCCTGTGTGCCAATGTCTTTAGATTGTTCTAGTTTGGTTGTTTTTGGGATAGTGTTACACTTGCAGATTGTCGCCGTAGCGTATACCTAGTGTGGTATACGTGGCATAACACCCCGTTTTGGGATTCCTTTTATCCAGTTATCTTTTTATCTTCCGTTGTGCTAGTTTTGTGCTTGATCTGCAGGTGTTAAGACTCGTTTTAAGTAGTCTTGTTTTTTTTGGGGGGGGGGGGGGGGGGGGGAGGGGGGGGGGGGGGGGGGGGGGGGGGGGGGGGTGTTACAGCATGACTACTTACTGGGTAAAACACTTGGATTAACCCTCATATTTTTCTTTACAGGAAACAACGATACTGAGTCGTCCTTAGAGGAGGATAAGCAGGACGATGAGGACACGCTGGTCGCGCACTATACGATCCCCCGGCCAATTGTTGAACTTAGCTCTGACAACGCCGCTCCGTCCGAGGGAACTTTAATGGAGCCAATTGCAGACTATCGATCGATACTCCAGGCCTCTGGCCGCGCCTGCTTGACTGCCGTTGGATAAAGGCAAAGGCGTGGCTACCTCAGCCAACTCCACCCCACCGTAAGTTGTCCATAGCTCGGGTCCTCTGGTCATCGGATGTTCACCGACTAGTTCAGCCTCGCCCGTCGCAAATATTAGGCAAAGAGGGTCGGCCACTCTTACTAGCCCAACTGATACTCCATCTCCCCGCTGGTCAGGGCTTAAGCGACCGGGGGAGACTCACGTTGAAACCTCGACTGCCAAGAGGATACTGGTCGGCTTAGAGACAAACGAGACTGAGGCCATCCATAATGGCAAGTACCCCGTGGGTGAATTGTAACACCCCCCAAACAAGACATATATAAAAGCCTTAACACATGCAGATTAAGCGACAAAACTAGCACAGCGGAAGATAAAAACGAAACTGGATAAAAAGAAATCCAACAGGGTGTCACGCCACGTCTACCAAACACGGTAAACGCTACGGCAAACAATCTGCAAGTGTGTACATCTATCCCAAAACATCATTCTAACTACATCGGCGCACAGGCCACAAAAGCAAGGATAAAGGTACTAAGCTACCAGGCTCTAGACATCGCGCTCTAAACATCACCTGAAAGATACAAAGATAAACATTGGGACGACGCCCGGTCAGCGAATAATGCTGGTAACCCACCAATACCGTTAAGTATCATAAATAGATAGATATAAGTCATAAAAACCATTTTGGAAACGGAATACATATATATATATATATATAAGTCAAAACCAAGATCAACTATCAACACAAGACTCAACACTCTCAAGGATAACACGGGAACACATCCCAAACCACAAAGGTTAACCACATGCAAGGATAAAGACTCACCCAACGGCAACACATGCCAGCACAACACAAGCCTCCGTGACTACACACGTCACGAGAGAAGATCACACAACGCCGGCTTTACAAGCCCTCGCAACATCACCCATCACGAGTTGGTATGCCTTCCTTATGCCCTGTTCCAACCTTATGGCTACCCCCAACCTTGTACCTTCTTTCCAACCATTACCTCCAGGACCCCTGTACTTCTTAGTCCAACCTTATTCCCCCGGGACCGTCGTCCCCACCAACAACCACCAACGAAAACCACCAATCACGGCAACACATGCCCGGATAACACATGTTATCCCCCAAAAACGTGGACCCATCACTCAGGCCACAACTCCATAATCACGTCACGGCCACCACGAGGACCGCTGTAATACCTTGGTGACTAGTGTCCCATACCACTAATCGTGCAATTCAAGTAGATCCACACACGCACCACAACTCAACAAGAGTCAAACAACGGATCACAACAAAGGTATGAAACATACTCAATCAAGGAACGGGTCACAGCCCAACAACAACAACGATGGATAACACAAGTTATCATCAACCAAACGAAAGGTACAAACAACACACACGCTAGCATTAAGACAACAAACTAGCATGCTTATCAACGGGGAAACTCAAGATAGTTCCGAGGAACACACAAGACACCTCTTGGTCCAACGAAACACAATGTTGAACACTTAGCACGATTCAAGACACCAAAGTCCTACATGGGTACCTACCATATAGTTCTAGACGTACGAAACATCAAGAAGACACTCAAATAGTTCCACAAAAGAACAACGGGAAGCCAAAAGACCAAATACCGAGTCAAACAAATCACGGGGAACAAATCCCATCTCAACACCATCGTGTTCCCCGCGGGTGGACCCACGGGTAGGCTCCCACCCGTGGTTCCGCCCGCGGGTACACTACCCACGAGGCTTATGTTCCCCGCGGGTGGACGGCGGGTGGAGCTCGACCCGTCGTTCCGCCCGCGGGTACATCTACCTGTGCAAAATAATCCTTTCGGGGATTTTCTTCTCCAAACACAAATTCAAGTCCAACACATGCCAAATCTCACCAAATACAACAAAATGACTTGAACCATGGAAAATGCCAAGCAATGGCACAAAGGAACCCTAAACACAAGCTCTAGATATGCAATATCACAAGACAAATGCATAAACCCTCACATTTCATAGCAAAACACATGTAGAATTCAAGAAATCACATATAGGTAAGCAAAATAGGTTTTGTAGAGCATGAGTTACCTCTTGAAGACCAAAAGACTTCACTTTACACAACAACAAGCTCTCCACAAGGCTTACTTTCCAAACCCACTTCAAGATTAAACCAAAAGGTCATAAAGATCCTACCTTTAAGAAAAAAACAACTAAGATGGAACCAAAAAGACAAGATAAACTTAGATCTTACCCTCCTAGATGCCCAAATAGGTGAAAGGTTGAATCTTGGAAGCAAATCTTGGAATCTTGACAAGGGTCTCAACTTGGCTTGGAGAATAAGCTACACTTCTTTTCTAGAGAGAAGGTAGAACTATTTCTTAAGAATTGTAGGGAATGAAATGAAGAAGTCTTCTAGGTTAGGTTACAATACTAACTCTTGGTGAAAAGACAAGAATACCCTTACTAACCCTTAGAAAGTGTAAGGAACAAGGGAACTCTCCTCAAAGCACAAGGTACAACACAACATAAAGGTTGACTAGTCAAATTCTAGTCCTTGAGTATTAAAAATCAGGATTTTAGGAATTAATTCCTCAAATAAAATAGGATTAATTACTCAATTAATCCATGAATTGAATTTGAATTTTTGGGGTGTCACGCGAATGGCTGGAGAAGATCGTCATCTCGAGTTCGTGGAGGGGAGCAATGCCGACTTGCTACTCGACGGGGTCGCCTTCCGCTCTTATCAGGTAATCTGTTGCTCCATAAATTGATTGCCTGCCCCTTCTAGGCTTAGCTTTTACTAATATCTGATCTTCTTGCAGGCTCTCATATGCCAGCTTGCTCTGCGCCACCGCCAAAAGGTCATGTTTGCTGAGCTGAAGGACCTCTCTGCCATCTGGGATAACCACAACAGGTGGATGACCTCAATTTGAAGCATGCCTCGTCCTTGGAGGCAGAGCATAGAAGGAATCACCAGCTAGTGGTCGAGCTTAAGAATGCCCGAGATATGGTCCTGACCGCCTATCAGTAGTCGCCCGAGTTTCAGAGAGAGGTCACGGAACATGCTCGGGCCAACGCTGAAGGGATCGCGATGGAATGGCTAGCTACAGCAGCCGGTCATGATTATCTGGCAGATGCGGGCACTGAAAACTATCAGCTTGGGATGACGAACGTCCAGAAGGAGATCTACACCGTTCTCCAGAGGAGGTATAGCGACTTCAGCCCTCATCGCTATGGGTTCCCAGCTGCCCTAACGGGCTACACGGCGAACCCAGCTACCCCCGTACATGACCAGGGGGTAGTCGACCTGGACCATCAGGCGACCGGACAGGAAGGTGGTCAGCAGATTTTGTTTGACGTGAAATTCTTAGGCTTGGCTACTGATCCAACTGCTCTGGCTGGGGGGCCATCGACCAGCGCTGCTAGACTTGGATGGCGAAGATGAGAGTGAACTTGCCAACTAGCTAACTCCGGTGTCCAGCACCATCAAAACAACTAAATAAGTCTACAACCAAAGTCTCAAAATAACATAACTGAAGTAAGAGTTTAAACTACAACTAACGTACTAAGCTAATCTAGTCTAACTCGAACGCTCTCATAAACTGGGCCCACCTGAAAGGGGTTAACAAACAAACATGCAGAAAGCAATCCGTTAGCACGAAGCTACGTATAACGCCACTCAACCCTATAAAATACTATAGCATATACTTTTGGAAAACATTTGTTTCATATATTTAGATCAAGCATTCTCAATCACTTAAGCTACATTCAAATATGCTCAACATAACTTCTATATGCTTGCAACCTAATAACAATTAGGCATACTTTCTCAATTAATTAACTTATCAACAATCTCATGCTTTCACATACATTTCTTATTATGGCATTATACACTAATTTTACTCAAACTGATTGTTAATAAAATACTTAAGCTTTAACAAGCAATCTCATGCTAACATATATCTTAACAACAATCTCATATCATCATATAACTCAACAAGCAATATTATGCTATCAAATAATTCAATAAGCAATCTCGTGCTATCATATACTCAATAAGTACAATATTATAATGTCATGCTTCTTTTCTTACTTTCATACAATGCGTGCAAATCATTTTAATCATGCAATAAGATGAACATGATGCTTAGTATAAGTATATATAGGTATACATATACATTCTTTCTTTGGTAACAAGGAACACTTGTTCAACGGAGGTTTCTTAGAGTCACAATGACTTGCCTTTCTTTACTTTATCTAGAGTCACATGACTCGCTTTCTTTAGAGTCGCAATGACTTGCTTTCTTTAGAGTCGCAACGACTCGTTTTCTCTAGAGTCGCAATGACTCACTTTCTCTCTTTACTTATACTTGTGGACAAGGTAGGAACTTCACCATAATGTGAATGGACCTATCTGGGCTCGGTATCTAGCCGGCCTAATACTCATCTCTACCACAGAACCACTCTCTTGGTTCTATTCTCAAACTCTATGGAATCAGGTATCGTACTTGTCAGTGTGAACACCCCCTGACCGGGATTCCAAGCTCGGCGGGTAGTATCCTACCTTGTAACGTGGGAATACGCCTCGGTACTTCACATCGGATCGCAATGTCCATTTTCTTTCTTTACTTTCTCTTTCTTCCGAAAGGACATAGTCCTAACGGGCCTCCAAAACTTCAGATTACTCACAGTAGATACATATAGATATAATTCATGCATTTCAATCTCATGCAACAACTTTACTTATGCAGACTTATGCACATAGCTTCTCAACAACTTCCCTTTTCTCCCAAATTGGAAATCAAATATCATGCAACTTCTCAATGCAACTAGATAATGATTTTCCCAAAAAAAATAAATATAGGTTTTGAAAGAATACTTAGGCTTACTTAGAGCCACTAATGCACTTTAGTTCATGATATGCTAAACATGCTCTTTGTTATAAGAAATATCTCAAATTCTCTTTAATTAATAGCCAAGCAAATATTATGCTACTTCATACTCATCACTTTAATACTTAGCAAAACTTCTTAGCAAACACTTAGCAAATATTATTCATGCTCTTTAAACTCAAAATATAATTCATGAACTTAATCACAGTGAATAGAAATCAAGCTCTGTGCATGCTACAATTTCATTTTCTTGGCAAAATTTCTCAAATACCCACAATGGATACTTAGGCATGCTAATCAAGCAAACTTTGGCAAATAATGATCATTCTTCTTAATCCAACAATCAAATACTTGTCATGCTTCTCATACAAATAGCTAAGACTAAATACTTCACATTTTCATTCTCTGCAATTGTTTCCAGACAACTTCTATAGCATAAAACATCACAAATTCTATTGCAAAGTACTCATTTCTACTCCAAATTCAATGAAATCAAATTCTACTCGTGCGTCGTGACGATCCCAAGTGTCCGAGCCTCAAGGGCCCGCGAGTCCCGGTCCGAAACAACACGTAGCTGAGCCACAAGGGCCCGGCCACTACACAGATATAGCCTGGCGGGGCTTGCGGCGAGGCTTGAGAAGCCCCGCTACTTGGCCTCCGCCAAGCAGCGGCCTAGGGCCACGGCTCATGCCATGAGCCGTAGAGGTGTTCAATCGGTTAACCATTCGATTAACCGAACCGTTTTAACCGAATCGAATTAACCAAAGTTTTTTTTCTTTAACCGTTAACCGAACCGAAGTTTGCTCTACCGAATTCACCGAAATAAAATTTTTTTCGATTAACCGATTAACCGAACTTTTTAAAGTTAAAATTTAAAATTCTAAAAATAACACCTAAAATAATAAATTCAATTAAAATAAAATACATATCATAATAAATTCATAACAAAATATAAAAAACATGAATTATAAACTCCAAATATCCATAACTTCAAATTAGTATTTATATTTATATTATTATTTTTATATATATTAAAAATTTCGGTTAACCGCCTTTCGAACCGAATTAACCGTTAACCGAAGTTTTAAAATTCCTTTAACCATTAACCGGACCGAAAAAGTTCGGTTCGAAAATGGTTAATCGAACTTTGTCAGATCGATCGGTTAACCGAAAATTATCCGAAGTTTGTACACCCCTAGTGAGCAGTGCCCTAGGGCCGTCCCTTCACGCTCCTTGCCTAGGACCGTTGGCTAGTCCCGTGACTTCATCTGGTGCACATTGTTTGTGCACCAGTGAGGTCTTCTTCACCTGTTAAGCAACTTCAAGCAATCCAAACACTCCCAAATCCTCAACAACACATCATAGATCAATAATATATCACTTAATAGCTCAATCATATCAATAATCTAGCATTTTTACACATTTTAAAAAACAACTTGACTTCACAAAGTCTATCAAAAGAGATGGAAATCCATGGGTTATACCTTTGTTGTTTCCTCCTCTTGTTGGGATTCCTCCTTCTTCCCAAGGTCAGCTACAACCCCCTTCACCACCTATAACCCTCAAACAAACCATACAACAAGCCTTTAGAGCTAGATACTCGAAGATGGAAGCTAGAACTCAAGGAGACTAGAAGAGAAATGGATGAATGATGAAGATACCTACTTGATTCTTTGGTTTCTCCTACCAAGCTTTGGGATGGGGAAGACAAGGGTGGGAATCAAGAGGCAAAGGCTGGAAACATTACCTTATATAGTGGCACTAAACCCTAGGAAAATCAACAATGATTGGTGGAGGGTAAAGTGGTAAATTGGTGGTTGTTTCTAAAATATTAGACAAAAGGGTTTAATGCTTGTGGTCCACCAAGCTTCATGGACCAAGTATAGAATCATAGTTTAAAATAGATTTGGGGTCAAAATGTATTTTTCCAAAAATACTTTCTAGACAACCACTTAATTTAGGTTCATCAGATTTCCCCCGGTTTCACTCAGATTGACTTTTGGGTCAAAATCCTGGTACGCGATGTACCCGAAAATTTAGGATTTTAGATTTAAAACAAGTCCCGGTGTTGAATTTATTTTAAATTGGCTCAAAATAATTTATTCAAACACCAATTTGTTCATAAAAATTTTTATAGAGTGAAAAATGACTATTTTGAAATTTCTTAATACCGAATTTATAAAATTAAATTTTTGATTGTCACACCAAGATCAAGCAATGGCAAAATAGGTAAAACAAGATATCATCAAAGAAGAACAAGAGTAGTTTTTTACACAAATCCAAGCTAGATTTCTTCAATAGTTGGTAGGAAATGAAAATCCAAGCTACAAGGCACTCCAAATCTTCCAATCTCTTTCACAAAGCAAATGGATCTTGGCTAAAACCCTAGAAAGAGAAAATAAAAGCTAACCCTAATCTAAAAACTTCCTAAGAAAACTTCTTTCTAGAAAATGTTGAACTCTCCAATCTACCTCAAAAATTAGCATTTTTGCCTTAAATGGAGAACTTCCATTCGGCACCCTATTCACGCACGGCCTCACGCCGTGAGGCCGACGTGAATAGGGAATAATCCTTTCCGTGTTGAGGCTTTGTCCGGCCCTCTATTTCCCGTTCACACGGCCTCTCACACCGTGAAGAGGGGCGTGAATGGGAAATAACTCTCATTCTGTCCTTCTCTCGTGCGTAGTCCCGGTGTGTTCGGTCCTCGATCGCGCGCTTTTTTCGGCTTTGCTCATTTTGACCTTTTTACCACGTTTTTTGTTCAAAAAATACCTGAAAACATATAAAATACAATCGGGAATGTATTTCCGTGCTAAACTGTACTTTTAGGATATTCTACTCTAAAGCGCAAGACTTTTATATGAAAATACGCACAAAACTCCTATAAAAGTTTCCTAGTAACTAGCATATTTTGAGGCTTATCATCGACATAAGCAATGACTCCCTCTTTTCACTCATTTTTTTTTGTTGGGCAGCCATTCTTGGTCTTGCCTTTTTCTCTTGTAATCCCCTTCTTCTTTCACTCCTATTTTTTTTATTTAGGACTTTTTTCAATTTTTACCACAAGGCCCACCTTTTGCTCCATACCTCAGCAAAAGATTATTCATTTCCGACCTTGCATTATTATCTTTCCAAGGTTGGAAAGTGCACACTCCCACTTTTAGGGATATGCATAAGCGTTGCGAAGTTGCGAAGTTGGTGATATGCATTCTTGATAAGTGGCTTGACTCGTGTTGGTACAAAATCTTTGAGTATTGTTGAGGAATATGGTTGGTGGGGTTGAACAACATATAACAATTTTTCACAAAGTGATTCTCACCACAAAATGAGCACCATTGGGGTTGTGATATGAATGCTTGAGATGAGCTTTCTTGAAAATATCCTTGACTTGAGTTGGCAAAATTTGAGAAAAGGAATTGTTGTTCCATTCCTCCATATTCTTGATTCGTATTCCAACATATCTCATAACCTTGGGAAGGAGGGTAGAACAGTGGCATAGCTCCTTGAAATTCATATCCATCTATAAACTAAAGAAAATTGTTAATAAAAATAAAAACAAATAAATAAAAGAACGATGGATTAGACTCCTAGAATAAAACTTTTACTAATGTCAATACAAAACGCCACTTCCCCAGCAACGACGCCAATTTGATTGAAGTATATTTTGAACCAAATAAATACCTGAAGTATCAGGTTATCGATCCATAAGGAAGTGGTTGTATTAAGCACTAGCTACTAATTTATTCTATGAAGCTAATCCTAATAATTGACTTGGATGGTTGCATTAAATAAATAAAATAAAGCAATGATTCAGAGTTTGAAAACAATAGAGAGAGATTGAGATTCATGGGACTCAAGTGTTTTAATCCCCTAGTGCCTAACCTAATGTAATATTAAATCTGGGTCTAAACGAGTGTGAGGATGCAAGGTTGTATAGAGCTACTCCCGTAGTCACTAACACTAGTGAATATCCACTCACTTGGTATAAACACCCAATAAGAACAAGAACAAGAACAAGCATTCATAAATAATCCCTAAACACTACCATCTCCCGATGTGCAATAATCAAGAATTAAACTCCCTAACAAATATGTCATTTCCCAATGTGCAAAAGTTAAGTGCAATTGTGTGAACTTTCAATTATGCTTAACTCCTGTTATGACATAAACAAAGCAATGAAACAAGTAATTCGGGCCCTGAACTACTCGCAACGACAATAATAAACACAATTGCAACACAAATTTAAAACCCAAATAATAATATATTAAAGAATCTGAGAGCACGGGCACATATGTTCATAAACACTTTTTACCCAAGAATCTCTAATGGAATTTAGTCAAGCATGACTAAATTATACATAGCAAATATAATAAAGGAATTACAAATCATCAAAGAAAGTAAAAGATTGAACCAGACAATTTTCTCAAATCTCCCTAGCTTTCTTCTTGCTTCCTAAGACAACTTGTGACTCTTGATTTCTCTCATTCTTGTCTCCAAAGATCTCTGAATGAATCTTAAAGTTGAGCCAAGGCGAGATTTTATAGCAGGAGTTAATTCGGGACGAAATCGTAATTCTCTTATTAATTTTGGATTTGCCGCCTTTTATTTCTTGCAATCAATTCCCCTTTCTAAAATTTTGTGCCTTCCTTTTTTTTTTATTTTTTTATTTGGAATATAATTGCAACAATATTTAGAAAACAATGCCCCTTTTGGTTTTGAAGTTATGCGCTGCTTGATTTCGTTTGGAAAAATGTCGCGCCTTTTGTGATTAACTGTAACACCCTCGATTTTTATCACATTTGAAAACTTAAAAGCATAGGAAAACATCTAATCATCAAGACAAAAAGCAACGGAAGCTAAATAAAATCGGGGCGAGTTATGGCACACATATCTCAGATATAGGTGCACAGGCGGAAAAATCTAACAATTCAACAAAAGATAAGTATCTAGGTTCACAGGCCGCTACACTAGTCTCACAGGCCAACAAGAACATAACGTCTACACAGGACAGCTAATCTATCTAGCGATCCACGTCTAGCGCTCTCCGACATCTACTCAAAACCTGTAGAACAAGGAAAATAACATGGGGATAACACCCGATCAGCGAATATTGCTGGTAACCCATCAATACGTGTTAAATAACATATATAGATAAGTATAAACAAAACCATTTTGAAACGGAATACAGTATATATCATTTCAAATTCCAAGAGAGAAGTCAACTTCAAAGACTCATCAAACACTCTCAAAAGGAAGAGGAATCACCATCCTCACAACAACAACCAGACAACAAACATGAAAGACAAACAACTCAGGATGCATTCTACTGATCACAAAGTAGAATACATCAAGACATGCTCATAAGCAAAGAATTCACATTCACACAGTGGCAACTACATGCCACAGTGACAACTACATGTCACAAGTATCATAGTTCCAACCTTATGCCCTGTTCCAACCTTATGGCTACCCCCGACCTTATTTCGGTTCCAAACTTTCCCTCCTAGTGCCACCCTGTACTTCTGAGTCCAACCTTTTGCCTTCGGGGACCGTCGCCCCCACCGCCGACACTCTTATTCACCACTGATCTCTCAATACACGAGGGTACCATTAAATATCATATCACAAAACCGTCAATCTCGTGAGCAAAGCTCAAGTAACAAACCATCAATCTCAATCATAGTCACACAATGTCATCATCATTACCAAGAAGACTAAGGCTCAACAATAGCCTCAATCAAATATCAACAAAGGTGCAACGATTAACATACGATCATATCATAGGAATCAATCAAGAGATCACAATAAGGACATGAGACCATACTCAACAACAAAGGATCACAATCCAACACCAAATGATTGTCAACACAAGTTGGCAATCTCAATACGAAGGAACAAACCACACACACTAGTATATCAACATCAAACTAGCATGCTTATCAAACGGGTAAACCAAAGGTAGTTCCAAAGAACATTCAAGACTCACAATTAGCCCAACGAATCACAAGGTTGGACCCTTGGCACGATTCAAGACACCAAATCCTACATGGATTCCTAACATACCGTTCTAGACATACGAAACATCAAGAAGACTCACAAATAGCCCAATAAAACAACATTGGGAGGTCAAAACATCAATACCGAGGCAAAAGAATCATGGGGAACAAATCCCCGCACATCACCAACTGTGTACCCCGCGGGTGGAGCCACGGGTGGACAACCACCCGCAGGTACATACACCCACGAGCCTGGTTCCCGCCGGGTGGGGCGGCGGGTAGGGCACTGCCCGCCGTTCCGCCTGTGGGTACACCCTGTACACCAAAATTATCCCTTCGGGGATTTTCAACAAGTCCAAATTCAAGTCCAAAACACCCAAAAGCTCAGACACAACAATAATATGACTTGAACCTAAGAAATAGCCAAGCAATGGCATTCAAGAACCCCAAGAACAAGCTCTAAACATGCATCACCACAAGACAATGCATCAAATCTTACAAATCAACACAAGAATCACAAGTAGAAGCCAAGAATCATCATATAAGTAAGAAAATAGGTTTTGTAAAGCATGAGTTACCTTTGTAGCCTATTAACTTCCTCTTTTCACCCTTAGAAAGCCTTTCCTAGAGCTCCTCTTCCACACCAACTTCATAGACAAACCAAAACACAACAAAGATCCTATCTTTAGAAAAAGACACCTAAAGGAGGTTAAAAACACCAAAAGACCAAGGATCTTACCCTCCCCTATGTTCAAGATGAAGAAAGTAGGAATCTTGGGAGACAAACTTGCAAGACTTGGATGCTCAAATTCTAGCTTGGAGAAGAAGCTAAACCATTCAAGAGAGAGGTTAGAGGTTTTTTGTGTTTAGATTTAAGGGTGAATGAAATGAAAGAGTATTGATAGGTTAGCTTGAATCACAAACCTTAGGTAGAAAGACATTCCTACCCTTACTAATGTTGGAAAGACAAGCGAACAAGGGTACAACTCGAGAAGCACAAGGTACAATCCTTTGGCTTAAGTGACAAGTCAAAATCTAGTCCCTCGACTATTAAATTTCTGGATTTTTAGGAATAGATTAGCAAAGAGGCTTGGATTAATTATTTAATTAATCCTTGATTAGCATTTGAATTTACGAGGTGTCACATTAACGTAGCTCGATTTCGACGCGTCGAGACTAGAACGTAATTAGTTCGAAGTCAGATGGCATTTTGCCTATTTTCGACGCGTCGAGTCTTCTAAGCTCCAATCTTGTTCATTTTGGTTTCAAACTCGCCCTAGAACTTTCCTTGCTCTTGTACTTGACCTATAATGGTTCCAAAACATTAACAAACACCGTAAAACATTCAAAACGAGTGTGAACCATAACTAAATGATAAAATAAGAGATTAAGTAATTAAATTACCAAAACTATGAACTTAAGCTTAAGAAATATAATCAAATTAATAATAGAAATGTGCACAATTAGGCTCACATCAGTGACACTTCAGGATTTTCAGTTGTATGACTTTCACCAGAAGCTGAATTTGGAGAATTAGGCCTTTCAGTGAGTACCTTGATTTCTTGTAACAGTTTGGCCTCTCTGTCTTGAGATTTTGTTAATTCAGTTTGAGTTACTTTGAGACGTTTTTCTTCTCTTTCTTTTTCATTCTTTAGAAACTGATTCTCTTGCATGAGCTCCAGATTTACTTTGATGATTTGTTCCCACTTAGCATGCAGTTGGGTATATGACTTTAACAGTTCTTGTATATCATTCTCATTTCCGTTGTCATTCTCTTGATTTGCAGTGAATGCTACGAAATTAGTGTTGGTATCTTCTTCGTTGTCTAAGTCGTCGCTTAGAGTTGTCACATAGGTTTTGTTCTTCCTTTTTAAGTATATTGGACATTCTGACTGGATGTGTCCAAACCCTTTGCACTCGTAGCACTGTATTCCTTCAATATCTTAAATGTCCCTCATTTTTGTATTTAGTGATTTCTGACCAGTTGGAAAATTTTCTTGACCATTTGAAGAGTTTTTATTTATAAATTTGTTGAATTTTTTGAGAACTCAATTGAAGTTCTTTGTTAACACAGCAATTGATTGTTCCATGGTTTTTGCATCAGTCTCTGAGCTCTATTCTTCTTTAGATTGGAATGATATACCCTTGCCGTTACTTTTCTTGTTCTGTAGCATCTCAAGCTCATAAGTTTGGAGATTTCCCATTAAATCACTAAGTTTGTAAGTGTTTAAATCTCTGGTTTCTTGGATAGCAGTAACTTTTATCATGAATCTCTCCAGTAGTGACCGTAAGACCTTTTTGACAAGCCAATGTTCAGGAATGGGTTCACCCAGGTTAAACGCATCTCCAGCGATCCCTAAAACCCTTGCACTGAACTGTGTAACATTTTCATCTTCTTCCATTTTTAAGTTCTCAAATTGTGTTTGAATCATTTGTAGCTTGGATTGCTTGACAGATGTGTTTCCTTCGTGATGATTACATAATATATCCCATGCAATCTTTGCTATATCCGTAGTGGCAATCAGTTTGAAGCTATCTTCACTCACGGCACCATAGATGGCATTCATAGCTTTTGAGTTGAAGTCGTACTCCCTTCGTTCATCTTCGTCACAGTTTATTTTAGGTTTTTGATTTCCTTTGTCATCAACTAGGTTTTTCTGCTCGTTCTCTATAGCATTCCACACTCCTTCTCCTTGTGCCAAAATATAAATTTTCATTCTAGCTTTCCAGTAGGAGAAATTGGTTCCTATTAGAGCAGGTGGTCTGTTGTTTGACAGACTTTCTCTTGGAAATTTCATCGTAATTCGGCTAATAACTTGAGCAGTTTGACTCTGATACCAATTGAAAATTTTAAACGCAACACATAGTAATGTTGTAACTGAAGTTGTAACGTAGTTCGGACAATAACCCTAATATGCGAGACACTTCTCAAATCGAGAATTTGTTTAAATCCACTAAAAGCTCAATATTAAAAATAGAGTTAATTCCGGCATTGGTCCTCTGACTATCATAAATTTCCACAATTGGTCCTTGACTTTTAATTTGGACAATTTAGACACTTGACTATCAAAATGTTTCCAATGTTGGTCCTTCCATTTCAAGAGGGTTAAGTGAATGTTAAAATGAGGGCTAAAACAGTCTTTTAAAACAAAAATTTTATATTATTAAAAATAAATTTATTTTTAAAACGATACGAAGTATAATTTATTTTTAAAGCAGTCCTTCCGTTTCGGCCTCGCCCTCTCCGTCGCCGGGAGCTTGTTCCACGAGCAGGAGATTGCAATCAGCGTGGCTGACAACGAACCCTAGCGACTATGTCCGCAACAGAATCGCCGACGGCGGCGGAGGTCCGGAGGTCAGGATTTGAACTGGACGCGGCGATCGGCGACAGCCTCCGCTACCTCTTCGGCCTCGAAGCCAACAGTAGCTTTCACCACGGCGTGGATTTGTGTGATTACATTGCTGCGTAGGTTCGCCCTCCGTGTGGACAAGAAATCTGGGATTTCAGGCAGCTGGTGACTAACGACCCGCGTGTTTTCGGAACCTCGTTTCTTGAATTGGCGGAGTTTTACAATTTAAGGGCATTAACGAGCCCGAACTTACCCTTGGCAAGAAACAACGATTCCTTATCCCACTTCGTTTCACCCTCCAAGTTTAGCGTTCTATGAATCCTAGGTGAACAGAGTGAAATGGTCCAAGAGAACTGTCGTGCTGCTCTTCGCCGGCGGCGGCGGAATCTCATTGTTAAGGTCTCTGCATTGAGGCTTAGGAGTGGCAGCTTAAGGAGTAAAGGTGTCACCTATAACGAGTTTGAAATATCTGTTGAAGTCAGAGTGCAACCTTATGTTAAGAAGCTTGTCTTGGTCTATCAAAACTTGGGCAATTTGTCTATGAAGTATTATCCTTTATCTGGGTACATGTATTTAGCTCCCATTCTTGGTCTTCTTGGTTATGATGCAACAAACCGGTCAGCCACGAACTTGCAGGAGTGGAATATTATGGCATCTGATAAGCCCATCTCTATAAGGTTTCTAGACGTGAAATCAATGCCTGTGGATCTATGCAAAGTGTGTTTCAATTGATTTAAAAGGTTCTGTTAATTTCAGCATTGTGTTATCCGACAACATATGCACAACGTTCCAGCAGGACCATTTCTCTATTGTTGTCGAGTCCATTGCTCCTCCTGCCCCAGTGTTTCCTCCTCCACCACCACCAGCAGGAGCGCCAAAACAAGCACAAGCACCACTATCCGCAAATCCCAATATCCGGCGGAGCATTCGACTGGAGTGTGAATGGCTGGAGGTTATTCGCCGAAGACAAAAAAATGTCGTCTGGGTTTCCCGGCAGCGTTCAGGAATTTTACAGCAACCCCAACGGAAGATCTGTCCCCGCGGGCAATAATATCGGGAATCTTATGTAGGGGGGAGTGCACGTTCCTTATGGATCTCAGCTCCCAAGAATTATGTCTGACCCGGCTTCTCAGATCACCCATTGAGGTCCGATATGATCGGGAAAAGGTCGCTGGTGGAGTTTCAACAGCAGCAGCAACTGCAATTCCTCCAGCAACAGTGGCAAGGGGCGCTAGGGCTTTATCTTCGGAACGTTAAGCCTCGAACTTATCAGCACTGTTCTTCGATATCTCCTCTTTCGCCGGTGTCCTCGATTTATTCGAATTCAAATTCGCCGGCGATGAACGCGAGGTACATAGTTTGGGTCTGAAAGAATACAAGGAAAGGGATGGTGAATTATACCAAGCACGTGAAATGACAACCTTACCCCTCAAACTAACATCCATTTAACCATCAATTGATGGAAGGACTAACATTGGAAAGATTTTGAAAGTCAAGTGTCTAAATTGTCCAAATTAAAAGTCAAAGACCAATTGTGGAAAATCAACATAGTCAGAGAACCATTCCTGAAATTAACTCATTAAAAATACATTGTTTTAGAATTAGAAATTACATAATAGATAATACTTCTTATTGTACTATTGTAACCTAAACACACACACTACTTCTTAAGAAAATTTAGAAGCTCTCTCTGAATGATTCTCGGACCTCACACAATTAGAGACTCAAAGTCGTAAACTCTGAGATAGATGGCTGCTTCTACTTATAGGACCTAATCCGAAACGTGAAAAACAATGTTACTCCTAATCAACCTAGTATTAAAGATTAACATTCCTTATAGAATTGGTTTTCCTTTGCACATAATATTTGACAAAACCTTTTGAGTCGACAATAATCTTCAAAATTTCTTTCCCTAAACTATTTTCCTGAGTTTCCTGAGCTATTTTGAGTAGCTTTGAATGGGATTGGAGGGTCTACCCTCGGGTTACCGTCCCAACGTTGGAATCTGTCTAATCAACGATGATAATCTGGTAAACGCATACGTTTTCAAAATATTTTTTCGCTCTGTTGTAGTTATCTGGATTTATGAGCATTTTAATTAATTAATTAATTTTTTTTTTTGTTATTCGTAGCTCAAGATATTATACTGTTATGCGTTTTATACATATGGAATTAAATAGATGTAGATGTAAATAAAAGGAATAATTTGAAGATAAATAGGGCTGGGGAAAGGCTGTAGTTGGAACTCGCTCGTACATGTAATAAGCATAACTTCACCTTTCCTCGCTAGTGACAGTTTTAATAGATCTTTTCCATTTTCCTCCTTTCTTTTGAGAGATGAAAGAGGATGGCAGGTAAGGAGTGATTATAAACATCACTTTAATAAATGTTGTGATTTTAAAATGGTATTAGGTCATTGAAGTGATGGTGATCCTTTGAGATATGCTTGCAGGTGTTTGTGGCTTCAAGATTGAATGCTCATGGATCATGGCAAATGCCACAGGTGAGACTACTGTTAAACTTTTCTCATACATTCAACATTCAGCTGATTACTTTGTTATTTATGCTTGAAATGTGTCTGTGTGTGTGTACACAAGCATTTTTTTTGTCAGACCACTAGATGTCCTGAGCATGCCCTAACTTTAGGAGGTACCTTTAAGCTCGTACCATACTCAGACTAATCACCGTTCCCGCCAAGCCGGCCCAATTAAGGGGCAAAGTGCTGGCCAGATTGGTTTTTCCATAACAGAGGGGGTTCGAACTCTCGACCTCTCTTAAGGGACGAGAGTGCACGGTCACTCACGCCAACCAAGCTGGTTCGTATATGTTGGAATATGAAATATGAGCAGCCTACTCTTATTATTATGCTTTTAAGTCTTTGGGGAGTGGAATAGTTTTAGACCTTTTATGTCCCTTCCATAGACACATAGTTTAGGCTGCTCATATTCCAACAGTATACAAAAGCATTTCAATCCAGTGACTTTGCATTTTTTTATACTATGGAGCGATGTTCTCATCATAAAGTTGCAAGCTCTTGTAGCCTCTTTGAGTAACTGATTGGAAAAATCTTCAAAATTCCATTCAGTTGATCACTAAAGTAATTCTGTTAGATGGTTAGACCTGAGTTTTGAAGGACTTCAGGTCTTCAGCTATGCCATACATGTTCTGAAGTATTGTCAGATTCATTTTCTAATTTTAAAATCATTTTATTTGAGTTAATTATATCTGCTATGTCATCTAGTATCTATATTGTTATTGTTATTAGGGAGGCATTGAAGATGGAGAAGATCCACAATCTGCTGCGATTAGAGAATTGCGTGAAGAAACTGGAGTAGTGTCAGCTGAAGTGATTGCAGAGGTCACTGAAGTTTCTGTATTTCTCCAATCACATCTCCCTCTCCCCTTCCTGTACATAAATACATATGCAGTGTCAGTTGGATTTAGATCACATTTTTCAGAAATTCTTTTGCAATAACATAGGTCATCTGAATGAGCGGGTTTGAAATTGTCAAAACTATTTGATGCCTTCTCCTCCCCCAACAAAATGAGTCTGGTGTCCTCTTTTTCACTCTTCAAGAAGCTTGTAACATGGGGTCGTCAGATGATTATTCCATTGGTCATAATAAGTGACGCCTTGAAAATTCTATTGGAATTGAAAGGATGGATACATTGATTTTGAAGGTGTTTTTGACTTGTCAGGTTCCACAGTGGTTGCACTATGACTTCCCACCTGCTGTGAAAGCCAAGGTGAGTCGTCTTTGGGGCAAAGAATGGGATGGGCAGGCACAGAAATGGTATGCTTCCTCTCTTTAATACATGTGTACAGAATCACAAGATTGCTACTCTTTTCTTGTAAAGGCAAGGCGAGTGAGCTATGTGGCATTTAGCTATCTTTTATTGTTTTTGAAAATTATGGAAGTGATCTCTTGTTATACAATACTAGTTATCCTGTTACGCTATTCATATCTGACACTTCACATATGTTCTAGTCGGGTTTCCCTCAAACTGGACTGGCCATTCTGTACCTTCACTCTTTAAGTAATTTCATTGCTCATAATTTACCCAGGCCACTACAATTGTCTACGGCACTTTCTATAATAATGAGTAAGATAAACTAGGTAATATTCTTGCATCAAATAGAACATTTTGTGCTACTGTATTGATTGTTTACCTGCTTGCTTTCTTACTCCCGATCCTCATATATACCCCATCCTTGACTTCTTTCCTCCTTTCCCATGTCACACAAGCTTAATAGAAAAGCCATCACCTTTTTCTTTTGAAAGTTGAATCATGAATCATGATCAAACAAGTCAAAAGTTAACCCTGCTTCTAGTGTTAAACGAAAGACTAAATTAGCCGTGTGCTAATTAGAACTTCTTATATTTGAGCTATTACTTACAAATAAATGCCACTTGAGGACACTAAAAGTTGTGCAGGTAAAAGAGAGATAGTTGACTGAAAATGTCCAAATGATAACATTCCTAGTTAATCTTTAAGTGGATCTGTTTACTTGGATTCAAATGACACTTATGTAACATTTGGTTCCCTAGTGTTTGAGCTGTGCATACAAATGTAGAAATAGGGAAGAAAGAGATATAGGACTGATTCCTTGAGGGATAGTGGTTGTCTTTTCCCCTTTTGTGCTGTAAGTGATTAACAAACACTTGTGTTGAGATTTTATTTTCTGAAGTCAGAAATTTAACGGAAACCCATGATTTGTTCAGTAAAGGCTTCTGCTTTTTGCCAAAGATAGGTTTCTTATGAGGCTTGTTAAAGATGAGAGCGAGATTAACTTAGCAACAGGTGAAGCAAAGCCAGAATTCTCAGAGTGGAAATGGGCAAGTCCTGAAGAAGTCATTGAAAAGGTACTCAGTAAAGATTAATATTTAATAGATAGATAACTTAAGAAGATTTTGTGATATATTTGTCAAAGCATGCACTAAGCTGGAACCCAATGGGACCAAATAACAGGTAGTTGAATACAAAAGGCAAACGTATGAGGAAGTTTTCAGAAACTTCCGACATCATTTCTATGATAATGGAAACTCTGCTTAATGCCAATCAACCAAGTGAGTGTTGTGGACATGATCTGAGCTTGTTTGGTCTCTTTGTAAATAAAAGTGGTGCTTGCAACAAATACCAGTCTTTATGATGTTAAATGTGATCCTATAAGGGGAAGTTCTTGCCATTATATAGTATTGTTGGTTATGTAGTAAATTTCACTTTTAGTTGATAGGAAAGTAGTAACAATTTACTTTATATTATATTGCGCTGTAAATGTCATTTTTAATTCTATCTTAAACTAAGGGTGTGTTTGGTTCATGGGGTTTACATATTAAGAATGTGAATCAAAATCATAATTAGTGTTTGGTTGCCAACTTTTAAAAACACAATTATGAGATTTGACAGTTGCAAGGTGGACCATGGTCCTAAATGGTGTATTTTTAGTATTGGAATTGTGAATTTCTAGAATATAAATTGTGCTTCTAAGTTTTAGAAATTTGTTAATACAATACAGGATTGTCATAAATTGTGAATTTTTAAAAGGTAATTTGTGAACATTTAGGGTGTGTTTGGTTGATGGGTTTTGCCCATAGGAATGGGTATGAAAGGGGGCAAATTATGCTGTGCATCTGTATGCACCATGCATGGTGCATACGGATGCAAAAACGACGTCATTTTAATAAAACACGCGTCTCACCTTAAAAAAAAAAAAATCAGGCTCGATTTCCAGCAAAACATATGAACTAAAATTCCATAATCGATGAACTATAATTCCATAATCAATGAACTATAATTCCATAATCTAATCTATGAACTAAAAATTCCAGAATGAATGAACTAAAATTCCATAATCTATAAACTAAAATTTCAGAATCGATGAACTACAATTTCATAATCGATGAACTATAATTCCATAATCAATGAACTATAATTCCATAATCTATGAACTAAAATTCCAGAATGAATGAACAATATAATGTTGTTGCTGGGAATCGAACCTGAATTTTTTTAAAAGGGGAGGCGCGCGTTTTTTAATAAAACGACGTCGTTTTGGCATCCGTATGCACCATGCATGGTGCATACGGATGCACAGCATAACGATTGATGAAAGTGATTGTTATTGTTTGGTTGATAGGTTTTTAGAACACTATTATGGGTTTCAAATACCCCATCAATTAAAAAACGCATACCTAAATAAAATAAGGGTTTCATTCCCTTATTCATTCTCAAGCGCTACTATTAGTAATCATTCCCATTCCACCCTACTACCAAACATGTTAAATACTTTCACCAAAACCCATTACCATTACCAAGTATTTGATACCCATTTCGATTCTGATTTCCATGTGCGAACCAAACACACCCTTAGTATGTAAATTGTACGAAGTATATCTTTGGACCCAGGCCCACGGAATAATTTGTTGAGATTTGATTACCCCTTCAATTAAAAATCTTATTTCTTAATTAAAAAATGGTATCATTCCATCTTATTGGTAGTATGATTTTTAAATATGGATTAGTGCTTTTAGATTTTTGTTTTGTTTATATTGGTGCTTTGGATTTTTTTTTTTTTTTTTTTTTTTTTTTGAAAACCAAAGCAATAGTATTATTATCATGAAATAAAACGTTCAATATAAGTAGGAATAGATGAAAACCAACTAATATGACCAGGCTGTGAACTCGCAGACCTGGCTAAAGCATGAGCACACTTGTTCACTGATCGAGAAACATACTTGATAGACACTGATTCAAAGTGTCGTTTGAGATTCTGACAATGCCTGGCCTTACAACACAACCTGCATATGAATAATCCGGACAGTCCTAGTTGAGAAGTTTACACACCATCTGATATCAATCTGAACGAACTATCATATTACGCCAACCTTACACAAGAATCCATGAAAGAGCCTCCTTCATTGCCATTGCCTCCGCAAGATGGGGATTATTTAAGCATCGAATGGGACCAGATTTTGCAACCACAAAATTACCATTATTGATAATACAACAACACCATAGAATTCAGAATTTGTGGTCTGTGGAATGGAGGTGTCAACTTCAACAACAAAAGTCGTTTCTGGGATTTGAATATTATGTTCCACCACATTCTGCTCATGAGAGGAAATAGCAGCCCAATTATCTTCAGAAATTTGCCAATCAACCACACAGTTCTCAATCATCACCTTTATCCCTTGTAGAGTCCAAGCTTTTCTACCCCACACCCAATCATTTCTTCTCTTCCACAAGCACCAGCAAACAGCAAGGTAATTCCGTAGTTTGTCCTTATCAGTTTGCTTAAAAAGATCTGATAACCAAACTTCAAAATTAGTTGTAGTATGCTGTACAAAATTTTCCAGATTTCTCTAAACATCCACAGCTGCTGGGCATTCCAAGAATGCATGTTCCATAGTTTCAGGACTACCAAGGAAACAACAGTAGGTAAAATAGCTCTCGCACAACGCCATGCAAAATTCTTGACCTTCGGAGGTAGTTTGGATCCCCATAAATTCTTCCATGCTATAAACTGGGATCAATGACTAGAATGTGTAGAATGGGGTGAGAAATTGCCAAAATGTGTGCTGACTTTTTTTTTGACAAAAATATGCAAAACTCTATTACCTGTTGCGTTTTTGAAGGTATTTAATCCGTATTTTCTTTTCGTTAAATACTTAAAACACAACTGGTAGTTGCGTTTTTCGTATTGTATACGAAAAACGCATCTCCCAGATGCGTTTTCATCTTACGTATTGAATACGTTAAAACGCAATTGGGAGATGCGTTTTACGTATTATACTTGAAAATACGTAAAACGCAAGACCAAAATGAGTTGTGTTTATCGGCGTATTTCGCCGGAGAAATTTACAAAAACGCAAGACCGAATTGCGTTATTTGAATAAAACGTTAAAACGCTAAAACCACTTGCGTTTTATAGGCGGTTCCGGCGCCGGTAGTTCGTTTTGTGTACTGTTCATCGGCTATTTAAGTATACTTAAAAATACAAATATTAATAGAATATAATGTGGTGTTGCACAGTTGGTTCAGCGTGGTGATTGCGAAAAAAGTCCTTGCACAATTAATGCGACTTGCGTTTTGTGGTTCTCGCCGTCCTTCAAATTCGCCGGAGACGGCCGGTACAAAAAAAAAGTCAAAAACGCAACTTAGTTTTGCGTTTTACGTATAATACGTAAAACGCAAAAGTAAGTTGCGTTTTGGGGAAACCGTATGTGTTGGAAAACGCAAGAGCGTAATGCGTTTTACGTATACGAATACGTAAACGCAACTACCTCTTGCGTTTTACAGAAATACACGAAAAAAAAAAAATATACACCAAAAACGCAACTCCCAAAGGAGTTTTACATATTGTTATCAAAAAAAAATACGACACATATTGAGAATGTAGGCTTGTTGACTGCACATTCTAGTCATTGATCCCTGTAAACTGAGTATTAACCGGCAATGCATTATCAAACATCATTCGGTAGCCATGACGTACAGTGTAGATACCTCGTATATCCTCTCGCCAACACCACCGGTCCTCCATGCCACTCGAAACAGGAATTTTTAAGATTAAACTCGCATCTCTTGGGCTAAAGATCTCACAAACCAGATTAGTATTCCAGTCGCATGTCACTGGATCAATTAAAGCATCAATCATAGCTTCACCATAAGTGTTCGAGATTGGGGTTTAAATATATGGATTCTCCTTATCAGGTAGCCAAGGTTGATGCCATATTTTAGTTGACCGTCCGTCTCCAATTCGTCGGAAACTGTCCCTCTTAAAACTTTAATTATATTGTGATCAGTTGTCTTTTATTTATTTATTATTTTTATTATTTTTAAAACTTTTATTCTCATTATAGATCATACATAACCAAACATCAATATTGATAATCATTTCAATTTCACCCTACTACCATACATGCAAAATACTTTCACCAAAACCCATTATCATTACCAAGTATTTGATTCTTATTCTGATTTCAATTCTCATTTGGGCCTAACATTATTTTACTTTTTCATGTCATAACACTAGTTAGTTTTAGTGATGGCAATGGGGCGGGCTGAGTGCGGCCCCCGCCCCGCACCCGCATGCATTTCCAACCCACTCCTCGCAATCGCACTCGCACTCGCGCGGGTAATGAAATTCCTATCTCATACTCGCCCCGCGGGAATTTTGCGGGTGCAGGTAATACCCAACCCGAAATTCTAATTATTCTTCCAAAAGGCTGAACCCCAACCCTAAGGGTTCCCCACACCCCGGCCCGACAGAGCATTTGGAAGGATGTAAATCATGGTGACTCAACTGAACATGAACCACAGAGGCTAGACCGGTGCTCATTGCGCACAAGGAGCCCCCTTCACATTGAGAGGTCACTCCCACACTGCCGCTGGTGCGGGTAATACCCAACCCGAAATTCTAATTATTAATATTACACTTAAATCTAATAACAATTTTATGCTACAATTCTAATTATCACATGGATTTTTTTTATAAGTTTGAACATAACTCTAAAATTTAATAAGGGCCAATGGAGTCAATCCTTAATTCGAACTAAAATTGTGTTTGTCGTATAAATTGTATTAAGTGTTTACTCATTACGTTATTTGTATTGTTCCTATTCAATTTTTATTAACAGAAAACTAAGAAGTTTAATTCATTATGCATTTTTAATTATAAAATATACATAAACTTATATAATAAATGAATACTAATAACAATATATATAAGTGCAGGTGCGGGGCGGGATACCTCCCCCGCACCCGCCCCCATACCCGCGCGAGTATACAAAATTCCCCCCATACCCGGACCTATTATTCAAATTGTGCGAGTATTTTAAAATCCGTAGGGGCAGAAATGCGAAAAACTCATTGAATGCGGATAGAATTGTCATTCCTAGTTAGTTTTGTGTTAAATTCCGAATATGTATTGTTCGCTGTATAAAAATGTAGGAGTGACATGGAGAATAAACATATGTGAAGTTTAATATAAAGCTAAACATAACTAAATGAGATATAAAAATAATCAAGTATTTGGAAATTGACTTACCGCTCAAAGTTTGATTTGTTTGACCAATTATAGTTGTTTGAGTTGGTTAAATAGTTAAAATAAGTGTGTGGTAAATAATTTTTTTGGCTTAGCATATTAATGCCAATAAGCTGAAAATGAAAAAAGCTATTTTGAGTAGCTTATTAATATTAATTTATTGCATTTTTGTTTTTAAAATATAATTTATCATTAATAGTTGTGGGTTATTATAGTATTCAAATTTATATTTTTAATATCGTCAAAATCTGCCTAGAGCCCGACTAGGGATGACAATTTGCTCTGCCCCTAACGAGGGTCCTTGCTCCCTGCCCCGATGGGGACGAGGATGGATAAAATTTTTGGGGAACAAGGAATATATGTAATTCTTTGTCGGGAACGGGGATACCACTTCTTGCCCCGTCCCGTCCCCGAATAATAGGGGGGCTTCAAGTAAGAACGTTTGCTAGGTAGGAACCTAGCTAAGAATTAATCCAAGCCATCCAAATATGCTCAATCAATGGTCTAGATAATTAATCATTTTGATGTGGATCTTAAACATAATTAATTAGAAAGGATATTAGTGTAAATTAGTCTAGTTATCAATTATAAACTAATATTATATTTGGATTCTTTTCAAGATTTTTGGATGACGAGATAAGGAAGAAGTCCAATTGATATATAATTCTAAGATCGATTGGTTTGCGGTAGGGAGTGAAGGATGGCCGACCGCCGTTCGTGAGGTTTCAGATAGAGACGAAGAAAAGTTATCATCGGCGACTGCTACCACACATGAAATCTGCTGCTATCATATTGCTATGTGTGCACAAACAATTGCATGAAGAGTGCTGCTATTTTGTACGTCTTCTCTAAGTTGCTAGGGAATGATGAACTACAATGGTTTGTACATTCTATTAAAAATCCATATGGTTCTCGTGAATTCGTGGTACCGGTTTTTTTGGGGGTCAAAATGGCTCAAGCAGCCTAATATAAGTGCACACACCAGGGTTTACTGTCTTGTCAAACACACTTTTTCTACTTATTATGGCACACACTACGAAACTCAAGTGCACAACTCCGCCATTCACATCCACCTAGGTTGCGTGCACACTCAACTTATAGTAAGTGCACATACGAAAATCACATCTACAGAGAATGGATGTGTCCTGGTTGTAGTATATTTTCAAACAAATAATACTCGGAGTACAGGGTTATCGATCCACAGGGAAGTGGGGTATTAAGCACTAGCTACTAACTTATTCTTGTAAAGCTAATCCTAATGATTATCTTGGATGGTTGCATAAAATAAATAAAGCAAAGCAAAATATTAGGGTTTTGAAAACAATAGAGAGAGAATGAGATTCCTAGGATTCAAGTGTTTAATCCCCTAGTGCCTAACATAAGTGCAATATTAAATCTGGGTTTAAACTAGTGTGAGAATGCAAAGATGGTATAGAGTTACTCCCGTAATCTCTAACCCTAGTGAATATTTACTCCCGTGATATAAACACCCAACAATATAAGATGAAGCATTCATAATAAATTCCTAATTACTACCATCTCCCGATGCGCAATAATCAAGAATTAAACTCCCTAACATAAATGCCCTTTCCCAAGGTGCAACAGTTAAGTGCAATTGTGTGTATTCTCAATTATGCCTTACTCCCGTTATGACATAAACAAAACAATGAACAAGTAATCCGGGCCCTGAACTACTAGCTTCAACAATATAATCACAATTGCAACACAAGTTTAAAACTCAAATAATAATATATTAAAGAATATGAGAGCACAAGGACATAGATTCATAAACATTTTTACCCAAGAATCTCTAAAGGAATTTAGCCAAGCATGACTAAATTATACATATCAAATAAAATAAAGAAATTACAAATCATCAAAGAGAGTACAAGAATGAACCAAGTGATTTTCCCAAATCTCTCTAGCTTTCGTCTTGCTTCCCAAGACAACTCGTGACTCTTGATTTCTTCTCTTTCTTGTCTCCAAATATCTCTCCACCTCCTTTAGGGTTGAGGAATGTGGATTTTTATAGCTGGAACCAATTCTGGAGAGAATAGGAAAATTCCGCGCAAAATGGGCCGAAACTGCGACTGGGCCACCCACCCGCTCAACGCGTAGAGTCAGTGTCCTCAATTATCCGGAGCTTACTGGAAAAGCTCGATGTGTCGAAAGTGGCGTCGGAATTTCGCGTCCTTGCTATAGCCGCTCGACGCATCTCGGTCTCGGCTTCTGGAAATTTTGGACGCGTCGAGCCCTGGCTCGACGCGTTGAACTTACTGTGCACGCGTCCTTCGATCCACTTTGACTCCAAATTTGTCCTAGAACTTCCATTGTCTTTTCTCTTAACCTACAATGGTTCCAAAACACTAACAAACACCATAAAACATTCAAAATAAGTGTGAACCATATCTAAATGATAGAACAAGATAATATGCATTTAAATTACCAAAATCATGGGCTTAAGCATAACAAATATATTCAAACTAATAATAGAAATATGTACAATTAGACTCACATCAAACTCCCCCAAACTTAAACCTTTGCATGTCCTCAAGCAAAAACCAAGGAATAAATCACAAGTCAAGCATAACAATTACTCCTACTCTCTCTTGCACAACCAAACATACCACCAACCAACTTGCTATAAAACAACATGCTTCAAGAGTCATATCTGTTTGGCACATAAGACCCATTTTCAAGCCAATAACCAAACACCAAGAATTATTAAAGTGTTTGAGGATCAAGTGTGCACAAATACTCAGTTGAGATTATGCAAAACACGGCTCATGAATGAGATCCCATAGGTTTCCCTGATGTGAGTCTAATTGTGCACATTTCTAGTATTAGTTTGATTATATTTGTTAGGCTTAAGCTCATAGTTTTGTTAATTTAATTGCATAATCCCTTGTTTCATCATTTAGTTATGGTTCACACTTGTTTTGAATGTTTTACGATATTTGCTAGTGTTTTGGAACCATTATAGGTAAAGTGAAAGAGCAAGGAAAGTTCCCAGTGCGAGTTTGGAGCCAAAATGGACAAGTTGGAGCCTAGAAGACTCGACGCGTCGAAAACATGCGGACCGCACCAGTTTTCTGACGTAAGGCTTCAACGCGTCGAAAAAAGGCAGTACGCCTTATGATTTAAAATGGCGTGCGCTCGACGTGTCGAGCAGGCCCTCGATGCGTCGAGAGGTGCTGATTTCATTAAGGCAGCGATTTCCAAAAGAATAAAAAGGCGGCAAATCCAAATTGAAGAGGAGAAATTCCAATTTCACCCCCCCTGCTTTGTACCTATTATAAAATCCCACAGTTCTCAACTCTAGAGATCATTCAGAGATCTTTGGAGACAAGAAAGAGAGAAATCAAGAGCCACAAGTTGTTTTGGGAAGCAAGAAGAAAGCTAGGGAGATTTGGGAAAATCGCCTAGTTCATTCTTGTACTCTTTTTGATAATTTGTAATTTCTTCTTTATCTTTAGCTATGTATAGTTTAGTCATGCTTGGCTAAATTCCATTAGAGATTCTTGGGCAAAAAGTGTTTATGAACCTGTGTCTGTGCTCTCAGATTCTTTAATATATTATTATTTGGATTTTAAACTTGTGTTGCAAACTTGCAATTGTGTTTATTATTGATGTTGCTTGTAGTTCAGGGCTCGGATTACTTGTTTCATTACTTCGTTTATGTCATAACGGAAGTTAGCCATAATTAAGAGTACACACAATTGCACTTGACTTTTGCACCTTGGGAGAGGGCATATATGTTAGGGAGTTTAATTCTTGATTATTGCGAATCGGGAGATGGTAGTAGTTAGGAATTAATTATGAATGACTGTTCTTGTTATTATTGGGTGTTTATATCACGGGAGCGAATATTCACTAGGGTTAGAGATTACGGGAGTAACTCTATACCATCTTTGCATTCTCACACTAGTTTGAACCCAGATTTAGTGTTGCACTTAAGATAGGTGCTAGGGGATTAAATACTTGAATCCTAGGAATCTCATTCTCTCTCTATTGTTTTCAAAACCCTGATATTTTGCTTTGCTTTATTTATTTATTGCAACCATCCATCATAATCATTAGGATTATCTTCACAAAGAATAATTTAGTAGCTAGTGCTTAATACCCCACTTCCCTGTGGATCGATTACCCGATACTCCGGGTATTATTTGTTTGAAAATATACAACAATCAAATTGGCGTCGTTGCCGGGGAAGTGGCGTTTAGTATTAACATTAGTGAAATTTTATTCTAGGAGTCTAGTCCATTTTTATTTTTATTTTCATTTTTATTTTTTAACCGTTAACGAGTTGTTTAGTGTGGTTTTGTTTTGATCTAAGAGCTTGGTTTTTATGCGCACACGATCTTCGGGATGTGAAGGATTATTGCCTTTAAACCCTGAGATCGAAAAGGAAGCCAGGTTACTTAGAAAACAGAGAATGATGGCTCAAGTACCAATTCAAGTCAATGTTGGGGGTGATGGTGGAGTCAACCAACCTTCACCCGCAGCAAGATCCATGTCTGATTACATCTCTCCGGATGTTGAGGAACATGATAGCATCAATGTTCTAGGTGTGGAGGCTAACAACTTCGAAATCAAGCCAGTCAACTTGCACCTGGTGACTTCAGATCAATTTGGAGGGTCACCTACGGAGGATCCAAATTCTCATATCACAAAGTTCCTCCGTATTTGTGGCACCTTCAAAATCAATGGCGTACCTCAAGAAGCCATCAAGTTCAGGTTTTTTCCCTTCTCACTAAGGCATAAGGTTCATAGTTGGCTCATCTCGCTTCCAGACAACCATTTCGACACTTGGGATCAATTACACAGGGAATTTTTGAAGAAGCTCTATCCAATTTCCAAGACCCAAAGGATGAGAAGAGCAATTCAAAACTTCAAATAGTTGGCAAGTGAGTCCTTAACTGAATATTGGGAGAGATTTAAGGAGCTTCGAAGGCAATGTCCACACCATGGGATACAAAGCTAGGATATAATGATAAGGCATTTTATGAAGGGTTACTTGATAACTCAAGAATTTTGGTTGATGCCTCTTCAGGTGGGTCCTTCACAGTTTTGGAACCAACACATGTCGAAGAGCTATTGGAGAAAATACCAATGAATGGATCCACTTGTTATTCGGAGAGATCATATCCTCCAAAAAACTTGTAGGAGGAATGCATGAAGTGGAACAAATTTCCGCCTTGTCAGCTAAGGTGGATAATGTTGCTTCTTTAGTATAAAAACTTGTTCAAGCCACTTTGAAAAATCAAGATGTAAGTTATGTTTCTACTCCTCCTATTCCTTCTACTCAAGTTTTAATGTGTGATCTGTGTGGTGGAGGACATAATTTAGGAGAGTGTCCCAATGATTCAAATTCTCAAATCCCCCATTGAGCAAATTAATTTGGTTGGATATAATAGGCCACCACAACAACCCTACCAACATCAAGGGGCCTATAATCCAAACAATTCAAGAAATCACCTAACCTATCTAACCCAATCACCTTCCTACAACCTTCTAAAAACCCTCTTTTACAAGCACCAAATCAGACATAAATTCTCTGAAATACACAAGGAGTATCAGGAACAACCCTAGATGTTTTAATCACAACAGTGCTACCTGGATTTGAGTTGAGACATTCTTGAGCATAATCACATCAGTCTCAAATTCTGCCCCACCATCAGTTTCTAATTCAGCCTCATTCCCAAATTCAAACCCCTCAAAGTCCAATTCTATGTCACTCAAACACCTAGTTTCAGGCCTATTTTCCGTTTCTGTAGTTTCAGGGCCAGGTAAAGACATAATATAAACCAATTCTGGATCATCTAGCCCATGATCAACATATATCTCACACTTCCTACCTTTCAACGTAATCTAAACTAAGTGCATACTGCTGGCATCATTATTTAAAAGCTTCAACTCCTTAAAGGATTCTTCAGGTAATTCGTATGTTAGTGATACAATTTTACCATATCTTTGCTCTTTAATATACTTCATCAGATGTGGATAACATACAAAGTCTTGGTCAATTACTACATATTCTACTTCTCCTCCTACAAACTTAAGGTTAGGTTTTTTTTTTTATTTTTTTTATTTTTTAAATAAAGTTACCACCATGGTGAATAAGTAATTCTATAGAATCTGACATCCTAAAATAGAATAAGTAAATACACAATATAAAAACCACAAATAGACAAAAACACAACTAATCTATCAACACATCTTTTTCACATATTTTTTCACAATTATTAAATGCAGAATTTATATCACAACAACCAGACAATATACATAAAGCTTGTGTTTTGTAGGACCCCTTGTAAGACCCGCACAAGAGCTTTACCAGACATATTATACACAAAAGCAGTAGAACAAGCACACTTTCAAGTTCCGGACAGTACAATAAGCATATTTATTCTCAAGAAAAGAAGGACCACAACCACTTTACAGAACAATAAGTAGACCACAACCACTTTACACTACAACAACCATTCGACAAGTTATTTGAACTAGAATTTCATAGGATAATACACAGCTAACCTACTTGCTCGTCTCACTTTCCTACGGATTATCCATCAGACAAGATCGTCAATGGCATCGTCTTCTCCACTGTCATCAATGGCGTCAATGGCGTCGTCTTCTGTAGTGGTGTCAATTACCTTCGACTAGGGTTATCACAATTTAGGAAGAAATGATTCTCAAAAATTAGGAATAAACAATTAGGGCTTTGAATTAGGCACATGTTTTGGTTTATTTTGTTATTTAATTGCCATGTCATCATTGCCACATAATCAATGACCGGGCCAAGTCAGACTCTACCGGATGTAACTTGCGAAAAAAGCTAATCGATAAATTTTTGGAGGTAAGTGTGTCCAATTACATTATGTTTTAGATGATGGGGGGGGGGGGGGGGGGGGGAATTGAGCACTTCGAAGTAGTAGATGGTGCTATTTGACACTTGTGCCTATTAATTATGTACATAATGAAATAACAAATTTATTTCATAGTTAGTGTGAAGAGTATTTACAGGCTTATGGTCCTTCCATGAATATTAGTATGTCTTCTCGAAGTAGGTCGCAGAGCTCGCCGTCATCTCAACGAAGTCGAGGCTTTAACATGTTAGCTAGAGCGGGTAAAAGTCGTTGGACAAGCGGGACATGTTCATCGTCATCTCCAGCAGAAATTTATTCAAACACTGATTTTGTATTTTTGGATAATGATGGTGATCTTGATGTTTTGCAGTGGTGGAAAGACCATGAAAACAAAGTTTCTATTTTATCTATTATTGCAAAACAAATTTTTGGAACCATTGCTTCTACTGTGGAAGTATAACAAGAATTTAGTGCATGTGGAAACATGTTGGACGATACTCGTTCAAGAATGACGCCGCAATCAATCAAAATTCAAGTTTGCACAGACGATTGGGGATTGACAATACTTAAACAACAGGAAAATGATAAATCTACATCATCAACGATTTCTTTTCCAGTGATACAACAACCACTGCAACCGAAGGGGAACAAATTGACTCTTAAAAAAGACAACAAAAAAAAAAAAGGTAAGAAAACTACATGGGCTTTGATTCTTATTGAAATTTCAATAAGATACGTAGACAACTTAGTCTTGGTAAAATTAAGTGCAAGGCCAAAATTATTTTTATTTTTTTAGCTTAACATTAAAGTTTAAATATTTGATATAACTATTTAATTATTTATCAAAAAATTATAGATGAAAAAAATTAATTGTTGAATTTGGACAATTTTAAAACAAAACATACGGAGTAGATTTTTACACCCCAAATAAAAATAAAAATAAAAATCACGGTTAGAACCTCCGGTTAGGTCATTTCCGGAACCGAAACCTTGGTCATACCTATTTGGTCATTGATGGACGGCCAAGGCGACCGGGCACAGGGCAAAAAAGGCAACATAGCCATAGACTTAGGAACGGTCCACTGGCCAGTCACTGGCAATTCATTTGTGCCCCATGGGGTCCGCCACTTACCGATGCATTAGTCTGCGTCCCCGTGACCCAAGCGAACCACTCTTCCCATCGCTCGCTATTACTATACCACGCTGCCAAACGAGCCCTTAACCATCTTTCTAGAAAAATGCTCACCTCCGCCTTTCCTAATTGAACTCTCCTTGGTCAAGACCGCCCTTCACTTTAATTATCCTTTGGGTCATGCTCCTTGGGGCCATCAACTATGATATCCCTAAATTGAGAGCTATTTTATTAGATTACCCTATAGTTGAAAAATTAAACCCCATCAATACACATTACAACATTTGGTCTTAATTATCAAAGTTATGGCAAAATTAGTTTTTAAGATAGCGAAAACAATAATTTTGACTATTAAATGGTCAAGAGCCTAACTTTGTAATGTTTAAAAAGAAAAAAAAAAACAAAAAGAAATTACATATATAATTGTTAAAGTTTCGATTAAAAAAACTTTAAAAAGTCAAATATTATAGTGTTCAGAGCAGTGTTATAAAAATTCAGCCTACACATCAATTAATCGGTGCCTAGGCACTAGGCGTTAGCCAATCGTCTAGCGTATCACCATAATCGGTGGTCTAGGCAGCCGACTAGGTCGTCTATGCCTGCTAGAGCTCCTAGGCACCGACTAGGTCGCCTAGTTGACCGATTAGCTATTGATGTTTTTTTAGATTAATATTTAATATTTTAATATTAATTATTAAAATATTAAATAGTTTATAATTATCAAGTCTTAAAAAATTTAAAAATTTTAAACAAATATTTTTTTACAAAATAAAAAATACACGAGCGTCTAACAATTTTTTTAACCATGATTTAGAGTCAGAATTAACATTTTAATTACCTTATTAGTGATTAATGTGGTGACAGTCTTGGCAATAGAGGGGTTATATATGATGACCATAAAATTGGAGAACTAAACTAACTAGTACTTATAATTGGAGGAGTAAAATTGTTATTTTTCCTACAAAAATTTAGTAAGTAATAATATCAATAATAATATTTTAATGTATGGATATTTTTTAAAAAAAAAAAAACAAAAAAGACTCGTACATTTTTTTTGAATGCTACTAGCTCTGTTACATTGTAGGTATCTGTTCATATACTTTCTCAACCTACTGAAACACAAAGAGCCAATAACGCCTCCAGAGACTCAAAATCACAACCTTCCACTTGGAAGTCCAACCCGGATACCATTAGACCACATAGTCCTGGTAAAAAAGACTTGTACATGAAATTGAAATAAATTATAAAGAAACGATTTATAATAAAAAATACTTTGATTGGATTTAAGAGCAATAGATTACAAATTAATTTTTACTCGATATGTATGGATGATCAAGATGGTGGAACATGATTTTCATATCAGAAGATTACGAGTTTGATTTTTGCGAACACTTTCACGCTCGAACCCGTACACATGATCTTCCTAGTGCGGTTTATCTCTCATGGATGATTTGCAAAGTTTATCTAAAACACACTCAAGATAGTGGCGGCGAATTTCCCTCGTAATCCCAAAAAAATAAATAAATAAATTTATACTAAATAATTCTACACTATTAATAAATAAATATATACTAATAGTCTAAAAATTATTATTATTGTTGTTGGTGTTGTTATTTGACAAAAAAAATACTATTAAATATTAACTTTTCTTTTTTAATAACTTGACAAATTATAGTTTGCTGCTGCTAGTATATACGGACTTACGGAGTAACATTTAAATACCACAATACATCAGAAATATTCTCCCGATAAATCCCTCTAAAATCCGCAAATTATGCCCTGGACCTGTGTTCACAATGCATTGTGGACACATGTCCAAAACGACGTCGTTTTCAGGAAAAACGTGTCATTTCAGTTTTTAAAAAAATTGATTTTGTCTCGCCGTTAACGGCGTTATTCGTTTGTGGAATTATAAATGTACAGTTAATGACGTTATGAATGTACAGTTATGTAATTATGAATGTACAGTTATGAAGTTATGGAATTATGAACACAGAGCTCTGACATTGTGAGCTTACAATTATGAACATATAGTGACAAAATTATGAACATAGAGCTCTAAAATTATGAACATAGAGCTCTAAAATTGTGAACATAGAGCTTCGAAAATTATGAATGTACAGTTATGGAGTTATGAATGTACAGTTATGGAATTATGAATGTACAGTTCTGGAATTATGAATGTACAGTTTTTAAATTATGAACACAGAGCTCTGACATTATGAACTTACAATTATGAACATAGAGCTCTAAAATTGTGAACATAGAGCTTCGAAAATTATGAATTTACAGTTACGGAATTATGAATGTACAGTTACAGAATTATGAATGTACAATTATGGAATTATGAATGTACAGTTATGAAATTATGAACACAGAACTATGACATTATGAACTTACAATTATGAACATATAGTGATAAAATTATGAACATATGCTCCTAAAACGAAGCAGTCTGAAATTTAAAAAAAAAAAGTGGAAGATAACGGTGCCACTAACAGCACCGTTACCGTGTCCACACTATAGGCTGGACACGAGTCCATAGCATAACGATTGTCTAAAATCTGAACCTATACAACTTATTGGACCTTTAAGTTGCTTCACGGGACAAAAGTCAGAAATTTTCAATGCACATCTTCCATCACCACTGAAGTCAAATGTGGGGACTCCCAGTGGGAGCAACATTTTGACATTTTTAATTTAGTTGATCAGATTTGAACAATATATATTAGTTTATCTTCGATCACTAAGTAGGATTTACGTAGTGCACACTCTTTAGTAGTGGACGTGAGTTTCTCTTATCACTTCAAAAAATGTGGAGATCTACTCCCGATGCATACTGAATATCTGATTATCCTGCTAAATATTGGTGTAATGCATTCATTTGGTCATAATCAAAGTGTGATTCAATGGACAATAATATGTGTGAAGCATTCATTGGAACAATTGTCAAAGCAAGGTCAAAGCCAATCATCCCATTGTTAGAGGATATAAGAGTTGGCATGATGACAAAAATTGCAACCAAAAGACAAGCTTTGGAGAAATGGCCAGGGAACTTTGGACCAAGAGTGATGAAAAAACTTAATGCAAACATAATGGAGAGAATTGGGTGGCTAGTCGACTTCAATGGATATGATGATTATGAGATCAAGAAAGGGAGATAACACTTTAAAGTTAAGTTACAAGGAAGAAGTTGTTCATGTAGAAGTTGGGATCTAACTGGTATACCCTGCCCTCATGCTTTGTGTGCAATTTTTGATAAGGGTAGAGACCCAGAAGAATTCATTAATGATTGCTATTCCAAAGAAGTTTACAAAAAAATCTATAGCTACACAATTCAACATTTGAATGGAGAACTTAGTTAGCCTAAAACTAATGCTGAAGAAATCCTAGCCCCTGTACCGAGGACGATGACGGGTAGGCCAAAGAAGAAAAGAACTCGTGAGCCTAATGAGCTTGTTGGAAAGATGTCAAGAAAAGACGGGATTATGAAATGTTCTATATGCAAACAACAAGGTCATTCCAAAACATATTGTCGAAGTACTAGAGGTCAAGGTCCACCCCCTACTACTACAGACACAACATCATCAACTTCTAGGTCTTCTGGTGGTGGATTGGGTATTTACACAAATCCTAATACTGGAGTAGTCATAATTAATGTAAGTCATTTTCTATGAAATATTTCAACTAAGCATTCTAATATTATAATATGATTGTTATGACCTAAACATGTTTGGAAATTGATTTATTCATTGTATTATGTAGCCCGAACAATCAGGAGAACATGTAATTTATCGGGAAAGAAAGAACACATGTGTTGTGGCTAGGGACTGTGAAGTCCATATTTGAAGTGCAGATTTTTTGTTGAAAATGTCATAATGTTATAATATTGAAGTGCAGATTTTATGTGTATTGCTAGAATTTTGGATGCCTTAGGATGGTGAGTATCTTATGAAAAGTATTTTGGAGTTTGGATGTTAAATGCAACCTTTTCGTGTTTTGCTATGTACTTAGAAATGGTCTTATTGCTATGATGGTGTAATATATTATATTCTAACTATTTTGGAACGATGTTGATGCTGATACAGTGACAAGGAATTTAAATGTTTCATTTATCTTTTTTCAAATTAGATATGCTTAATATGTTTTACTTTTTCCATCTAACAGCAGTAGTATTGCTTTTTTTTTTTTTTTTTTTTTTTTTTTTTTTTTTTTTTTTTTTTTAAGAAAGAAAGAAGAAAGTAGTACTGCTAATGTATATAGTATTAAAACAATTCAATTACTGCCAAATATACCAGTAGTTCACTTAATGGTTTTGTATTGTGGCTAGGAACGTGAATTTTACATTAAAAAACCATTGTTAATTTTAAAATAATAGGGAGGAGGGGGGGGGGGGGATTATGCCCAGTGGCGGACCCAGGAATTTTTTTCAGCGGGGGCAAAATATTAAAGGAAAATTGATAATTAGAAAAAAAAAAATGAAACACTTAAAAAGTATAACCATAAATAATGTTGGATATAGGAGAATTATAAAACACATCAAAACATTATAAAAATATTCATAACAAAATATGAATATACTCAATTTGATAAAATAATTTGAATAAAAGATCCATTATAAATTACACATCTCATCTCATTATTAATATCAATGAAGATTATATTATTGTGTTGAAGCAATATGCACTATTAATAATATTGAAAATGTGAAATAATGTGAAAAGATAGTGTTAATGGTGAAAATGTGAAATAAAATGTCAAAAAAATTGAAAACAGACCACATGCTCAGCCACAGATTCAAACCCTAGCTTACCTTTAAGCCAACCATGCGCTCTGCCAACTAGGCTAAGTCACATTCTGTTATCATTTCTCTATTTTTAATACTTATACTAAAACCTCTACTATATATACACATATACATACAAGGGTTATATAAGAGGTGGGGGTGGGGTGAGTGGGGGCAACTGACCCCACTGCCCCCACTGTGGGTCCGCCTCTGATTATGCCTTTCAAAGAGGTTTCCCAGGTAAAGTTATAAAAGCAAAACTCACACGAAATGTTTTTGGATGGTTTTCATAAAATTTGAAACTTATTCCCTAAATAGAACAATTAATAAAATTGAAAAGATGATAATAGGAAAAAGTGTCAAAAAAGTCATTCATGTTATGCAATTGAATCATTAAACTTAAAAAGTGTGCAATCAAATTATCAAACAAGTAAAATATGTGCAAGTAAGATATTTTTTAAATGTTTTTAATGTAATTTGAGTTTTACTTCTAACTAGTATGACAATGATTTGACAACTTTTAGTACATATCATATAGGTAATATGATAGGATTCTACCGAAAAATTGAAAAAAAAAATAATTACACATACTTTAATTGTTTGATGGTTTGATAAATGTGATTGTACAATTTTTAAATTTGATGACTCAATTATGTATAAATATTAAGAGCAACCACATCAAAAAAGAATTTGGAGTTATTTACAGAGAAAGATCAAAACTCCTACAAAATTAAAGCAATAGATGTGAATGTGAATTATTCTAGAAATAATCATCCTCAAAGGAGAGGATCATGTCAGAAAAAAAAAAAAAAAAAAAAAGAATAAAGGCGCTGGCGGCCACATTCGTCTGGTTGGAAGACATGCAGCATACATCCGTCTTTTTTGTTTTTTTAACATTTAATTTAATTTGTTTTTATTGTTTTATTATTTATATTTTAAAATTTTCACAAATTTTAAAATTTTTCATTTGCGAATTTTTCACATTCAATATTTTTCATTTGCAAATTTGATTTTTTTTTAATTGTTTAATTGTTTACAAATTTTTTTTTATTGTTTTATTATTTACAAATTTTTCACATCCATCTTTTTTGTTTCATTTGCAAATCCAGTATGCAGTTTCACTATTTTTTATTAAAAATAAATTTATAAATAAAATAGATAAAGAAATAATTAAAATATAGTGGGTAAAAATGGTGAATCCATACAAAATTGAGAAAAAACTTAAAACTGATATGGAGAAGAGTTATTTGTGATTGAGTGAGATAGTGGAGAATGAGGTGGATGTTGGAGCTCACAAATAACTCATGTAAGAATGCTCTAAGTACAATAGTTTATTTGATACTTTTTATATGAAAATATTTTAAAATTTCTTATATTAATACATTATACGCATGTTTCTTGTTCATGTCCCCTTTCTCGATTTGTTTTTTTAAAAGAAAAATAAAATATTAATTTTTAATTAAAAACTATTATGGTACTATGTATTAAATATACGGAGTACTTATTTTAATTTGAATGCCGTCTTAAAAAGGAATTAACTTTTCTCTCTCAAAGGGTTAAACTCCTATTCAAAAAAAAAAAACTACAATAGTGATTTACCTCAATTTTTTTTTAAATAATAATAAAATTAGAAACTGATTTTTATCTAATAAGAAATGAGAATTTTTAACTAGATTTTTCTTTCGTAAATATGATTTTTGAGTGAACTCCACTTTAGAGGAAAAGGAAAAACTTATACTGATTGTTGCATATGTGCCTTTGGGCAAAGGCTCCTAATGCCTTTTATTTTTCGCATTTTTTTTCTCTTTTCACATGCTTTTCTCTTTTACATGGCTTGTAAAAGCTCACAAAAATCTAAAGTAGATGTTATTCTAAAAAAATTTCATATTTTGATCTGACAAAACATTTAAGAAAATTGAAATTAGTTAGGAAAATTTAATCAGTGGTTCAATAGATATATCAAACGTCGATTGCATAAGGGATCTGAATCTGTTCAGTTTAAGTATAATCCATGCACGGCTGCACTGCTGTTACACAATTTTGAATCTTGATTTCTTTCTTCAGGTACTCTATATTAAACCTGTGAGCTAAGCCACGAAGACAAAATTTGAGAATTAAGTTTTTCTGATTGGCATTTTGGACGGATAGGAATCGTGTCTGCACGTGGCAAACCTCGGTTCTATCAGCAATAATTTTGTATCTTCGATTCCCAGTCTTCTTGTACTGTTTGAAGTCAAAACTATGAATTTTAGTTGCTACTAGTGCCAAACTACTCTGCTTCCTATTTCCTTCTCCGCATCCATCAATGGCATCCAAATCCCTTACCCATACACTCTTTTTCAACCTCCTTATCTTCACTGTTTTTGAATACTCGTCTTGCAAATCATCCACTCCCTTCCCTCAAGAAGCCCTTCCCACCAACTCCGGCTACCTTACGGTCAACTCCACCACCGGCTCCGCCATTTTCTACACTTATTACGAAGCCCAGAACCCAATTTTCCCTCTCTCCAAGACTCCGATTCTGATCTGGCTTCAAGGCGGCCCCGGCTGCTCCTCCATGCTCGCCAACTTCTACGAGCTGGGCCCTTGGCGAGTGTCTTCTTCTTCTAAGGGGAAAAACGCAGAAGAACAGATTTCCTTAGATCCCAACCCTGGGTCTTGGAATCGCATATTTGGGCTTCTTTTTCTGGATAACCCCATTGGAGCTGGGTTTAGTGTCGCCTCGACTCCGGAAGAAATCCCGAGGGACCAACTGGGTGTTGCGAAGCATCTTTTCATCGCGATTAGGAAGTTCATAGCGTCGGATGCTTCGTTCAAGGCGCGCCCAATTTACATTACCGGCGAGAGTTATGCCGGAAAATATGTGCCGGCGATTGGGTATTATACCCTGAAGAAGAACGCTTATTTGGCGGAGTCGAGCAGGGTGAATTTGGCCGGCGTTGCCATTGGGAACGGGTTGACTCACCCGGTGGCTCAAGTGGCTACTCACGCCATTAACGCCTACAATCTGGGGTTGATCAATGACAAGCAAAAGAGGCAATTGGAGAAGCTCCAAGAGGTGGCGGTTGGGCTAACCGAGAGGGGGAATTGGAGCGCGGCCGTGAGTGCTCGGACAGGGGTCTTGAGGGCCTTGCAAAACATGACCGGACTAGCAACTTTGTACGATTTTAGACGGCAAACGCCCTACGAGGATGAGTTAGTGGCCAAATTGCTGAGCAGCGTGGAGATCAAGAGGCTATTGAAAGCCAAGGAAACCATTACTTTCGAGACTTGCAGCGATTTGGTCGACCAGGCTCTCCACTCGGACGTGATGAAGAGCGTGAGGTATTCTCGGACTGACATAATTCTAAATTTCTGATTTATTCAGGGAAATTTGTATTTTTGTCCTGCAACTTATATGCCTGTTTGTTTTAACCCCTAAATTATACATAAAATTATAATTTTAGCTATGTGGACTATTTTTACTATCAATTTATCACTTAATAAAGTGATTGATTTAGTTCTTGAAGGATTAAAATCGCCACTCCACGCATAACTTAGGTGTTAAAACTGGTCACACATATAATTTAGGAACTAACTCTGTACTACGGATATAACTGGAGGACAAAAAATGTAATTTTTTATGTTATTTATTAATTAATTATTGTTTACTGGTGATTAATTCTTTTTACCTTAGTCAAAGATTTTATTTTATAGGTGTTGGTTTTATGATCACCGGGGTAGTCATTCGGCAGGCTAAGAATCCTAAGATGACCGAATTTAATAAAAATATACAAGTAATTGAGAGTAAAATTAAAGGGACACGATAATTTTAACGTGAAAACTGAACGGTAAAAATCATGGGTCTTTTGGGCGGTGTCAAGCCGAAATCCACTATATTTTGATAGTTTGGTACACGTACAAATGGTACAATAGGGTGCTCTCTAGGGAGAGGTAGAATGATTTAGAGAATTTTTAGATGTCCCCCTCTTGTATTTGACTAGGGTCTTTTTATAGTGGAGAAAAAGGTAAAGTATATGATAATTGTTGTCCCTATGGTAATTTGGTATTTATAGTAAAGTAGACTAATTAATGAGATTGGAAAGTGATTATATGAAGGAGAATGATAATATATGGAGTAAGAGGTAATTTAGGTGACCCATGACTATCCTTTCATAATTGAGCAGTTCTCTTATAATTTCTTCCTTTACCGTCGAGGTTGACTGGTCGAGTTCCGAGTCGAGTGTTGTGTTCGAGTGCCGGTCCGACTACCTTCCCATGCCAGGCTGATTGATTGGTTGACTACTCCTATTCTATATTCCATCATAAGGATCCTAATTTAATGTTTTGATCCTACTTTCTAGTCTTTCACACTTATATAAATGGCTTAGGATAATAGTTATAATGAACAAGACAAAAAACATAATTATTGCAATATATATTCCTTAGGTTTTTATTTTTTGTTCAGCATCTGCTATCAGAGACTCAGAGTTGTTACAACAGTTTCAACTTTCAACACACTTACCTCTGTTTTGCAACTTTATACACCTCAATTATTTTACAGGTACATGGTGGAGTTTTTGGTGAAAAACACTAAGGTGTTGTTGTATCAGGGGCAGTGTGACTTGAGAGATGGGGTGGTGTCGACCGAGGCGTGGATCAAGACGATGGAGTGGGAGGGGGTTGGAGAGTTTTTAGCAGCGGAGAGAAAGATTTGGAGGGTGAATGAGGAGCTAGCAGGATATGTGCAGAAGTGGGGGAATTTGAGCCATATTGTGGTGTTGGGTGCTGGGCATTTGGTCCCTACTGATCAGTCACTGAATTCTCAAGCCATGATAGAAAATTGGGTGCTGGAGAATGGGTCGTTTGGGAGTGAATCCATTCATGCCAAGCCCTCCGAATTGATTGGTGCACTCTGAGTATTACCATTTACCTGTCTGTAGTGCATTGTTAACGGCTTAACTTTTCAGATGGACGAATAACACGCACTAATTTTATTATAGTAATATTCAAATATTATTTTAATTACATTATAACTTCATTTGACAATAAACGTTATTGCATGAGTTCTGTTTTTTAGTTTCATTTTCTACACGTACTAATTTTATTTATGGCATGTTTGGTTCATGGAATAGGTCAGGAATGGAATAACATTCTTTGGAATAGACCTATTCTATTGTTTGATTGAGTCATTTTGTCATGGGAATAACATTCCTAGGAATGAGCTATTACCTTTGCAAGGAGAATAGTTATTCCTATGTGGGACATAGTATTAGCTATTCCCATACCAGTCGTTATATCGTGGATCGCGGTGCACGTGCACCGTGATAAAAAATGCGCCGTTTCTTTAAGTAAAGAAATGGCGCGTTGTTAAAGTTAACGGAGTGCATATTTGGTGTATTAATTATCAACTGACACTACAGTATATCTAAACTGATACTGCCTCACGTATTATTTTATATATTATCAACTGAAACTGCAATTCAATTGAAGTGAAACTGTAGTTGTGTTGAAATGAAACTACAGTGTATCTAAACTGACACTGCCTCACGTATTATTTTTATATTATCAACTGAAACTGCAATTGAATTGAAATGAAACAGTAGGTGTGTTGAAATGAAACTGCAGTGTATATAAAATTAAACTGAATAACATTTCACATTTTTGAGTGTATATTGTGTAATGAAGTTGTAGTTATATCAAAATGATCATGTAGTTGTGTTTTAATGAAACTATGGTGTATATAAAATAAAATTAAATAACATTTTCACATATTTTGGTGTTATAATATCGAATGAAATTGTAGTTATATTGAAATGAAACTGTAGTTATATCGAAATAAAACTACAGTGTATAAAAATGTAACTGAATAACAGAGTTACTTTTTGCGGAATGGCACGAAACAGATGACGCTTTTTTTCATTAAATAAAACGACGTCGTTTTGACGCGCGGTGCATAATCGATTATGCACCGCGGTGCATGATATAATTTGCCTTCCCATACCCCTGGGAATAACTTTTATATCACAAATACCAAAAATACACTTTGCACATTATATAATATTTATATTTAATAAATATAATGTATTATATAAATGTATATATTTAATTAATTATAATTTTTATCTATCAATAACTATATATTTAAATAAATAAATTATATATATATATATATATATATATATATATATATATATATATATATATATATATATATATATAATTAACTGTATAAGGCTCTTTAATTATGGAGCCTTGACTCTTAAATTAAGTAGCATGCCCATCTGCTTGGAACACTCTTAAAAACTGTTTTCTAAATGGAAAACATAATCATTTATTATCTATTTAGTTATATGTCACTATAACCACATTACTATGACTACATTCATTATCATCTTATTTTACTTATCACTATCTTCTATCTTTTCTACTTACTTTACTTATTTAAACATAACTTATTTGCTTACACTTTAAAGTTAGACATTATTTACATTATCAAAATTAAGAATTAAACTCTATATAATGTTTTAGATTTTGATTGAACTCAATAGATTATTAGTTCGAATATTTTTAATTATGTTACATCGTAATACAAGTTCGGTCCAGATATCGGATATTGAAATCTCTCATATAATAGAATTTAAAGTAAAAGTTATATATTCATATACATGTCATTCAAATGAATATATAAATATTAATATTATCTACCATCTCCCTTGTGGTCTGATGGTGCCCATTATAGATTTTTGAATGAAAGGTCCCAGGATCGATTCCCATCCCAAGCATGGGTTGGAATATTGTTGAAAAAATTGTCCTAGAAGTTTCCAGGATCGATAATATAAATTTTGTAAATAAATTTATTCCATTTAAACCAAACATATGTAAAAATATTTTGAATATAAGATCTAAAAATTACTCGAAATTAAACTTGTGCTAATTTTATAACATTAATCTTAAAAAATAATTTTGAAAAAGGGAAAATGACACTTTTTACCCCTGAATTATATGTTTATAGCACATTTTCCCCCTGAATTATTTATGTAAGCACATTAGCCCCCTCAATTATTTTAAAAGTGTCAGTTTTCCCCCTGTTATATTAAATTGACATTTCTACACTTAAAGTAAGCATGCATTTTATTTATTTTCTTCTCCAACAAACTATTGCTTATACATATGGATGACCACGGTTCGGTTCAAACTGAACTGGACACTATAGCAATCGAATTGAAAGTTTCAGGTTATAATTAAGATCCAGAACCCAATATTTGGATTTCAGTTTATTAAAATCATGAATAAAAAAACTGGATCCTGAACCGTGAACTGGCGGTTTGAATTGGAACAACTACTAGAATTAGCTTAAAATTAGAATTATAATATTTACAAATGGTGTATGTTCTTCTTCTTTTTTTTTTTTTTTAAAAAAATTTTTTTACATTTATTCTGATTCTTACATATAAGTATATATGACTGCGATTTGGTTTTGATTTTGAACTGTCAGTTCACAGTTCCGAATCCAGTTTGAACTTCTGGTTCAAACTTTATTTTAAAATTTGATTTTTTATTTTAAAAATAGTCTAAATTCAACAATAAATGTATTTTATTTTTTTCAGTTCGAAACATGAACCGATCGTTTCGGTTTGTGATTTTAATAAACTATAAATATCGGGTTTCAATTATCTTAATTGTAATCAGAATATTTCGGTTTGGTTGCTATAGTGTCTGTTCGGTTTGAACCAAATCATGGTCATAATCTGTTGGAGAAGAAAAATAAATGGAATATTTATTTTAAGGGTAAATATGTCCATTTAATATTTCAGGGGGGAAATTTGCCATTTGAATAATTCAGGGGAAAAAAATGCTATAAGTATATAACTTAGAGGGAAAAAGTGCTATTTTCCATTTGAAAAAATAAGTGTTAGTAAACAAGTTTTCTCAACAGAAAACAGAGAATGAACTGAAAAATTAGAAAACAGATAACATTTTTCTGTTAGTAAACGGATCCTAAGAGTTTAATGCTTAGCATTTACATTATTTTTAAATTCTAATGCAAAATTACAAACACATTTAAACTAATAAATATTTAAATAAACTTACGATGGAAGTATAAATAGGGCTGGCGGGTTATACGGGTGTGCCCACGGGGGTTACATAAGCCATGAGACCAACTTGTATAACACGAGTACCCCTTAGGGGCTAAACGGGACAACCCATTTGGAACGGATCAGAGAAATATACAACCCAACATGCTTAAACAAAGGCTAAATGAGCTCAACTCGGCAAATCAGGTCGTTTTTATAACTCTAAATATGGACACTCACTTCCAGTATCTAATTTTAGTTTAGATGGTTCAACCCACCCGATTAGCCCGACAACTCTAAGTTAGAGTTAGGGCCAAACCGAACCCGAGAATAAAATAATAAAATAACCGATTAGCCCGACAACTCGACAGGGCTAGCCCGAAACCGAGCGGGCTGGCCCGATTGACATTATTTTAATTCTATTAGAGTTTCATTTGATAATATACATATTTGTAATGTGATACACTATTGGTTCACGATAACACCATGGTCCACTGTATAACTAATCCTAACCTATTTTTTACCCTCCAGATTCCCATCACCCACACATTACATTATCGACCATAATCTACTTTAAATGGTGGACCATTGGCATAAACTTCATTTTTAATATATTTAAAATTTATTTTTAGTACATTGAATGTTCATTTTTGGGTATACTACTTGATGGGATATATACCCTGAAGGCTGGACGGCAATGACGATTTGGTCGATCAGTGACGGAGATAAACGCTGGAGAAGAAGAAGGATACGTATCGTCAAGGCCTAAGATGATTAATACTGACCTTGCTAGAATCAACAACTCCGAACGAGTCATTCTCGTTGATAAGGTCGACTCCGAGGACTCAAGTGAAGAAGGCGACTAGGAACTGATGGGGATAAGTAAGGGAGGCATCTGAATACTAAACAAAGAGGCGAGACCGAGTGGCGTAGGGAGTCGGCGACGAGTGATCAAAAGATGAAGACTAAGAAGACCGTTGAGATCAATTAAAACCCCTGATTAATGAGGAGTTAAACAACCATTAAAGAGTCAAATCGTGGGGGGAATGGTGGCCAACAATGATTAGTGCGCATTTAAAGCATTCAATACCCATTATTAGCTCATTAAATGTACTTACGTTGAATCTGAGTCTAACGTCACTCGGATTCCTATAAATAGTCTCTCAAGGCACTGTAAAAGGGGTTAAGCTTTCAAAATATAGAGGAGAACTTTTAATCAACGTTGCAAGCATTTTTATCCATTCCGATGATCCACCATCTTTTCCGGTTGTGTTGGACTTTCGGTAGGCTTCCCAAAAGTCTAGAAACCAACACTGGCGCCGTCCGTGGAGAAATTGACAAAAAGTCACGTGTCCTCTTCTATTGGAAACTTCGGAAAAATTAAGGAAAAGCTCACGGCAAAGAAAAAATACGATAAGAAATGGCAAGTGGAAGAACACATAGATTTGCGTGATCGGTTGAGCCGTCAAAATTCACGGGAGCAAGTGGGTAGTCCACCTCACCAAGAGGTACCCGCGCAAAGCCAAAGGATAATAGAAACTCAGCAGATACCGCCACCTCCACGACCTCCGGCTGTACCTGCGGCGGTTCCCATAACGCTGGTCCTAATGTAAGTAATCGCACAAGCAGTTGAGGCCCATGTTCGGGGGCAGGTAGTTCCTCCCATGCCAGTCGTGTAAAGAGCCGATCGCGTGAGACCCTATGAACATGGGGGTCGAGATAGAGAAAATCAACGACCAAACTCAATACACTCAAGGTTGGGGCCGGAAGGTTCTCGTCGCTCAGCCCATGAAAGACTCGGTGAACGAGGGGCTGCCCGAGTCCCCAACCGACAAAGGGATAGGGTTGTTGAAGACTCCATATTGACACAAGAGACCAAGAACATACGAGAGCGGAGGAGAGAAACTGTGCGAAGAAGAGATGCAGAATCACAAAGGGAGGGGAGTGCCAAGTCCATTGGAAAACAGGCTGGGAATCTAGTTGAAGTGGCCATCCTGGCCCGCGAGGTGCGAGATTTAAGGGAGTGACTGGATGAGAAATCCAAGTCCCCTGCTCGCGCTTTGCTCAACGCAATGCCTTTCACACCTGAAATATGGGCTTATAAGGCGCCGGCTAAGTTCAAATTCCCAAAGCAATCCACCTTTGACAGGACGGGAGACCAAAGGGAGCACGTAGTAGGGTATTAGGCCAAAATGCAAGTGTTAGGGGTCAAGGGCCCGATCTTATGTCGAGCCTTTTTGCCGACCCTGAAAGGGTCTGCCCAGAGATGGCTCATGTCACTCCCACCTCGATCGATCGGGAGCCTCGAGGAGTTAGCCAATCAGTTCCTGACCAACTATGCTGCAAACATCAAGCCTAGGCGCGACTTGACACACTTATCTAGTATCTATCAAGATGAGGGCGAGACCTTGAGGGCTTACTTGACGAGATGGCAGAAGGAAATGCAGACGTAGAAGAAGTGGGGGACCAGACGGCTCTTACATTTTTTTTATAGAGTCGCTCCGGTCTGGTAATCTATACAAAGATTTTCGTGATGATCGACCTAAAACTTACGCTGAGGCCATGCACCGGGCAAACAAGTGGGCTGATACAAAGGAGGCTCTGAAAACTAGAGACAACTCGAGTCAGGCGGGTCCAGTTATAAGTGTTTGGTTAATCAGCTTTTTGTAATTCCAAAATGTTAAAATTCAAAAAGATACTCAAAGAAACTTTTTCAATTAGCTTTTTTATAAAAGAAATTATCTCAATCAACTATCAGCTAACAACTAATTTACCAAACACCTTTTTACAATCAACTAATGTTATCAACTCGTCATATCCTCTAACAAGTATCAGCTAACAACCATTTACCAAACAGGGCCTATGTGTTTAATATCTAATCTAAAATCATTTGTATGAGACTATGAATATGCATTTGGGAAACTCACAATCACTGTCGGAAAATGTGCACGAATTTAATCAATAGGGCGTTAGCAAAAATCAAACTCGTGACCTTCTTACTACGGGAGTCATGCCCCTCACTCGTACATATTTTTAGGGTCATTTGATGATAATTTTAAATTTAAGAGAAAGTCTTTTTTTTTTTAATCGAAGGGATGGGGGACCCGAAACGGGAAAAGGCTAAGCACTTTCCTAAACCTTGTGCATGCATGCAATGTGAGACAAATTATGTCACATGTGTAACACCCCTGATTTTAGCAAAAATTTAAAACCTTAAACATAAAGATAAATCTATCCATAAAACTAGAACTACAGAAAAGACAAGCTACGCTATCTCGATCCACATCTAACGCGCTCTCTCGGTCTACTCAAAACCTGTTAAACATAAGGGATAACACCCGTCAACGAATAAAGCTGGTAACCCACCATTACGCGTTGAGTAACATATAATATAGATATAGAGAAAAGCATTTGAGACTTTGGAATACAATATATAATTCTTTAAAAAAGTGGAAGGAACAACATAAGACTCATCATAAAGTCACTCTCAACCAAAGACCAATCCCAACAAATTACTCAATGATCAACAAGATCGACAGAAACAACATGCTCAACAACAAGATATATCAAGCGATAATCAATCAAGAGACAATCATAAGTCACACTCATAAACCATGAGAGACAAGATTCACAATCAAAGATGAGCACCAAGTTCCAACCTTATGCCCTGTTCCAACCATTCTCTCCAGTCCAACCTTATTACAGTTCCAACCTTTACCTCTTAGTGCCACCCTGTATATCGAGTCCAACCTTATTCCTCCGGAGCGACCCGCTCCCCGCCTGCATCCAACAGCTTTAACCGCCAAACGGGGACAATCGTAGTGTCAATAATCATGTAGAATAGTACTAATCACGTGATAGTCTATCTCCTTTCATTATTGCCCACCAATCATATATCATTACATAGTCCTCATCATAGAGGATTGAGGCTCATCAATAGCCCAATCAAGTATCAACAAACGTGTACAACATATGTACAAGATTACATCAAGGAATACACCCGATAGATTTCAATGAAAGGCATGAATAGACCATCAAACAACGATACATCAATGATAGACTTTAATCCAAAGACTACCATGATTGGCAACACAAGTTGCCAATCCTCATTAGGAACAAACGAACAACCCATACTAGCATCAACAACATTAAGACTAGCATGTAGATCAAAAGGAGAAACATAACGGTTCATCCGAACCTCAACGACTTCACATTAATCCAACGAATCACCATGTTGGACCATAAGCACGATTCAAGACTCATAATCCTATCACGGATACTTAGAACACTGTTCTAGACATACGAAACATCAAAGGAGACACACAAGTGCACAACGGAGGCCAAAGCATCACGTACCAGTGGGTGGACAACCACTCGCCACACCTCCTTACAGGTACCAGCGGGTGGAACCACGGGTGGACCTCCACCCGCGGCTCTGCCCGCCGGTCACCACCATACCACCCACGGGTGGAACGGCGGGTGGACAGCCACCCACTGTTCCGCCCGTGGGTACACGTACCCAGGGGAGAAATTCCCTTCGGGGAAAAACATCAACAAGGCCATGCTCAAGTCCAAAATACCCAAAGACTCACATTCAACAAGGAAATGACTTGAACACATGAATAGCTCAAAAGATAGCATTTAAGAACCCTAGATACAAGCTCTAACATGCATAAACACAAGATTATGCATCAAATCTCACAAGAACATCAAATAGAATGTCAAGAATCATCATAGCAAGTTCAAGATAGGTTTTGTAAAGCATGGGTTACCTTTGTAGACCAAGATACACTTTCTTTTTAGCCCCTAAACTTCTTCTTGAAGTTCATCCTCAACCAAAACTTCTCAACACAACCAAGCATACAAAGAAAAACCACAACTTAGATAAAGACTAGGTAAAGATACTCAAAAACACCGACTAAGCTAATATCTTACCCTTCCTAGTGCTTTAATGGTGGAAATGTGGAATCTTGGAGAGTTCTCTTGCAAGGATGAAGGTGGATTTTACTTGGCTTGGAGAGAAAGCTAGACTTTCTAGATAGAAGGTAGAGTGTATAGTGTTTTCTTTTCCAAGATAGGAAATGAAGTGTAGTCTTGCTAGGGTGAAGCTTGAATGCCAAGTAAGGGTGAAAAGGCTAAAATACCCTTACTTTCTCAAAAAGGGCTAGGAAGATTTCAAAAGGCTAGGTACAACTTATAAAGCTCAAGGTCTTTTCATTTGACTAAACCAATTGACCAAGGAATTGGTCAACTTAAGTCCTCCGACTTTATAATTAAGAAATTGGAAAGGAAAATTCACAAGGAGGTTTAGAATTAATTACACAATTAATTCTGTTTAAGAATTGGATTTTCAGGGTGTCACAACATGAAAACATAAATACGTGACAATCAGGATCATAATATAAACACTAACCTCCAGCCATAGTGCTTCATGTTGTAGAAGATTGAGTAGTCCTAGACTGCCTGTGGAGTTCGCGTGAATATCTCTCGTTTTGTCTCTCACTTCTATTCAACTCTCTCTAGATGGTGTATGAGGAATGAATGTCAAGAGTGAGAGGACTAGGGACCTTAAATAACCACATGCCATCAATATGGTAGTTGTATGTCATTAGGCCTCCTAAACCCTAACTACACTCCTAGTCATAAATGAAGTCTAGCTATTAGTGTTGCACCATACAATAAACACTTAATATTATCATAACTTATCCTAATGTAATAATAATAATAATAATAATAATAATAATAATAATAATAATAATAATAATAATAATAATAATAATAATAATAATAATAATAATAATAATAATAATAATAATAATAATAATAATTAATAGTTAATAGGAAAACGTTACATTCTCCGACTTGGTGCAAACACCATAACCCAAGAATAGAAAAACACCAATCATAGTGATATGTTTTACTTAATATGAGTTGTATCCATTATGATCAAATACAAACTGCCCGTGAGCACTTAATTAGGAAACCAAACTTAATGAAACAAACACTATGTTCATTTCAAGTCCAACTGAAGTACATTTTCTCAGTAATATAAAGCAAAATAAAGGTGTACACACTTAAGTGAGAAAAATGTCTGAATGCAAAAGAATTTTATTAAAACTGAATGTATATTCAAATTACAAAGTGGGTGAAAGCCCCATTTTTTGAACCAGATTCTTGAATTTAAATGGAGGCATGCCTTTAGTCAAAGGATATGCTAACATCAAATAAGTACTAATGTTCTCAATAACCACAATTTTTTCTTTAACACGCTCCCTAATGGCTAAGAACTTGATGTCGATGTGCTTACTTCAACTTCCACTTTTGTCATTCTTAGATAGGAAGACTGCAGTTGAGTTGTTACAATAGACTTTCAATGGCTTAGATATAGAGTCCATAATTCTAAGCCTAGAGATAAAATTCTTTAGCCACACACCATGTGAAGTAACCTCGAAACGGGAAACGAACTCGGCTTCCATGGTAGAAGTAGCTATTAAGGACTGTTTAACACTTCTCCATGAGATACCATACTTGACTCCCACTCACCTTCTGGTATATACAGTGATCTAGGGGATTTTTCAACAAAACCAAATGAAAAAATTACCCCATAGAACTTGATATACCATTGACGGGAAGCTTGTTTTAGACCGTATATTGATTTTTTAAGCTTACATACTAAATTCTCACCACCCCTAGAAGAGAAACCTTCAGGTTGTTTAATATAAACCTCATATTCTATATCACCTTTAAGGAAAGCAATTTTTACGTCCATCTGTTCCAACTCAATATTAAAATGTGCAATTAAAGCTAGAATGACTCGAAGTGAATCTTTTTTTTGATACATGAGAAAAGGTCTCCTTATAATCAATTCATTCGTTTTTAGTAAATCCCTTTGTAACAAGTCAGGCATTATATCTCTCAATGTTGCCTAATGAGTATCTTTTACTCTTAAAGACCCATTTACAACCAATGGTCTTAACCCTATTAGGAAACTCAACCAGATCCCAAACTCCATTGCTCTTCATGGAATTCATTTCATCCTTCATGGCTTCAAACTATAAGTCAGACTGTGCATAATCTGTGGCTTGAGAGAACGTTTCAAGATCATTTTAAGCTCATATATCATTTTCTTGTAGATACAAAACGTACTAACTAGGAATTGTTGATCATCTTATCACAGTGGACCATCTTAAAGTTGGAGCTCCACCACCTTGCAAAGGCTGCGGGGCAACTACCTCTTCAGGAATTAAGGGCAGTTCTTGAATTGACTCAGCCTGCATTGATTCAGGAATTTGTTGTAAATCTTGAATTGGTTCAACCATTGGTTCAAAATCTGGTTCAAGAAATTGTTGCAAGTCCTGAACTAGTTCTTCCAAAGTCTGAGTCTCAACAACTTGTGGATTATCAATAGTAGGTTGTATATCTGCAGGAGGAACTGAAAGAGCATTACGTATAAGTACAACCCCATTAGATGACGTAGAAGGTTGAGAACCAGTATGATTGAAGGAACGAACTAAGTCTTTAAATCGATCTCTCCCACTCATCGAGTCATCTTCATGAAACTTAGCGTTCCTTAATTCCACTATCCTAGTAGTATGAGATGGACAATAAAACCTATAACCCTTAGAAGATTGTGCATATCTAATAAAGAAAACACTAGTGGTCTTTGGGTCAAACTTCTTTTCATGTCGGTTATATATCCTCAGCTCATACGGACATCACCATACACGCATATGTTGTAAACTCGGTTTCCAACCTTTGAATAATTCAAAATGTGTCTTAGGGACAACCTTGGTTGGAACATAGTTTAATATATACATTTTTGTCTTAAGTTCTTCAGCCCACAATTATTTTGGAAGTGTAGAGTTGCTTAGCATACTTCCTACCATATTCGGAAGGGTCTGGTTTCTTCTTTCAGCAACACCACATTGGTATGGAGAACTTGGCATAGTGTACTGGAAAACAATCCCATGATCTTGAAGAAACTTACCAAATGGACAAGGTGTTTGTCCATTTTCAATATATCTACCATAGTATTCATCACCCCTATCAGATATAACTATTTCTATTTTCTTGTTACATTGATTTTCAATTTCGGCTTTAAATAATTTAAAGGCATCCAGTGCTTCAAGTTTGTTATGAAGTAAATAACATAGGTAAATATTGAAAAGTCATCAATGAAAGCGATGAAACACTTCTAACCAGACATGTCCATATCAGGACAACATATACTAGTATGAATGATTTCCAACAACGTTAAACTTCTATTGACATATTTCTTTGACTTGTTTTTCTTCTTACCCGTAATGCAATCAACGCAAGTCTCAAAGTCAATATAGTCTAGAGTAGAAAGTACTCCATCCTTTACCAACCTTTTAATTCATTCAAGGGAGATATGACCTAATCTTCGGTGTCATAACATTGAGGAACTTTTGGTAAAACTGCACCATTTAGTGTCGTTTTGAACATGTAAAGAATTATAAATTAAACCATGCTTTAAGTTAAGATGATAAAGACCATCAGACAATATACCATTACCAACACAAGTAGAATTATGAAATAACTTGAAATACTTGGCATTAAATTCAAATTTGAATCCGAAGGGTACAAACTAGTCTTGAAATTGAAACTAAGTTCATTGAAAAACTAGGAACATAAAATGTCTTATCTAATGTCAAAACAAAACTATTATTCAAAACTAAAGTGCAAACTCCAACAGCTTCAACTGGTGATCCAATATTGTTTCTAGAGAAGATGTTACACTCAGTTCCCATTGGCCGTCTCAGATTTTGCATATCATGCAAACAGTTACTTGCTCATGAGTAACTGCACAGGCTAACAAAAGCTGTTACTATTGGAGTCTAAGCTCATAAAACATCATAAAAGGGGAAGCAATCCCCGGTGTCTACGCACCATCAATAGACAACTGAAATCTAGCTACTACAAAAACCACCGAACTGTCTAACATAGGAGAGACACTAATCTAGCCTCAAATAAAGTCATTAGAGCTACACATACTACTATATGATGCGCGCTCACATCATGAATTGGGCCCACCAGAAAGGGGTTATAAAACATGTAAGAAATAAACTCGTTAGCATATAACTCTAAGTATAAAGCCACTCAACCCTGTAAAATACTATAGATATAGGTTGGAAAATGTTTTGCATTCATACACATTCTCAAGTATGAACATAAACAATCAAGACACTTAGTCAATAGATCTCAATAGATATACATATATACTTCTATATGCTCAACAATCTATGTTCTCATATCAACAGGTATCAACTCATAACTCATACTCTTGCACATAACATGTACTGGAAATAGATACAGATCTTTTATAAGCTACTATGCACATCTTGCAATCATACTGGTGCTTTCAAGATAGATACTGACATGAACTAATGCTAACAGATAGGATTATGCTTTCATGCTAATACTCAAATAATGAATGATACCTTACTTCTCATATAAACAAGATAGGACATATGATATGCCATGATATAACTAAGGATATTATGCTATATGTATACTTATACTCTCGCTCTTTATTTAAAAAGAAATACTTTTCTGTAGAGGATCTCTGTTGAGTCACTTGACTTGCTTTTCTCTTCTTTCTTTCTATCTTTCTTTCTCTCTTTCTTTCTTTCTGAACTCGTGGGAGAGGTAGGAACTTCACGAATCGTGAATGGACCTATCCGGGCTCGGCAATCTGGCCGGCTTAATACTCATCTCGCCCACAGAACTGGTACTCGTGGTACTTTTAACTCTGTGGAATCAGGCATCGTACTTTTAGTGTGCTCACCCCCTAACTAGGATTCCAAGCCTAGCGGGTAGTATCGAACCTAGCAACTCGGGATTGTTCTACCAAGTTACTTCTAGAATAAATTGTAAGTCATCTGTGACCGTTTCTTTCTTTTTCTTTACTGATTCTTTTCTCTGTTTTTTTGATGACTTTACCGATCTTTTCTCAGTTTTTTCGGTGACTTTATCGATCTTTTCTCTGATCATCCAAAACGACATAGTCCAAAGGGGAGCCTCCAAAACATAGATTTTTCTCAGTTTACATAAATAGCATATATATCTCATGCAACTTCTCTTTCTCATATTTGAAATCTAATTAACATTCAAGCTTCTCAATGCACATATATATCTCATATAACTTCTCTTTCTCATATTGAAATCTAATTATCATGCAAGCTTCTCAATGCACATATATATCACATATAACTTCTCTTTCTCATATTGGAAATCTAATTATCATGCAAGCTTCTCAATGCATATAGATATAGATTTTCCAAAATAGATATAAGGATTTGAAAATAGACAAGGGCTTCACTTTGAGCCTTTACTGTAATTAATCTTTAAAAGTGGTAAAAAATAACCTTTTCAATGCAAAGCTTGGAATACACTGACTTATGCAAGAAACCTCAATAATCTCAACAATCCTTCTACTCAAGAGTTAAACAACGCAATTAGCACAACTACTCAAATAATCTTGTAGTCAGATGCAAACATAATCCTTCACAAACTTAAACTTAAAAGCCAAACAATTACACAGAGGCCAATTTTCATACTTGTCTGCTAGACATGCTTATACTCAAAATCAAACAAATATAACTCATACTAGCGCGTCGTTACGAGCCCGAGTGTCTGAGCCTCATGGGCCCATGAATCCCGGTCTGAAACAACACATAGTTGAGCCTCAAAGGGCCCTGCCTTCTTCTAGTTTAGCCTAGCGGATCTAGGTGACGGGGCTTGAGAAGCCCCGTCACTTGGCTCCGCCAAGCAACGGATTGGAGTGACGGATCTCCCTTAGAGCCATCACTCTGGTCCGTTGGTTCACGGATCTAGCCAACGGATCTCTCCTAGATCCGTGGGCTAGGGCCGCAAGGTCAACTGGTGAACCAGACAGTGTGCACCAGATGTCTTCTTCTCCAAATTTCTCAACTCAGAGCTCAACCAAACATTTCCAGACAACCAAGAATAAAACATATAACATCATCAACACACAATAAACTTATCAACATGCATTCTCAAACATTTCTAAGCATCTAATATCAGGAAATCTAACATTATAGGGCTAAAATAATAGCTTTGGGAATCCATGGTTTATACCTTGAGCTTGTTATCCTCTACCTCAAGAACTTCTCTTCTATGTCATCAAACTTGGTTTCCTTCTTCACCATCTAGGACTCCAAGACCACACAAACAACAACATATATACACAGGCACATTCACTGTGATTAAAAGCTAGGAAAAAGGGAAATGGGGGAGAAGAAGAAGGAAGAAAATGGAGAAGAAGCTTACTCCCAAAAGTTGAGTCTCCTAAACTAGCTAGATGTTCTCATTTGAAGGAATGAAGAAGATGATGATAGAAGGGGAGATATACTAGAAAGACAGAGGATGTTGGCTGCTGATTTTTATGGAATGAATAGTGTAGCTAGGGTTGGTTCTCAACACTCAGATTTATAATTTTATAACATGTGAAATTTGGTCCAAAGTTTAGGTTAGGAAATTGGATCATGAATACTCTTGGGCTCAGACAAAATCATTTGGACTTTAGAGAATAAAAACATTTGGGCTGAAAGTTTGGGTCCAAAAACATGGCTATCAATTTCACAGGTTCCACTCAGATTGACCTTTTGGGTCAAAATATGGTACATGAATATACCCAATACTTAGGATTTTCGAAATAAGCTACTATTTGGTGTTGAATTAATAAAAATCACGATTTAAAATATTTAATTTATACACCTGTTTTAGAAAATCTATTGAAGGAGTAAAAATAATTATTTTGGAATAAAATAGAACTTAGGAAAATAATTTTTTTTTTTTGTCACATTCTACCCTCCTTAAAATAAGCTTCATCCTCGAAGCTAAGGTCAAACGAATTGAGTTTCTCAAAAATGGAATTTCTTCTAAAAGGATAACTCGGGAATGTTGCAAAAAGATCTTAAGATGTTGCAAGACTGAGCTTAGGAATGGTTTTAGAGAGTAGGAATTCTGAATAGGCATGCAAGCACTCATAGTTCTTAAGTACTAATCATATTCCAACTACTAAATGGAATTTACCAAAGCTTAAAGGAAACTTAAACGATTGCCTCGGGCCAAAGTCCCTTTGAACACAACCTTGATAACCAAAGCTCAACCTCGCCCCTGATGGGCCATCTCCGAAGGGTCCTCGATTCAAACTCTGGATTCAACACTTGTCATCCATGGGTGAAGTTAGAAATACCTTGATTCATTCTTTTACCAAGTGAGGAGAATTCTAACTCCACACTCCTTTGTAGTTCATGCATCACTTATAACACGAGTTCTTAATCTTGACCTTTCTTTGTTCTTGTCTCTTTCAACCTTGATCGTCATTCATAGAAGCATTGCTAGAATCCACTATCTCATAATTTTCCTCATTACTCTCCTTATTCTTAACGTCCTTACCACTTCTTCAATCTCAACACTTTGAACTTCTACATTTCTTGCATGAAATTTGAAGGCGATTCATAAACATTTTCCTTCTCACTCGATAGCAACTTGTTAATCTTCACGAGGGTAAGATACTCACAATCTCAATCTAATACAGATCATAACATCTCTTGTTTGGAGTATTAAGTACTTCCCTTACATATCGTTTACCTTTCTCACCCATCACAGATATATTACATGTAACAAGATCCAATCCTCATAACACTATCATGTTCACTTCAATCATAGCTAATAAACTTCAACCACTACAACCACCACATTTGATCATCATCAATTCCTCATTGTTGCTTAATCCTCCACTATCATTAATAAACATATTCAACCCTCATCATCGCCTAGTCATTATATTCATCATTCGGTCTCTATCATCAAACTAGTCATAATATCATAGTCACATCTTTCCTAACATACATGGTAAATCATCTTAGAGGTAGGTCAATCCATTTGTCTACTTAGTGGGGTCCAACTCAATCTTAGTTCTCTTTTACGATAGGCAAATTGTAGTAACTCCCTTTCAATCCGAACTAATGTATTCCTTTTATAATTTCTTTGCTAACTTCAGGAACATAACTTAACCAATTAATGAGTACTTTATCCAAATATTCTTGATAATACAGACTATCATTTACTTCATCTGTCAAGTGATTCAAGATAGAGTGTCGTGCCTCCAATAACAGAAGATCTTTAACTATCCTTGCTACTTTTACCAATTTGTTGCTTACATCTTAATAGTCTTGTTCACCTTCTCTATTTCAAGAGAATTCACACGCGATGAATTACGATCATACTCCTTCAATACGCTTTAAATACTTATCCGCTTTAGTTGGTATTGCCAACCTACAAGTCTCTTTTTCCCAGATCTCTTCTAAGATTTCTTATGGTCCAATAAACTCTGAGTTTTTGATTTGCTCTTCTTACTGATCTTCATCGTTTCCTTTCAGACGAAACTCTTGGCAATACTTTCTTTCCTGCCTTAGCCAACGATATGTCCCTTCAAAAATCCTTCGATACAAAGTCTCATTCTTATTCAAGAATTTCAACGATTGAACTAATCCTTTAGGTTTACTTCTACCAATCTTAGTCGTTTAATTGTTCAATCATTCTATCATGAGTTCAACTACCTCTTATTTCATTCTCATTACTATAATTCTTCTTTAAGTTCTCACATATCTTATCATCCCTAAATCTACATTCTTTTACTTGTCCCTTCTTACTTAATTCATTCCTTAGTTTCTTCACACTTCATAGTATCATACGACTTACTTACAACATTTCTTCCTATCCTCATATATCTCAAAGTCCAAAGTTACTATCCATCGTCTTAGACTACACTCTTTCGAAGTTCACAACTCCTAGCTCATCTCATTTTTATCTCCTTAAAGATAAATGGAACTGGCTTCATGTTTGTGTAGCCCAATCTTAAGTTCTAATTCTCTATGCTCAAAGTTTAACTTTTATTCTTTGAGTTTAACCTTTGAAGATCTCTTCACCATCAATCCAAAAGCATCCACTTGGCGTGATTTGACCTCTTCTTGTTGCATCAACATCTACACTTGTATTTTCTTCACGATTGAGAACCTTTAAACCTTAGTCTTTAAGCTGACATTGCTTCTTTCTCTTCATATCCGTATTTACTTGCATAGAGATTTCACCTCAACTCTTGAGGTTAGCTTAGATCTTGCAGACGATACCACATGAGTGATGATGTTGATTCCTTCTAGCGAAGGCTGCTACAGTTGACTCCAAACCGCGAGTAGAGTAGCCTTCTTCATCAGGTTCTTCGGTTGTCTAGATGCATATGCTACTACCTTACTACTTCGCAACAATAGACATCCAAACTCTTTTTTTTTTCTTCTTACTCAGGTCTTTAACAAAGCTAAACAAAGCAGCTACTTAACTAAAAAAAATGAACTTACCAGGTAGGTGTACACCATCAGGGTGCAACATCCACAAAACTCACTTAGAAAATATAAAGCACAACTCTTACACTTATCAATTTAGCAAAACTTATCACATAACTTTCAACTTCTGAGGATAAAATAAACTGAATGCTAAACAAATTAGATAGATATAATCATGTTATGCATGCACATGAAACTCACAATCTCACCGCGTTCCTATACATAACTGATAAACTCAAAAGAACTTCCTAGCTTGAAAATCTTATACTTAAACACTTAGCTTATAGTCAAACTCTCTAGGCTCAAGTAAGGCAATCTTTCTCACCTATAACTTAAAACTTAAGACTCATTTCTTTAACTTTAACCACCGTAGGGCTTCAACCTAGGGCTCTTATACTAAATCTCATAGTTCAGTTCTCTTTGTCCTAGCGGTTCGTACCGCTTTGATACCAACTTGTAACACCCCCTTTTTGTAAACTCTAGAGCCCAAACATTAAACATTCTAAATAGGATTAAAATAAACTAGGATAGAATCCAAAACATAATCTGAGGGTAAGTGTTACCGCCACAGTTACCCGCTCATGAGTAACTGCACAGGCTAACAAAAGCTGCGACTATTGGAGTTTAAGCTCATAAAACATCATAAAAGGGGAAGCAATCCCCGGTGTCTATGCACCATCAATAGACAACTGAAATCTAGCTACTTCAAAAGCCACTGAACTGTCTAACATAGGAGAGACACTAATCTAGCCTCAAAACAAAGTCATTAGAGTTACACATACTACTATACGATGTGCGCTCTCATCATGAACTAGACCCACCTGAAAGGGGTTATAAACATGTAGGAAATAAACCCGTTAGCATATAACTCTAAGTATAAAGCTACTCAACACTGTAAAATACTATAGATTTAGGTTAGAAAATGTTTTGCATTCATACACATTCTCAAGTATGAACATAAACAATCAAGACACTTAGTCAATAGATCTCCATAGATATACATATATACACTTCTATATGCTCAACAACCTATGTTCTCATATCAACAGGTATTAACTCATAACTCATACTCTTGCACATAACATGTACTGTAAATAGATACATATCTTTTATAAGCTATTATGCACATCTTGCAATCATACTGGTGCTTTCAAGATAGATACTGACATGAACTAATGCTAACAGATAGGATCATGCTTTCATGCTAATACTCTAACAATGAATGATACCTTACTTCATCAAAACACAATAAACTTATCAACAAGCATTCTTAAACATTTCAAAGCATCTAATCTCAGGAAATCTAACATTATAGGGCTAATATAATAGCTTTGGGAATCCATGGTTTATACCTTGAGCTTGCTATCCACTACCTCAAGAACTTCTCTTCTATGACCTCAAGCTTGGTTTCCTTCTTCACCATCTAGGACTCCAAGACCACACGAACAAAACCATATATACATATATACATTAAATGTGATTAGAAGCTAGGAATAAGGGAAATGGAGGAGAAGAAGAAAGGAGAAAATGGAGAAGAAGCTTACTCCCAAAACTTGAGTCTCCTAAGCTAGCTAGATGTTCTCAGTTGAAGGAATGAAGAAGATGATGATAGAGGAGGAGATATACGAGAGAGACAGAGGATGTTGGCTGCTGATTTTTAAGGAATGAATAGTGTCGCTAGGGTTGGTTCTCAACACTCAGATTTATAATTTAACATGTGAAATTTGGTCCTAAGTTTAGGTTAGGAAATCTGATCATTCTCCACTTCTTGTTCGGCCACACACACGTCCTCTGGAAGTTGTGAATAAGCCCTTTAGATTTAATTTTGCTTGGTCCACTCACCCCACATTTCTGCCTCTAGTTCATTTAACTTGGAATGAGGACCATGATGTAGTATCAACAATGTTGCAAAAATCGCGCCTAGGCGCCGCCGCGAAGAAGGCCAAAATCGGCTGGCCGGTCGGCGATTTTTTTTTTTTTTTTTAATGTCGGAAAAGTTTCGGAAGGCATAACTTTTGACTCGGTTGTCCGATTCGGACAATTTTTTCGGTTTGGTCCACTAATTTCTCAAAAAAATGCTTCTTTAGCTCTTAATTTTAGTTTTTTATATATTTAGATGGTTTAAACAATCTTTTGAACAATTTTACAACCACTTTTGTAAATAGTTTCTATGAAATAACTATGAAAACCTTATGTTTTAGTACTAAATTTTGAAAATTTTTAATTAATTTTTTTTTTAAATTAAAAAAAAAAAAAAAAAAAAAAAAATCGGCGGCGCCTAGGCGCCGATTAATCGTCGCCTTAGGCGCTAGGCGCCTAGGGGGCGCCTAACGTTTTTTGCAACATTGAGTATCAAACAACCAGGCTATGGCTGCTGCGTTTACAACATGGAATAGGAACACCTTTGGTAACATATTCCAAAGAAAGAAACATCTGCTAGCAAGATTGGGAGGAGTCCAGCGCAGTTTAGCTTCTAGTGTCCGATCAGATCTGTTAAGACTAGACAAGAAACTGAGATTGGAATTAGAAGAAACATTATACCAAGAAGAGTTGGTTTGGTTCCAACGCTCTAGAGAAGAGTGGATCACCTCAGGAGACCGCAACACACCCTTCTATCATGCTGCAACCATGGCTGGCAGCAAAAAGGCAAAAGTCACATCTCTGAAAGATGATCACGGCAATTGGATTACACAGGACAGAGAGGTGGCGGTTCATGTTCGCGAGTATTTCATCAGCTTATTTTCTGAGGACCTACATAATAGTCCTGGGGCCTCTTTGCGTGGTTATTTCCCCAGAATACATGAGAATGAGTGGCAAGTTATCAACGCCAAGTTTGAAATGGAAGATGTCAAGCAAGCCCTTTTCGATATGCCTCCTTGCAAGGCTCTGGGTCCGAATGGTTTCACAGCAGGTTTCTATCAAAAAGCCTGGAGCACAGTAGGGGGCAGCCTCTTGAAATTGGTACAGACATAGCAGGAATTGTTGGCATGGCAAAGGTAACAGACCTGGGAAAGTACCTTGGCTTGCCTTCGATACACGGGAGGCTCAAAAAAGAATCCTTTGCGGGATTACTGGAAAGGATGCAGATGAGATTAACTGGGTGGAAATCAAGAACACTTTCTTTCGCGGGTAGACAAATCCTTGCACAATCCGTTCTTTCAACTATTTCGTATTACACGATGCAGACATCCCTAATCCCAGCTGGTTTAATTGATTCTATGGAGAAACTCATCAGAGATTTCTTATGGGGAAGCAAAGTAGGTGAAAGAAAGGTTCATTTGGTCAATTGAGATGTGGTGACGAGAAGCAAATCCGCTGGTGGTTTAGGCATCCATAGGCTAGAACCAATGAATCGCGCCTTCATGGCCAAACTGGGTTAGAAGCTTCTTCAAAATGACGACTGTTTTTGGGTCAGGCTTTATAGAGCTAAGTATGCGGCCTCTTCTACAGACTTTTCTTCATGGCGCTCCAAACCTAACAGCTCCAACTCATAGAGAGGCATCCTAAGAGCTAGATCCCTTCTCCAGGAGGGTATCCGTAAGCAAGTGAGAAATGGTAAAGGAACTTTGTTCTGGCAGGATAGGTGGATTAAGGACAGACCCTTGAAAGAATTGGTACTTTCTGAGCTGACTGACTTGGAGCTAGGAAGAATGGTCGCAACCTACTGGATTCCTGAAAGGGGATGGGATTGGGATCAATTGAACCATGTTCTACCCGAGGAGGTATTAAGATGCTAATGATAGCATTGGCTGGTCTAAAGATTCATCTGGAATTTTCACGGTTAGTTCTGCTTATGAAATAGCTACGGGTGGATCAGCCCCGACGGAAGCAGCCAAGTGGAACAGTATATGGAAGTTGAAGGTCCCGAATCGTATTCGTGCATTCCTTTGGCTGGTGGCTCATGGTAGGATCATGACGAACAACAACAGAATGAAAAAGGGATTGACTACTTGCGATAAGTGCTGGGTATGTCGGGATTTAATTGAAGATATAGACCATGTTTTGCGGTCATGTCCGGCAGCAAAGGAACTCTGGAAAGCAGTACTATCGGAGGGCTTTGAGAGAAAGAACTTGCTTCCTTTCATCGTATGGTTGGAAGATGGAATAATAGGAAAATGGGCAGGTAATGTTCCTCTCAACACAAATTCCCTGTTCGCCATTACATTATGGTGGATTTGGAAATGGCGGAATGAAGCTGTGTTTAACAACAATATGAAGCCCATACGGTTTAAAATCTCTTGGATCAAAACACAGTATGAGGAAGCAAATAAGGCTTTTGCGAAAGGCACGAGCTCTTTGAATCCTCAGTCTTCTTTATCTTAGAAGCAGCTGTGCTGGGCAAAACCACAGGATGAGTATGCGAAGCTGAATGTTGACAGGCCTGTCCAGTGTAACTCTAACAAAGCAAGTTGTTGTGGCTTAATTCGTGATAGCTCTGGAACTTGAACTCAAGGTTTTGTGTATAATATTGGGAGTTGCTCCCCTTTCGAAGCTGAGGCCTGGGCCATAGTAAAAGGTATATAGTTAGCCATCTATATGGGTAATAGTAATATGATTATTGAGAGCGACTCTGCCGAATGAGCTGTTAACTTCATCAAGAGCGGCAATCCCCCTCGCATTGCGGCTCACAACATCTTGGCTGCCTGCAGAAGAGAGCTTTGCAGATTTGAGAGCTGGCACATTGAAGCCATAACTAGAGAACAAAACTATGTTGCCGATCGACTTGCGCTTTTCTCCAGAAACTTTCCCCCAGGCATGCATGTGCTAGCCTCCCCTCTTGAAGAACTGCTTGGCCTCCTTGAAGATGAAAAAGAAGGAATTCCCTCTTGGCGTTTGATGTATAGTGTAGCATAAATCTGTCTTTCTTTTTCTTTTAGGTTCCCCCTTCCTATTGAAATTAAAAAAAAAAAAAAAAAAGAAGAAGAAGCTAAAATATACATGCAAAAAAAAAAAAAAGTAGAATTAAAAAATACATTTAATTTATTGAAGGGTGGTGTGAAGAGCTAAAATGAAGATAAGAAGCTAAAACATAGAGTGAATTCCATTTTTGGTCCTACTGTTATAGGGGTCATTCCAATTTTAGTCCACCATAATTATTTTTGCCACATTGTGTCCACTATTATTAAAAGTGTTCCAATTTTAGTCCATGAAAAATCTTATAGTGGACTAACTTTCGTGGACTAAAATTGAAAATTTTTTAATAATAGTGGACGCAATGTGGTAAAAATAACAGTAGGACCAAAAATAGAATTCACTCTAAAACATATAAAAATGCTAAAAATAGGTTTTAAACCTTTAACACTCAATGTCATATTCAAGATTCAACCCATTGATCTACTCAACACTTTACTGATTTATACATGTACTTATATATTAGTATAAAGGGTTAGGGGGGCAGTGAGGGCTCCGCCACTGGATCTAAATATCTAATTATCTCTTCAATTAAAAATCACATTTTCTAATTAAAAATGAGTATAATTCATCTTATTGGTAATGAGTTAATACCATCTGAGGTCCTCCGAGTATAGTGGTTTTGCCACGTTTAGTCCTAAACTTTCAAATTGACCATTTGTGGTCCTTCAACTTTCAAATTTAACCATTCATGGTCCAAGTTAACCACCCATGGTCCTTCAGTTTCGAAATTTAACCAGTAGTGGTCCTCATGAAAGGACCATGGATGGTTAAAATTTAATAGTTGAAGGACCATGTGTGGTTAACTTGGACCATGAATGGTTAAGTTTGAAAGTCGAAGGACCACATATGGTCAATTTGAAAGTTTAGGACTAGACATGGCAAAACCACTATACTCGGGGGACCTCAGATGGTATTAACTCTATTGGTAATATAATTTTTTAAGTTTGAATTAATACTTTTAGATTTTTGTTTTGATTTTTTTTATTCATATTAGTGCTTTGAATGTCATTACATTATTACCAATTGCCTTAATTTTTATTTTTATATTTCTAAAACTTTTATTCTCATTATAGGACCATATATAACGAAACATCAATATTAATAAACATTCCAAATCCACCCAACTACTAAACATACAAAATACTTTCACCAAAATTCATTACCATTATTAAACATTTCAAAATTTATTACTATTATCAAATATTTAATTCTCATTTCGATTCTAATTTGCTTGTGCGAACCAAAGAAATGCTTAAGTTTTTATTTAAGTAGCTTCTAGATATAACTTTTAAAAAAATTACACACAAAAAAAAAAATTAACATTACACAAAATTTATGCATATATGCGCATTCCAATTCTCATGTCCTAATGTCCAATCCTAATAAAGCTATCGCCACGCTGGTCGCTGTCGCGTGCTCGGTTTTCTTGCACTCCTCACCGTAACTTCTCACTTCTGCACTCTTGTTCTTTCATGGTGAGCTATCTTCTCATTCTAAATTCATATCGGTAATTTTTTGGTAGTTCGATTCAATCACAGCATTTTTTAAGAGCAATAGACTGAGACAAACTGTATGGAAACTCATGCATTCTGTGCCAAAAATTAGTGGTGAACCAATACTAGAATGCTGTGATTTTCGCTAACCCTTTTCGGAAAGAATTGGCATATGGGTTTCCATTTCGGAGATTCGTTTCCCTTCTTTTAACGCTGGCCAAATTTAAAATAGCGAACATGCGGCAGACGTGTTTGTAGTTTTGTCTCAAAGATAGATGGAACTGAATAAAACAGGTGTACTGTAAATCCAGATTCTTGTTGTAGTAGGCACGAAGGCCTTTTATTGTTGTAGTTACTTGCTTGTTCATGCGGTATTTGAGAAGTTAAAACGTTACTTCAGTGATTGCACTTGATTATAATCATTAACTATTGGGTTTCTACTGTAGCATTGGACGAAAGTTTCCTGTATGATTTTCTTTTTGGGTATCGTTTTGTCTACTACGGCATAACCTTTCCAGAGTTTGAATTATATTTAAAAAAAAAAAGGAAACAAGAAAAGAGAAAGAAATTGTTATGTTTGATTAAGCACAAACTGTTTGGGTGGGAAATGATTGCACATTGGCACTGAGGATGAGAATATCCATGTAACTTGTAGTACATAGAAATTGTTTTGAAGTTTAAATGATTTTCCTTTGGTTTCTCTTCTTTTGTTTCTTTAAATTTTATTTTTACTACCGTTAAATATAAAGCTCAACTACAAAGCAATTATTTATGGTTGAGTTGTATTTATTTCTAAAGTTTACTGCAGCAGGAAAAGAAATAAAAAAAGAGAAAAAAAAACCACTGCTCTATGAAAATATAATAAGCACAAACTGTTTGGCACAACTTGAGCTTCTTAAAGCAAGAAGCTTCAATTCCAGAGCTCTGTGAAAAATAGGCTTTTGCCTCTTATGTAGCCTTGAAAGTCTTTTTGGCACAAGTTGAGCTTCTACTTTTTGCAGTAGTAAGCTTCAAAGTAAGCTAGGCCAAAAGAATCACTTATTGATACTAAGTATCTGAAGCTTTTACTTTTACTGTATACATCTATGATCTATCAATTCTTTTTGGGTGAAATAATAAGCCAATTATGTTTTTTGGCATGGTGGAACAAATGAATTGCTTACTTGATTTTCAGAATTACAATAAGCATTTGTTTGTGAAAAAAAGGCAAATAATGTATGATGGTATGATAAGAATTTGCCTCAGCATTGACCTATTTGTGATGCCTCTTTTGCTTACGAAGCTGCAATGAATTATGTTCCTAATGAACCACACTACGAGTATATTGTATTCTTCTCTGCTGCACCAGTATTTTCAAAGATAGATTTTGAATGATATTTCATTCATGTTCTATGAGGAAAGGATCAACTTCCCAGTTCTGTAGGAGCTGACAGAATATTGTCGAATACACACACATATCAGGTTATCATCTGCATGTGCCACCAGTATGCTTTGTGAATAGCTGTAATTCTTTGCTATCGTGATGTAGAAATCTTTCTTTCCTTGAGTGGAAAGTTGCTGGAGCACTTCATGTTGCTACCATAATTAGCCATTTCCATTTTATTTTTCTTGGAGAATTTGTTTTATCAAAGCATGAATTTGCAGGTTTGATGTCCCTATACTTCATCAGCCCCCATTTTCTCAGCCTTGACTGTGCAGTCACCAGTCACATAGTATGGTAGGTGCTAATTTGAACACCCCCCTCTGCCATTGCATTATCTAAGTCTGGGTGTTGCTTTATCTCTTACATGGTTTATGGTAGGTGCTTTACAAATAGTTCTACATTCTTACATTATTTTCCCCTTCATCTCGCTATATGGCCATGTGGCATAAGTGAGCAGAATTGCTTCTCTAAAATGAGAAACATGACTGTTGCACTATGACCACTATCATCTCTCTGATGTTAAATATTGTATCATTTTAATAAAAATCTTTGCCTATCTAATTCTATCTCAATAGTGTCTTCATAAATTGTAAATTTCTACATGTTTTCTTTTATCTTTATATTTACATCATTTTTTGATTTTTTATTTTATATAAATTATGCTTTTCCTTTCATAGGCTTTTTGTGAGAAATGTTTGAGAGGTGCAATAACTTTTGAAGTGGAAAGAGGATATAGCAATGCTCTAGGTAGAAATATGAGGTATTGTTGTGGTACTTATTACACTATATTATTTCAATGGAGAATTGCACTTTTGGTCCATTAGTTATAGGGTGATAGTGCACTTAGTCCTTGTGTTGTAGGCATCACCATTTTTAGTCCTTATCAATAAAGTGGTGTTTTTTTTGTCATTTTGTTAAAATTTACTGTTATTCTTTAAAAATCTTTGTTGCCCAAAGTTAGTAATAAAATTTACCTTGTATTTGTCTTATTCCACCCAAATCATGTTCTAACTCCACGAATTAGTGGCTATAAACACAAAAATGTAGACCACTGGCATCCATTAAACTAATAGAATATTAAAAAAATCAAGGTAATGGAGCTTAGTGGTTTGTGTTTCTGGCAAGTAAAGTGTGGAGTCAGAGTATTATTTAGAAGAAATAGAGAAATAGGATGTACAATTCTATTACTAGCCCTGGTCAACTAAGACTTTTGAAGAGTAATGGAATTTTGATAAATCCATTAACAGAACAACCAAAGCCCCCACTTTGCTAACAACTCGAGGATTAAAAGTGGCGACGCTTATATTTCATGGACTGAATCTGCTATTACCCTATAACTTATGGACCAAAAGTATAATTTTCTCTTATTTCAATTGTCTCATTGATACTATAGTCATCTACATAGTCTCTAATATCTTTCAGGTTTAGTAATCTCCTTTTTTCAAGGATGTCAACATTATTTTCAAGGTCAAAGCATAAACTTGCAAAAAGGTTGTTGGAGGAAGTAGATGCTTATGATCGAGCTAGTGTACCAGATCAGTCTAAGCTGCTTAGTAAGGTAAGTCCTGTTTTGATTGAATTATCTCAAACATTGTGTTCTCATATGTATGTATGTCCTCTTTGTGATATGTTTTCCTAAATCTGTTGTTGAAAAATGTACTCTTCATATGTAGTCCTCCCTTTTCCTGCATTTGGATTTGTCTTATCCTGGTTCTTGTTCATGATGTTACAGTTATTTTTTATTTGAGTGACTTGAAGATTAAAGAAATAAACATCCCTTGAAATAATTTTTCAAATTCTCTTCTTTCAGTATAAATTAGTTGCCTGAGAACAAAACTTTGAACTGTAAAAAAATCAATTGAAAACTATTTCTTGTTTAGGAAATTCAGTTATTCAGGAAGTAATCCTAGTGAACATTCAATTTAATAGACTTAGATATTGTGCCATAAAATTTGTTGAATATTTTGTGTGATCTTTTATTGAAAGTCAAATCGTATTCAATGCCTTCCTTTTGGAGTATTATCAACAAATGCTATTGTGTTACTTGAGTTGGCTGGTCATAAATGTGCTTAAAAAAGGTTGTTCTCAGTGCACAAGTTTTTGCATCAAGCAGAGTCTGCGGAAAGATTTATCCAGCCTTAACACTCATTAAAAAAAAGGTAATTTCCTGGGTTTGATCCTAACAGGCTAGTTGGTGAGCTACTTTACTAGGTTGAACCTTCAAAAAATCACCACAGTTTGTAGAAGAAATAATGTAATAATAATACTTCAGATTACTACTTCATTTGGAAGTGATGAAAAAACCAAGCACATAATTAATTCGCATTGAAATGATGAACAACACTAGGTTTTACTAAATCAGGAAGAGAACTAGTAGTTCACAATGAATCTACGATTTATAGTGTAAAAAGGGATAAAAATGCGCTAGCTAATTTGTTCACTATGAACTTATTAGGCTTCTTCATCATAGAGTAAAATGTTTGCAAAATTAGCAACTGCCATAAATCTGTAAAGATGACACTAAGGGCTCGTTTGGTTCGCGGAAAATATTTTAAGGGAAGTGGAATTGGAATTCAATGGAAAAACAATTACTAGGAAGATGAATTTCATTGTTTGGTTGGTGGAAAAAGAATTACTGGGAATACTAATTCTATTGTTTGGTTAGATTTTGAATTGTAAAGAATAATGGGTATAAAGACCTATATGCCCCTACAAATTAATAAAAGTAATATAATTAAAAAAGAAAGCAAGGGTAAAATAGACAATCTATTCACTTTTTCTTCCCATCTTCCATGGAAAACAATATCCTTGGTCCAACCAAGGATTTTGTTTTCCTCAAATTTGAGGAATTCATTTTCCAATGGAAAATGAATTCCATGAACCAAACACTAGAAAACACCATTTTCCATGAACCAAACATCCCCTAAGAGTTTAGATCCTTAAGACCTAGAAAAACATTGGCCACATCTTGATACAAATGGAAAATGAATTGTTAATAGGTAATCACAAATATTGCATTTTGGGTCCTTTAGTTCTGCCCTAATAGGGATAAAGAATTGTTAATAGGTAATACTAGCAAATATTGCATTTTGAGTCCTTAAGTTATGCCCTAATAGGGAATTAGGGACTTCTTTCTTGGTTGTTTTGCATATGCATAAATGGTCCTTAGGTTTCAAGCGAAATTGCATTTTTGGTATTACACCCTTATTGGAACCCTTAAAGAGATGGGGATAAAAATGAAACCTTTTTTAAAACTTGAAGACCATAAAAGTAAGGGTAGGGACAAAAACAAAACTTCATTTGAAACATGAGGACCATATAAATGCATACAAAATTACTAGGGATGAAAATCACTATTCGGCCACAACTTAAGTACTAAAGATCCAATTTGCCCTAAATAATAAGTTGGAAGGTTTTGGGGGAGGGAGAGAACCACCATTCGCCTATAAGGTGGTAGCTATATGGGTTAAGCAAGTAGAATAAAAGATGGAATAGCTAGATAAAAAGTTGCTAATAGATTGGCTGCTTGATAGATATATTGCAAGAGCTAGGGTAAGAGAGAGATCCATAAAAGAGTCTAGGATCATAACTCTTCATTCTAGTTCATGGACAATGAGGCTTCCACTAACCCAACGTTGTGGCAATTCTTAGATCTGGAATGTGTTTTATTTATTTATTTTTAATTTTAATTTTAATTTTTTTTTTTTAATGTGTCTTGTTATAAAAGTAAACATAGTTTTTTGTTTTTGTTAATGGAGAAACTAAAAACATAAAACATATTTTATTTCATGCTTTGGTTGTATAGAGGTGATGAGTTGGCAAATATGAGATTGGATACAAGGTGAGACATGGTGAATGGAGATGAACGGAGGGTATCGGGTGGGTGGGAGATGCTGCGGGAGGTGGGAGTAGTTAGTTGATCAGGAGTAACAACATAAGTTGGCATGCTTGAGGCTGCCATGGTAGTTGAGACAGCCTTGTATCAGTTTTGATATCTAAATATTTAGTAAACTCTGTTAAAAGTTTTTCCTGTTACTTACTTACGTTGTTAGTTGTCCTACACCATATGCCCAAGACAGTTTTTAGTCTAACCATTACCATGACTTCCTTAAGAAGCAAGAGCGAACTGTTTTGTAGTAAGTGTTGAGGGCTCACTTGGTATGGATGTAACTTGAAGGAGTCATTTGAACAGTTTTGCTGTGCCTGGCAGGCTGGCACTGTGTTAGTCCCAAGAATCTTGAGAAAGTCCCAAGGAGCACCATAAAAAAATTCTCACTCTGTGCAAGATGTTCTGCAGCTGTCCCACTGACCAACATTAGCTAACTAAATTCAGTTATTAAACTTTAGGCTTTCCTGAGAAAAGCCTCCATGCTTGCCCCTTTTTTTGAATTAACCAAATTATCTATAACTTTGTAAAGGTGTGAATCCAGTACTTCCACTCACTCAGTACATAAACAAAAAACCGATGATAGATCAAAATAATGTATCTATTCATGGTTAGAGAGATACATAAAAATGTCTAGATTTGATTCATCAATTAACCCCTTTACCTTTCATATCTGTGGACCTTATCCATGCTTGTCTCTTGAACTTGGGTTAAGGATGAAAATTTTCATAATCTAAGAGAAGGTGGTCCCACTGCTTTTCATTTGTGTAAAACTTATTCATTTCTAGGCATACATTATATGTTTCACAGCTTCCAAAATACCTTTTTCCCTGTTAAGAGTTCAATTTAATCTGCATTTAGGTTTCTGTGCTGATGGGTTATGATGGTCTAAATGACTTAATTGACAATGAACGGGATATCTCCCTAGTATGCAGAAAGTTCCCATCCATCATTTTGGGATATTCTGAACCAATTGAATTATTTGATGTGGCTGAAAATCACTCCAAGAACAGTGGGTTTTTGGCAGCTCAGATTTCTAAAGGACTGTTCTCTAAGCCTGTTGATTCAACATTGGTTAGTACTGATTCTGTGTATGAAACATGGCAATCCCAAGACATAGGCTCTCCTGGTGTTGACTCTTCCTCCAGTACTGCTGAAACTATTGAGACAGAAGTAAGGGAAGAGTTGCAATCCACTGTGGTTAAGCCTGTCACTCACCCTTCGCTTGAGATCCAAGAGATTGCTGGATCTGTGGAAATGTTACTTGATAAATCTATTAGTTGCATAACTGGACTGAGTAAAAGACATTGTCATCAGCTAGAAAACTGTGGCTTCCATACGGTGAGGCTTTAGAGGGTTTGTAAGAAAGTTGTATTTATCCTCTTGATTCTGACCCTAAGTTAACAATTTTCTTGTTTACATGTAGTTGAGGAAATTGCTTCAGCATTTTCCTCGGACCTATGTGGATCTTTATAATGCACAGGTTGGAATTGAGGATGGGAAATATATGATTTTTGTTGGAAAGATCTTATCCTCAAGGTAAAGTATTTCAGAAATGTTACCTATCCTCTCTCTCTTTTTTTTTTTTTTTTTTTTTTTTTTTTTTTTTTTTTTTTTTTTCTCTCTCTCTCTCTCTCTCTTACAATTGTATGCTATCTGCCAAAGTATCCCCCTATCTCCTTTGTCTTGAATTTATAAGATTGATTTTATCATTGTTCTGGACTTTGAAAGAATCCAACCTATTGGGGCAGTTTGATGATCAATTATAAGAAACAAGCATAATTTTTGTTTAACCATGATTTTATCTAATGGTTGTAATTTGAACATGGCAAGATAAAATAGTAGCCTTTACTAAATTAGTGTTGGAAAACATGATAATCTAATATACATTTCAGTAGGGACATTCTGTATCACGATAACTTCTTTATCCTTCACATCCATGCATTTGCATGCTGCCACATAATGATTATTCTATGTAGCAATCTTGAAAACAATTCTTTTTCTGTGCAGGGCACTGAAGGCCAGTTCTTCTTTATCATTCCTTGAGGTCATTGTTTCTTGTGAGATTCCATATGATGCAGCTACAACTTTTTCCATGACTGGTGATGCTGATTGTGTTATTGATAAAACTGTTAGCAGAGGAGGAAAAACAATAATTTTACATTTGAAAAAGTTTTTCCGGGGTACCCGCTTTACTTATCTTCCTTTTCTCAGAAGTCTTCAAGGGAAACAAAAGGTGGGGGATGTAGTGTGTGTAAGTGGCAAGGTGAGTTGACCAACCTCATATCTAATGATGAAATTAATATTGATTTCATAAATCTAATCTTTTTGGTTTTTAGAATTATTGTCCTGGAATGTTACTACTTTTAGTTATCTTGATGAAGTATGTGTATTTCTCTCTGCCTGTCTCCTGGATAATTTATTGCTAGGAACTTTTTAATTTGATGAAGTGTGAAATTGTGCCACATGTTACATGCTGGATATTCTGGTTAGCACATATGCAAATAGGCTGGAAGGTTAAATTTCCAACTTGTACCCTTGCCCTTCCATTCTAGCTTGATAATTTCCTGTCCTAGTACTCTAATAGTGTCAATTGTCCTTGCACTTAAGATGATGGTTACTACCTTACTGGTTATTGCACTTCCATCTTTGCTGATGGAATTAGCTGGTCTTTAGAGCTATTTTATAGAATGAGGTTCAAGTCTTCTTATCAAAACATTATATGAAAAAGAGTAGCTTCGCATAGTAAAGTTTCTCAGCTTCTGATCAGTGATAACATCTTGTAAATTTTGGAACTTCTGAAGATGTATCCTAAGCTGCAAAATGTTCTTTGAGGTTAGATATTAGGCAACAGTTGCCAAGTTATTATCTTTATTTATTAATTTAATTTAAATTTTTTCACAAGAATGTGAATTTGCATGCCATTTAAAGGGTCATTACTTTCTGCTAGCTCACCTCTAGGTGATTCTCATTGAAAGGGTGCATTGCTTTTCTGTTCTTTTGGGTTTCATTGTGAGGGCAGGTGGAAAAGAGATTTCTTATTTTGTCTAGTTGAGTTTGGAAAAAATTCCTCTTTCAAGTAGTATTTGAACCAACCCCCTCCATTGGTCTTAATGGTTAATTCATAATGCAGTTGAGTTTAAGCTTATCTAGGATGTAGTTTAATGAAAGGGTGTCATAAGCAAACTCCCCACAAATCCAAAAGTGAGAGTATGCACGAGGAAGTCCTTAAATTTCTCAAAAGACAAGTCTTTGCCTTCAAAATAACATTTGTTCCACCCCTGTAGACCGACCAAATTAAGCATAAGGGGGCCAGTCACCCTTTATATTTTTCCCTGGTTCTGTGGGGTTCAACCCTCTAAGCAAATTCTAGACAGAATTTAGTGTAACACACTGGATACCACCTGGGGGAAGGAATTGTCAACATTGTCTTGTTTCAATGCAATGGATTTTGGAGATTATTAGTCATTTCCTCTCTACTGAGGTACAAGTGGCAGCAATTAACCTTAATTATTTGCCCCTTCCTACAGTTATCACCTGTGAGGATAGCTTCCACGATTTCCTGACTCGAAAAATGAAATATAAGGGTCACATCCAATTTTTGAAATCTGCTTTAGAGGGAAATTGATATTGGCCTTTTTTGGGGAGAAATTTGAGCATTTTGAAGAGATTTTAGATGTGTTAGGAGGTCAAAAAGCTAATATGCATGTTTTGTAGATGGCTTTTAAATTAGCTTTTTGACAACAACTCTGACAATAAATCAAAAATTTGGAAACATGTTTCCTAGGTTGGTCCTTATTTATTTTTAAAAATAAATTCATGGGTCAAAAATTCAATGTCTAAAAAATTAAATTAAAACCTAAAGACTACTTCACTTCTTCACATTTTTCCAATCACTGCTTCCTAGTTCTTCTCTTCGGTCTTCTTTGTGTTGTGTTTTTATTTTAAATTGATTTTTTGGTAATTGGTATTTAACTATTTATTAGTGATTTGGTACACTAATTTTATAATTTTTATTTATTAGTGTAATGCTTTTAATCATGAAACTAGTAGATAATTAATATTTATGCATATTTAAGAATTTTTTTTGCAAATATACCCCTATATTTTTTATATTTACATGTTTCTCCCACATTTTGTTTCCTATATTTTTGAAATTGCTGTTTCCAGCTTCTCATTTCTTCTTTTCCATGCTACTTAGTTGGATACTGTTGAATGTGAACCCTCGTAGTAATGGACATAGGTGCAGAGCCCAACTTGTGTTCTTGTACATAAATATACAACACTTTGTGCATGTTTTACACATAGAAGTACATAAAAACTTTTCCTATTTCACATGGTATTAGATCCCTAAACCTAAAGTTTTTACCACAACATTTCAACACAATCCATTCTGGTGAAAACCCTTCTCACGACTGCCTCTTTTTGTTCTGATCGTCTCTGATGGTTGTTTAAACGAACGAACGCCACAATTTTGAGTAATTTTACTAGAGTTACAAAAAATGCTCCAATTTTCATTCATAAAGACTCACTACAACCCTGATCAAACAAAACATGTCTTTTTAAGATGTTGGCCACTGTTTGCTGGCTGGCAATATTGTTTGGTTTATAGCAATTAGGGTAGTGCTTTTTAAATTTGTTTCTATTTGTAGATAATTACTATTCAATGCTGATACTTGATGGTGTAACCAAGGAAATTGTTATTTTGCTAGTTTTAATACTTTTTTCATGTGGTATATGAAGTTTGATGTTGTGTTTTGAAGGTACGGACTATGCATACAAAAGATCATTACGAAATGAAGGAATATAATATGGATGTGTTACAAGCAGAGGAGGATTCACATTCACATATATGTGTAGAAAGGAGGCCGTATCCCATATATCCTTCAAAAGGAGGTCTAAAACCAAACTTTCTTCGGGAGATTATTTCAAGGTTTGTGATCTAAGCTTCTTATCTCTATATGTGCGTATAGTTTTTGTCCCTTGCCTTGATGTTTACCATTAGGCTCCATCTTAAACCCTATTTTGAGTGGTATTATTGTAAAAGTAAAATTTTATTATCTTTAGGGAAAATTATATTTTTGGTTCTCGAGTTATGCATGATTAGTTGTTTTAGTTCTTTATTTTTTACTAAAGTTCATGCACCACTACCCACCGCTGCTGGCCGCCATTGCAAACCACCAACTTCACTTTTGTTTCCTTGGAGACATCGTCCTAGGGACGAAGCTCTTTGCCTCATGGAGACGAGGGCAACGTGAAGATTTTCATTTACTTTTAATAAATAATACTCCGTAATACTTTATTATTATGCCAAATAAACATCCAAATCCGCAAAAGCACAATGAGGTGGCATCCACATCAGTATTAACTTGAAGTTTACTAGTAAAAGCAGGTTAAAAGTGCTCAATTGCATTTGTTTTCAAAATTCAGGTGCATGTTTGGATCGTTTTTCTGTTTGAGAGTGCAATTGAACGTGCTTCCAAATAGTTTGAGCACTTATATGGTCCTTTTCCCTTAATAATAATAGGTTACACTAGGTTGTCTCTTTGTATCTTAAACTAAGATCCTGTATTTATACAAACAGTGACTAAACCTACTCCTACTAGGACTGGGCAACCAATGTCAAAAGCCTTCATGTGGTAGAGGTGAAATGGAGAAGTAGCAAAGTGCAACATCTTACCCATAGCAATGAAGATAGCTGAAAGCTATAAAGAGAAGCCCATAGCGATGAAAATAATAAAATAGAACACTGGTTGGTTGTTGATGGTAATACTCTTATACTCCCCCTTTCTTGAAAACTTGAGAAATACATGGCCTTTGGAAATGTTGCTAGAAAGAAAGGATTTCAAAGAATGTGTTTCTCCTTTTTCTGTGTGTTCTTCACTGCTACAACATAGATCTATATATAGTTATATACACAACAGGGGACAGTTTTACAGCCTCTTCACTTCTTATGTCTATTTCTATGCCTGTCCATCTCCCATGACTATTCATTTCTAACACTCCCCCTCAAGCTGGAGCATAGATATTAATCATGCCCAGCTTGTTACAAATATATTCAACCCTGTCCCTGCTGAGCCCTTTGGTGAACAAATCAGCTAGTTGATCGTCACTACGAACATGAGCCATAGAAATTAAGCCTTGTTGAATCTTTTCACGCACAAAATGACAATCTACCTCAATATGCTTGGTACGTTCATGGAACACTCGATTATTTGAAATGTGTATAGCTGCTTGATTATCACCCCATACATGTATGGGCTGTATAGTTGGGTCTCAGTCAAAAACCCGCAGTTAATCTTGGGCTTCTAGGAGTCTTCTACTGTACTATATCCTTGGAGGTATTTCCAGTCTTCATGTTTGGTCTTATCCCTATCAAACCTCTAACCAAATTCTTCATTTATGCTTAGTTGCATACTTGCATCCAGATGGTCGAAAATTGCTAATATGTTACTGTTATGTTATGGCAGTTTCACTACATTTTTCTCTTCTTTTGATCTGTTTCACTTCGAACATGCTTTCACTGCCTACATGCTTTACAGAGCAATGAAGTTCCTTCCTGTCAATATTGATCCTATCCCAGAAGAAATTCGTCAGGATTTTGGACTTCCAAGCCTTTATGATGTAAGTGTGCTGGCTGCTAGTTGTTTCCAGAGATTATTCTTGTGCATTTTCTTATTCATTTCTCTTGCAATTACTGATTATTCTAATGGAATATACTTAGTTGTTTAATTGGATAGATTTATTTTCTTCTTGGCTAAAAACATACTTTTTCACGTAATTTCTCTTCCACTTGAGTCTGGTTGTTATGCAGATTTACCTTAGGTTGTGGACTAGTGCAGGGGAATATATATAAATTACTATACTGGTACTTAGCTTTTGTTGCTTAATAATTAAGGAATATGATTTCACTGCATATAAGTATTTCAACAAACACTTGGTAGTCATACTTACTAAAAGAATCTTTATATGTGTCGGGATAGTCTGTTGCTTCTAGTGCACCATTGAGACAAGACTTTGGATGTCTTTTGGAAAAAAAAAAATGCAGGCATTTTCAGGGATTCACCAGCCAAAAAGTTTACTAGATGCTGAGCTTGCTCGCAAAAGGCTTATATTTGATGAGTTTTTCTATCTCCAGGTACTTGTGGTTTAATTTGAAACCCACATTATTCAACTTAAAGTGTTTTGGATACATATTTCAACTTTTGTGTTCTTTTAAGTGCTGTTAGACAAACCACCATTAACTACATCTTATTTATCAATTATTCTTCTCCTTTTTCCAGCTGGGGCGGTTGTTCCAAATGCTTCAAGGTCTCAATACAAAACTAGAAAAAGACGCATTGCTGAATAAATGCAGGAAACCTGAACTGAACACAGTAGATATAGATGACTGGTCCTTTCTTTCCCGGAAATTTTTGGCAACTCTTCCATATTCCCTCACACCCAGTCAATTAATAGCTATTTCAGAAATTATGTGGGATCTAAAGCGACCAGTCCCAATGAATCGACTCCTTCAGGTTTTCAACTTTTTTCAATTTATGTCCATTATCTGATGTGAGGGACATGCATTTATTTTGAAATTTTTCTTGCAAAATTTGCATTTCAATATAGCAGTGCATTTGATAGGGCTTTGCTGACTTTTCTGGCTGTAATATAATTTTTCAACAGTCCCCTCCCCTCTCCTGTTTAGACTATTGTCTGCAAGGTACTAAATTTGTCTTATATTCACTTTGCAATATTGGCCATTCTGAATAATGAAAATAACCCTTGTTAGAGTATATATAAAACTGTGCTAAAGTATTAGAATATGATTAAATCTCCTATTGTGTTAGAGTTCTAGTTATTCTAGTATTTTTCAATGTTACGTAATCCCATATAAGAGTCTTTAGGAGTCATTCTTATGTACAAAATATTTCACCAACAATATACTCTAAGAGTCAACTTTTAGTATTTCAATGAATGTTTTTTTGTAAAGATTGGTGAAAAATGCTTATCTAATATTAAGGAACTGGGGAAGGCTGGTTATGGTACTATGGTAGACCCCTTCCCTGAATCCTGCAAATGGCTGAAACTCCTTGCACTGGACTGCTCTTTTGTAATGAAAATGTAAAAGACAAATCTGACTAACCTAGTGTGCATTGCCATAATTATTAATTTTGTTAGGGTGATGTCGGATGTGGGAAAACTGTGGTGGCATTTCTAGCATGCATGGAGGTTATTTCTTCAGGCTATCAGGTAAGTCCATAATCATATATGCTTACTGTGTTTTCAACCAAATTCTCCTCCCTCTATAGTCCCTGTGCTTCTTCTTCTGACATGTGGGAATACCCACTAGTCTTCTCATGTATGTATAGGGTAAGAATGTAATATTCCTTTGCTTTCCAATTAAGTGTAGAATTTAGAAATCATAGATGGAGAAGCTGTGAGTAAATCATCTCATAGAGCGATGTATTTATGGTGTTCATGATACTAGGTTTGCTTCTTTCTATCCATTGAATAATAAGAAACCCTAGTGCTATTCTTAGAAGTAAGCTTAGTTCCCAATTGTTAGTAGGAGTGGTTTTAGCGTAATGTCCCTATAAATATAGGATCTTTGTATAGCTCAATACATAGAAATCTGAAGTGACAATCTATTGTGATTTTTTTATTATGATATATTCTTTCTACTATCTCTTTCTTTGGTTTCTCATATATTGTGCTCCCGCTTAATTGGCGAGTGGTATGGCTATACACCACTTACTAGGCCTTTCAATCTCTCAATTTCAACATGGTATCAATTATCAAAGCCTACATCCCCTTGTATATTTTTTATTTATTTATTTTTTTTTATTTATTTTTCCTGAGCAAAGTTATATTTCTGATGAGAAAAAGTAGGCGAAGGAACACGGTTACCCTATCTTAGTTCCAACCTTTCTGGTGGTTGCCTTTGCAAACTAACACCACCACATTGTTTGGCACCTCATCGTGACCCACCGTTAGGGAGCCCACTGCCCACCGCCAAAATGTGCCACAATGCACCTCCGAAGCTAAAGGAAAGGATCACATTTCAATTTTTTCTCAAATCTCTCCCTCTCTGACGATCTAATCTCATGTGCCACAACGCATCTCCGAAATTTCTTGTGCTTTCCATATCCTGGAATAGAAATATATGCAAGGAATTCAAAGTTACCTTACAATTTGGATTAATATTTCTCATCCTTCAGGCAGCTTTTATGGTCCCAACTGAATTGCTAGCGGTTCAGCATTATGAGCATCTTTTAAAATTGCTAGAAAATCTGGAGGAAGTGGTCTGTAAACCTTCTGTAGCTTTACTGACAGGCTCAACCCCATCAAAACAATCACGGCTGATTCGTATGGTAAAGTATCTTGAACAGATTTACTGCTTTATTTTTCTTCTACATTTGTTGGAAGTTGCTTTAGTTTTTTTGAAGTTTAAAGTTTCTAACTTTCTATTATTTTCTTTAACTGCTTGAAGGGCCTACAAACTGGAGATATCTCTTTGGTCATTGGTACCCACAGTTTAATAGCTGAAAATGTGGAATTTTCAGCATTACGAATTGCTGTGGTAGATGAGCAACATCGCTTTGGAGTGGTCCAGAGGGGACTGTTTAATGGCAAGGTAATATTCCTTTGGACTGGCATAGTGGCATGTGTATGTTTCTGTGTTGATAGTTGAATCTTTGCAAATGGTCAGACTTGCTGTGATGGTAGGTTGGTCAAGAAAATAATGGCAAGCAGAAAGACCAAAAATGTCTGCATAGTTATGTTGGGAAGCATCATCTTGTCTTTAAGATTATAGATGTGGCTAACAGAAGTAGAAAATTTCTAAAGAGAACACCTATGTGCTTTTGTTGGTGGTGTTTGATTCATTTTGCTCAGTCATTTTCTATAATCACAATATGATTAGAGTTTATAGCCTGCAGCTGTTTTTGAACTCTACAAGTTCCAAAAAGATATCAACTGGGCAAGATGACTCCTCCAAAGGCAGTGTGCTTATGGCACCACATGTTTTGGCTATGTCAGCCACTCCCATCCCAAGGTCACTTGCATTGGCTCTGTATGGAGACATGTCCTTGACGCAGGTATGTTATGTTTGTCATCCTCTTGATGCTCAGAAGTTGTAGAGTTTATTGGGAAATTTCTGTGTTGTAAACAGGGATATGATCAAACTTCATAATCTAACAATTCTCTGCATTTTTCTGTTCAAGTTCTTTGCTTATATATATATATATATATATATATATACATATGTATATGGCCAGGTTCACATGCGGACAACATCCCAGGTGCGGACTTGCGGACAAATTTGGTCCGTCCATCTAAACATGATTAAATGCTGAAAATCAATGAAAAGAGGGAAAAAACGCAGTGACATTTTTGTAATTTTCCATAATTACGATTATACATTTAGAAATATTTGACGGTGCATCTGGAAATGCTTTGAGTGCATGGAAGGCACTACCTGATTCCCATCACCTTTCTTCCCCATGTCATATTACGATGGTGTATTTAGAAATGCTTGACAGTGCATGGAAGGCACTACCTAATTCTCATCACCTTCTTCCCGCGTGTGATCACAAGAGTTCCTAAATGCATCGTCAAGCATTTCTAAATGCACAATCGTAATTATAGGAAATAACAAAAATGCCACCGCGTTTTTTCTCCCTTTTCATTAATTTTCAGGCTTTGATCAGGTTTATATGGATGGACTAGATTTGTCCGCACATCCGCACTTGGTGGCCTGTTTGAATTTGATCCCATATATATATATATATATATATATATATATATATATATATATATATATATATATATATATAGGGATGCGATCCCATGATGTTGAATATTAGGAAACCTTTGTCTCATTCCTACTAGAAGCTCTCTTAGTTTCCTATTCTTATTAGTAGTTTCCTATTCCTATTAGGACTAATTTAGTATATAGTTTAGTATATATAGAGGTCTATAGAAGTATAGAGTATACACATAGGGAGATACAATCTATTGTAATATTTCAATATAATATACTCTTTCTATTCTCTTCTTCTTTGGTTTCTCACATATTTGCTTTCGACTAACTGGCGGGTGGTTGTTATTCTCCACCCGTCAGGCCTTTCAATCCCTCAATTTCAACATGGTATCAGAGCCTAAATCCTAAATAAATCATCTTTTTCCGCTTCCGCCGCGTGCCACCGTCATTGCCGCCCCTGTTCTGTCATTCCGACGCGTGCCTGGTAGTTTTTCTCCCAAACCGACACCACAGGCCTTCTCGGAACCTCGTTGCGAGCCTAGACCAGAAGCCCCGTCACCGTCCGCCTCCGTCATCGGGAGTGATTTCGGGTTTCCGGTCAGATCTCCCTTTCTCCAGTGATTTTGTGATCTCTCCTCCTACACCAATGGATTCCTCTCCCTTTTGCGAGCTTGACTGTAAAATTTGGTCTCATTCCTCTTCTTCCGTCAGCGTCACGCGCCACCGTTGTCTTCACGCGCCAGCGTTTGAGTCTACCTCCGACGATATTTTCCGGCGAGATTTTCCAGCTCTCTTTGTCAGTCTTCTGCGACTCCATCTGTGTCTGTGATGTATTTTTCGAGTGAAATTTTTCTCAAATTGTTGTTTTGCCCGTCTTTGGACCTTTTGGTGAAATTTGAAGGCTTTGTTTTGGGTTGTTGCCAAACTTCTCCCCAAGGTGTTTGTGTTTTGGTATAACAGTGTTTGTTTCTTTATCTCCGGTATGCCTTATCCCATGGGTTTCTAGTTTCAACACTACTATAAAGGCCTGTGATTATTTCCCATGTTTCAAGTAAGGGGAAGTTTGACTATCTACAATCATTTGGTGTTCTATATTGAGGGGGAGTTTGACTACCTACAATCATTCAATGTTCTATATTGAGGGGGAGTTTGACTATCTACACTCATTCGGTGTTCTATTTTACCTATTTTACTTTGTTTTCCTGATTATTTTCATCTCGTTGCTTCGGGTTTATCTTCATTACTATGGGCTCTATTGCATCCTTTGCTATTCTTTGCTCCCTTTTCACCTCTACCGCTCTCGATGAAGGCTTTGTTGGCATGTTGATACATTACAGATCCTACTGCCCAACTAGTTCACACTACCTAAAGATCAAATTAGTTATATTGTTTCCTTTACTAGTTTAGTTATATTGTTTCCTTTACTAGTTTAGTTATACTGTTTCCTTTACTAGTTTAGTTATATTTCCTTCATATTTAGTTTAACAGTTTTAGAATATTATTTCCTTATATCTTTGGTTGTAACTCCTATATATATGGGAGAATATTAATTTGTCAAGTTAAGTTGGAAATTGAATAAAATTAAAAGGAAGTTTCTTCCTCCAACTTCTCCTCTCTTATTCTATATCCAGCCACCATAGGTAGACCACCTGCTTCCTCCGTTAATCATAGACCTGTGACGCGTAGTCTATCTACTGAAACATATCATTTGGTTCCCGTTGCCGGCGTCATGGGTACTGATTTGAACATTGAATCAGCCATCAAAGCTTTGCAGAAATCTGTCAAAGCTTTGGAATTACAGCATGACAAAATTGAAAATTTGACAACTACTGTCGCCTCTTTATCCGCATCCTCTCACACCCAGGCAGCTTCTCTTGCCAGATTGGAGAATCTGGTCCAACAGCTACTCACCAGCCATGGTAAACAACCTGTCCAGGAGGAGAACTCTGTTTCTGCCCTTCAAAACGAAGGGACATCTACTGTGGCAGACATAGGGGATCACTCCTACCGTTTTCCCGGTATCCCAAGGTCGAATTCCCTTTGTTTTCAGGCGAGGAAGACCCTATGGTTTGGCTACTTCGCTGTGAGTCTTCGTTTCGCCATGCTGACACACCAGGCCATGAACGTGTTCCTCTGGCAGCACACCATATGATTGGCGCGGCCCAACTGTGGTACCATTCTGAAACTGCAGTGTCACCATTTGCTTCCTGGGCATCGTTTAAGGAAGAGTGTTGTTTGAGTTTTGGGCCACCTCGAAGCATTAATCCACTAGGCGAACTAAAGCTGCTCTTTCAGACCTGCAGGCACGTTGATGATTATGTCAAGGACTTTCGAGCTCACCTTGCACGTGCAGGCACAGTACTCCCAACCCAACGAGTTGATCTTTTTACCGCTGGTCTAGACGAGGTACTTCGGATTGATGTAGAAAGGACCAAGCCTAGTTCTCTAAACGAAGCCATTAATACAGCCCGTGACTTCCACCGGAAATGTCACATCTTAGGCCTTCTACCTGCCAAAACGGTAAACAATGACCCACACCCTGCCGCACCCCTTCCCTCTGCCCGTGTCTCACTACCCCCACAACAGCCAACCAACCACACCAAATCACCTCGACCTCCGTATAAATTCCTATCCCCAGCGGAAAAGGCCGAGAGGGATGCCAAAAAATTGTGTTATAATTGCGATGAGCGATTTTTTCCGGGTCATAATTGTCGTCACCTTTTTATGTTGTGGACATTAGAGGATGGTGAAGAACTCCCTGCTTGGCTTGCATCCACGGAGTTGAACGCACGCGATGGAATCACCTGAATTCAACTTGAATGTTGTCACCTGCTTCAAGCTTGAGGACAAGCTTGATCTCCAGGAGGGGTGTAATGATACATTACAGATCCTGCTGCCCAACTAGTTCACACTACCTAAAGATCAAATTAGTTATATTGTTTCCTTTACTAGTTTAGTTATACTGTTTCCTTTACTAGTTTAGTTATATTTCCTTCATATTTAGTTTAACAGTTTTAGAATATTATTTCCTTATATCTTTGGTTGTAACTCCTATATATATGGGAGAATATTAATTTGTCAAGTTAAGTTGGAAATTGAATAAAATCAAAAGGAAGTTTCTTCTTCCAACTTCTCCTCTCTTATTCTATATCCAGCCACCATAGGTAGACCACCTGCTTCCTCTGTTAACCATAGACCTGTGACGCGTAGTCTATCTACTGAAACATATCATGTCCTATGTGATAAAGTGTATGCAAAAGAAGACTGTGTAGTTGTATATTACTGTGTTTGATATACAGAAGATAAAGAGCCTATATATACAAGCAAAGGGAAGAACTAAGCCATTAATTTCAAAATTGAAACCCTAAGGTTGAGAGTAATTCTCTCAACCGTAACCCAACTTCTCTAACATCCTAGAGTGTTTATGTTGTGTTATCTAGAGGTTGTTCATGTTCAACTCTATCCTTGGTGCGTTCATCTTCATTCTCGAGGATTGTGTTCAACTTCATCCTCGGTGTGTTCATTCTCAAGATCGTGTTCAGCTCCGTCTTTGGTGTGCTCATCTTTATTCCCAAGGATTGTGTTCAGCTCTATTCTTGGTGCATTCGTCTTCATTCCCAAGGGAGGGTCAGGCATAGCGCAATCTCCTTTGAAATCATCCATCCTAGAGTGCTTATGTTGCTGTGATGGTGTTCGTGTTAATCTTCACCCTTTGGTGCCTTCATTCCCAAGGTTGTTCGTGACAAGTTTCGCCCCTGGTGCCTTCAGTCACAAGGGTTGTGTATAGCATTGTCTCTCCGAAGCCATCCAACACTGTTATCCTCTAGTTGCTTTTAATTTTCATTTGTAATTTTGAGTGAGGTAGAGTGCTTGTTTTAATCCAAGCTTAAAACTTCCAGATGTTCCAGCTTGAGGGTGAGTATTGAATATTAGGAAACCTTTGTCTCATTCCTAGTAGAGGCTCTCTTAGTTTCCTATTCTTATTAGTAGTTTCCTATTCCTTTCAAAAAAATTAGTAGTTTCCTATTCCTATTAGGATTAATTTAGTATATATAGAGGTCCATAGAAGTATAAAGTATACACACAGGGAGATACAATCTATTGTAATCTTTAATATAATATACTTTTTCTATTCTCTCTTTGGTTTCTCACATATTTGCTTCCGCCTAATTGGCGGATGGTTGTTATTCTCTATCTGCCAGGCCTTTCAATCCCTCAATTTCAGCACATGAGAACCCCCTCCCCATTAGTCCATAAGAACCACTCTCATCTATTTGAAAAATAGATCTATGGATGAGATTAATTGGGAGGGAGATTAAAAACGCGTGTGTGCATATTAGGCATTATGATTTGTGCATATTAGGCATTATGATTTGTGCATATTAATCATATTAATCATGTCACACAACACATGCTTAATATGCACACATCATAATGCCTAATATGCACATACGCGTTTTTAGTCTCTCCAATTAATCTCATCCATAGATCTATTTTTTCTAATGGATGAGATTAGTTTTCATGGACTCATGGGAATGCTGGTTCTCATATGATCACATATATAGGGAAGAGATCAGGTGCGGGGAGGGGTTTCCGTGTGGTTGGGCGAAGGAACGCACTTTAAGCATTAATTTGGCGCACTTTAAGCATTAATTTGGCGCACTTTAAGTACACAACCCACGCACATTAAGCACAAAACTCATGCACCACGCACCTAAGGTTTTAAAAATGATTTACTGTAAGTTTCACACAACTAACGCACTTTAAGTATACAAATCACGCACCTTAAGGAGGAAAACAACGCACATTAAGAAAGAAACGAACGCACTTTAAGTTTCAACAACTACTCATATTAAGAACAAACCCACGCACCTTAAGCACAAAACTCGCACATCTTAAGTAAAAAACTCACGCACTTTAAGTACAAAACCCACGCACCTTAAGCACAAAACTCACGCATCTTAAGCACAAGACTCACGCACTTTAAGTACAAAACTCACACACATTAATCACCGCACAACAGCACGGGAACTTAATTATATATATATATATATATATATATATATATATATATATATATATATATATATATATATATTGTTACTCTTCTCTAGGCAGTTATAACCTTGAGAAGATGAATAGTTTTCTGCATTTATCATGCTTTTCTTTATGCCTAATTGCCTATATATAGGGTTGTAATATGGAGAACTGAATTCTGACAATATGAAATAAAGCTTCCTCTACTGTTTCAACATGGTATCAGAGCCACCTTTCTTTTGGGCCTGAAATCTTCTCCAGATAAACACAGATGAACTGTGTTCGTACACTGCTACTGCCCTTTTCTCGTTTTTTCATCCTAGATAATTTCTTTTCACAAATTGGTGTGTCAAACCACCTAGAGAAGCGTCGGCGACCTTGACCAAACTTTTCCGGTCACCAATGGCCTCCACACGCGCCACCTCACAGTCGTAGCTCTAGCGTCACGCGCCGGCGCGTGGACTCCTTTTTCGGCGACATTTTCCAACAAAAAATTCCAGATCAGCTTGTTTCTGTTCTGCGACCCTACAATGTTTTTCTCATATTTTTCCGATGATTATGGCAGAACATAATATTCTGAACAGTACATGGAAGGTTTCCAGTAGCAGTGTCTCTCATATTGCCCTTACATTAAAATCTGAATCAGTTTGGGTCTTGGATTCTGGAGCCACAGATCACATCTTTGGTAACCCTTCATTTTTCTCCCATATTAATTTCTCAAGCTCTCTTCTTGCTGTTACATTTGGTGATGGGTCAAAAGGAAAGGCTATAGGAATTGGGAAAGTTACTATTCATTCTTTATCTTTATCTAATGTCCTTTACATTCCTGGTTGTTCCTTTAATTTGATCTCAAGTAATCAACTTACTCGCTCTCTTAATTGTCTTGTTACCTTTTCCTCTGATTCTGTAATTATTCAGAACCGTCAAACAAAGGAGACAATTGGTGTAGGAAATGAATCACGAGGTCTCTACCAATACCAAAATAGCTTGCACTGCTACTGTTTCACCTCTCCTTAACCATTGTCGCTTAGGGCATCCTGATCTCAATAAATTAAAACAACTTGTTCCAAGTTTGTCAAGTATGGGTTTGAAATCCATAGAGTGTGAGTCATGTCAACTTGGGAAACACTCAAGAGCCTCATATCCTAGTAGGGTGAATAGGAGGGCTGATACCCCATTCTCTCTAGTTCACTTTGATGTTTGGAGACCATGTCGGGTTTCATCTACTTTGGGATTTTCATATTTTGTTGTCTTCATTGATGATTTCTCTAGATGCACGTGAGTCTTTTTAATGAAGAACCGTTTTGAATTATTTGATGTATTTAAGAAATTCTACAATGAAATTCTGAATCAATTTGGGTTATCTCTCAAAATCTTACGAAGTGATAATGCAAGAGAGTATTTTTCTGACTCTTTCACTTCTTTCTTTTTCATCACATGGAATACTTCATGAATCTTCATGTGCTAGAACTCCTCAGCAAAATGGTGGTGTTGAACGGAAAATTCGGCATCTTGTTGAAACAGCCCGTACTTTGCTTATTCATAACAAGGTTCCTAAGAATTTTTGGGGGCATGCTATACTTCACTCTTGCTATCTTATAAATCGAATGCCTTCTTCTGTATTGCACGGAAAAATTCCTCTTCACATCTTGCGCCCACAAGAACCTCTCCATAAGCTCCCATACGGATCTTTGGGTGCACTTGTTTCGTTCATGATTCTTGCCCAGGACGTGACAAACTTGATGCTAAGGCAATAAAGTGTGTTTTCATTGGTTATTCTCGTCTCCAAAAGGGCTTTAGGTGTTACTGTCCTAAAACACATCGTTTCTATACTTCATGTGATGTTACATTCTTTGAAACAACACCTTTCTTCTCTTCCATCTCCATTGAGTCTGATTTCCTAGGGGAACCCATTGAGGTAATAGAAATTCTCCCTGTTCCTACTTTTTCAGAACCTGTATCTCACAATGTTCCTGAAAGAACTATACAGATTCCTGAAAGAACTACACCAAATCCAACCATTCAAGAAGAAGGACATGTATCACCATTTATGTACACCTATCAACGACGCAACCGTCAAAACTCCCAAGAGGATGGATGTCCAATTGATTCATGTCCTACAATTTTGCCTCCCATTAACATAGCCCAAACCACAACATAAGAAGACTCTCTCATTGCCAGTCGAATAGGTAAAAGGTCCACTCGAAATCCTTATCCTATCTATAATTTTCTCACACAAAAGCGACTCTCTCCATCATATTGTGCTTTCATTACTAGTTTGTCTACTGTTTCTGTTCCAAAGAATGTCAAGGAGGCATTAACTCATCCAGGATGGAAGCAAGCAATGATTGATGAAATGGAGGCACTTGATTCTTCTGGAACTTTAGTTTCTTTACCTTTGGGAAAAACTGTGATTGGTTGTAGATGGGTGTATAATGTGAAGGTTGGTCCAGATGGACAAGTTGATAGATTTAAAGCTCGACTTGTTGCTAAAGGATATACACAGGAATTTGGCATTGACTATACAGACACTTTTTCACCTGTAGCCAAAATCACCTCTATTCGCCTCTTCCTCTCAATGGCAGCCAATCGTTGCTGGCCGTTATATCAGTTGGATATCAAAAATGCTTTCTTACATGGTGATTTGAAGGAGGAAGTATATATGGAGCAGCCCCCTGGCTTTGTGGCTAGGACAGGAGCAAGTCTTGTTTGTCGTCTTAAACGGTCTCTCTATGGGTTAAAGCAATCTCCACGTGCTTGGTTTGGGAGATTCAGTGATGTGGTCAAACAATTTGGCATGATCCAAAGAAAGGCCGACCATTCTGTTTTCTATAAACATGTTCTTGGAAAAAGTATATATCTTGTGGTTTATGTTGACGACATCGTCATCACAAGAGATGATACAGAAGGAATAGAACAGCTCAAGAAATACTTGTGTCAACATTTTGAGACAAAAGACCTTGGGAAATTAAAATATTTTCTTGGCATTGAAGTTGCTCAATCTGGAAAAGGTATCCATGTGTCCCAACGGAAATATGTTTTAGACATCCTTGAAGAAACAAGTATGACAAACTGCAAACCAGTCGACACACCCATGGATCCAAATGTCAAGCTTCTTCCAAGACAGGAGGAGCCTCTATGCAATCCAAGCAGATACCGGAGATTAGTTGGCAAACTACTATACTTGACGATCACCCGTCCAGATATCTCATTTGCTGTAAGTGTAGTTAGCCAATTTCTATAAGAGCCATGTCAAAGTCATTGGGATGCAGCCATTAGAAATTAGAATCTTAAGATATTTGAAAAGATCTCCAAGTATAGGATTACTATATAAAGATCATGGACATACAGAAGTTGTTGGATATACAGATGCAGATTGGGCTGGATGCCCTTGGGATAGAAGATCAACATCAGGATATTGTATTCTTTTCTGTGGTAATCTTGTTTCTTGGAAAAGCAAGAAACAAAATGTTGTTGCCCGCTCAAGCGCAGAAGCAGAATATCGAGCAATGGCATTTGGAATATGTGAGCTAATTTGGATTAAACAGCTTCTCACAGAACTCAATTTATATAAACTTGGTCCTATGAAATTGATTTGTGATAATCAAGCAGCTTTGCATATTGCCTCCAATCCTATCTCTCATGAAAGAACCAAACACATTGAGGTTGATTGTCACTTCATACGAGAAAAGGTTGCATCTGGAGACATCATTACTACATTTGTTGGGTCAAATGACCAACTTGCTGATGTTCTCACTAAACCTCTTCGTGGACCTAGGATTGAATACATTTGTAACAAGCTTGGAGCACTTGATTTTTATGCTCCAGCTTGAGGAGGAGTGTTGGAAATAGGCAGACTGTTACTCTTCTCTAGGCAGTTATAACCTTGAGAAGATGAATAGTTTTCTGCATTTATCATGCTTTTCTTTATGCCTAATTGCCTATATATATGGTTGTAACATGGAGAACTGAATTCGAACAATATGAAATAAAGCTTCCCTCTACTGTTTTAACATATATATGTATATATATATATATATATATATATATATATATATATATATATATATATATATATATATATATATATTACAATCCTCTCTGATGGTAGGGTAAACAAGTTAGTTGAGGTAGTGGCCTAGGGTTTTGGTCTTATGTACAATCATCGTTTGAGGATTCTAGTTAGATTCTTCTACCCTCCTCCCTTCTCCCCCTTTTGGAAATGACTAGAACTAGTAGGGTGAAGAATAAAAGCTTTTCTTCTATCAGTCGGCAAATTATATATCACATCTGCACATTATGCCTTGATTTCTTCTTGTCCACTATATTTGGTCTCTAGATTACTTTATTCTATTTTACATTTTCAGCCTTTTCTTGTTTCTTTTAACAATAGATTACTGATTTGCCTCCTGGGAGAATACCAGTGGAAACATATGCAATTGAAGGAAATGAGTCTGGTTTTGAGGAGGTTTATAAGGTATGTGATCTCTACAAACTTAGTCACACTAGAATATATACCATTCTCATTTATAATGATTAATGAATATATTGGACATGCTTGGATACTCTCATACCTTATCATGAAAAATATTACGCATTTGTTACTTGTGTCTATCATCTTGGAAAATGAAGTATTTGTAATCAGCTAGACTCACCTATACCTTTATGTATAAATGAATGGGGCACTGCAGATATGTTATGAATAATTGTAATTAAATAGATTTTTATGATACTATTTAAACTGTATTAGGAAGCTGAGCGCCTTTGCTTGGAAATATAGAAAAACAGAAAAAGAAATAGCCTAGGATACATAGTCTCTGATGCCATGTTGAAATTGAGGGATTGAAAGGATTTGTGCGTGGAGAATAGCCACCACCCGCCAGTTAGACGGAAGCAAAAGTTTTGAAAATGCTAAAGAAAGAGAGCATACAAAAAAATATTATAATGAAAGATTACAATAGATTGTATCCCTTAGTTTCTATATTTCTATGTATTAAACTATATAGATGTCCTATATTTTTAAGAACATTAGGCTTTTTGAATGCTACTAGCTCTATTACATTGTAGTATCTGTTCATATACTTTCTCAACCTACTGAAACACAAAGAGCTAATAACGCCTCCACTGAGGCTCGAACTCACAACCTTCCAAATGGAAGTCCAACCCGGGTACCATTGGACCACATAGTCCTGGTTAAGAACATTAGGCTAAACCTACCCTTACTGAGATTAGGAAACTAAGCCTACTTCTACTAGGAATAGGACTAGGGTTTCCTTTTATTTAACATAAATGGTTGTAAAGAAAGAATGTGAGAAGTTTGGAGCCTGGAGGAATACATTTTGGCTGCCTCCTATAAAATAAATTCAATGCAATGATGATACCTCACTAAGGTAATACTGCCATTCAAAGGTGAATGCTCATCAACTTATTTCCATTATGCATCCTTTCGTACTTCATCAACACATGTCTTCATGTTTCTACTCTTGCCTTGGTGATTTTTCGTTATTTTTAAGGTCTCATTAGCTCACTGGTAAATACCTCTAATCATATACCCCTTGATTGTTGGTTTCCCTAGAGGAAAAGCTATATAAAGAGTTTTTATTGTGAAAGTTGATTTTTTAGGATATTTACAAGTCTTAGGGAGTAGTTGTTGTTTACCATTTCAAGTTTGAGCAATATGGGTCATATTTACCAAGTGGCTTGTGGTCCACTGGTATCGGGTTGCTCCCCTAAGTGGGAGGTGAAAGGTTCAAACCTCAATTGAGGCAAATAGTTTGTATATGTAGGGTATCCCCCTTCCTTATAATAAAAAATATGGGTCATATTTAGCTGTTAAAGTTCCTATCTGAATATGGTGAGGGGCTATACACTTCTATTTTGGTTGTTGCTTCATATGCTTAAAATATAGAGTGAATGCTTCAGTTGCATCTCTAGAACAAGATAAGGAGAGATCAAATTTTGTTAGGATGCAATCTCTTTTTAACTTTTATTGTTGATTCCGACATCAAACAAGGGTAATTAAAATTGATAAAAATGCATTCCCTTTTTATGTTTCCGAATAATTGGTTTTAAGCATTTTTGGCTTGTCAACATTACAGATGATGATGGAGGAGTTGGAAATAGGGGGGAAAATATATCTTGTATATCCGGTCATTGAACAATCTGAACAACTGCCTCAGCTTCGTGCTGCTGCTGCTGATCTAGAAATAATATCTAGTAGGTTTTCAGCTTATAGGTGTGGGCTATTGCATGGAAGAATGAAAAGTGATGAAAAAAGCGAAGCTTTGCGGCAGTTTAGAACTGGAGAAACTGATATACTGCTATCAACTCAAGTTATTGAGATAGGTGTTGATGTTCCAGATGCAACTATGATGGTAGTAATGAATGCAGAGCGTTTTGGAATAGCTCAATTGCACCAACTTAGAGGACGAGTTGGACGTGGAGATAGAAAGTCCAAATGTATATTGCTAGCGTCTACAACCAGTGGCTTAAATAGGGTGAAGGTTCTTGAGAAGTCATCTGATTGCTTTTATCTCGCAAATATGGATCTTCTAATGCGAGGACCTGGAGATTTGCTTGGTAAGAAACAGTCTGGCCACCTTCCTGAGTTTCCTGTTGCTAGATTAGAGATAGATGGAAATGTTCTACAAGAAGCCCATCTGGCTGCACTGGTGAGTAAATATTCTCTTAAAAGTAATTTTTCTGGGTGTTTTGTGTTGAATTTGTTGAGATTTATGAATTTTAAGTATCACTTTGTCACACAGAGTCAATGAGCCATTCAGTAATTATGTACCCTGTAAGCTGACTTTTTGTTAAGCATGCTTTACTTGGTTATTAAGATAAAACTCTATAAAAAATTCAAGAATTGAGTCAATCCATATTTGCCCAATAAAATTCTTTTCCCCTCTATAGAAATCAATCCTTTTTTTTTTTTTTTTTTTTTTTTTTGTAAATGAAAAATCTCATTAAGATGCAACTTTGGAGAAGAATGTTATTTTTCATTGGACTTTCTGGCACAAACTGTTTCACATACATTAGGAGAAAGGAAAAAAATGTTTTATTATACATAGGCTTTAGTCTGTAACTAGGCTAAAGATCTTATATTATAGATACGCTTTTGGATGTATTCTTGCGATTGTCACAATGGCCACTTGCTGTTCTGTTCTGTTCTCATGTATGCTATTTGGTTTAAGATATGCATCTGTGTACATGTATGGGTGTATGTATTGACATCTTTTCTATGTGAGAATATTAATTTAGTTATAGCTTTGAGATACTCTTTAACTATCTAGCATATTTATTTCTAGAACTTTGCATATGTTTAGGTCAACTATATTTGCTCATAAATGTATTCATCTGTAAAATATTGAACTGCAGAACATAGCTTGTGCCAAATTCCTTAACATGGGAACATATTCTGTTACATAGAGGCAATTAATCATAAAATATTTTACTACTCTATGCATCTATTGAATTTTATTTTTTCTCGTGTTGCTCCCACAGGGCCTTTGCTGTCCATACTACAGAACTATATAATATACTTCGTATATATTTACTTATTGTACACTGTAGTTTGAAGAGCACCACCACCCACTTCTCCTATCATGACATTGTATGTATTGCTATCATGATTTTGTCCTTATGTATACTGGAGTATGAAGTGTCAATAGCACCACCCTCATCCCCAACTTGACCTTTGGCACAGACCGGGGACAGGGCAAGAAAAACAGATAAACAAGAACGGGATCCTTTAACTTCAGATATATCATTATCATTGTTTGCAGAAAATCTTTCAACTAAAGATATAACCTTTCTTTGCAGAGAATCTTGAGCGATTCTATTGATTTAGAGAAATTTCCGTACCTCAAAGCTGAGCTTAGCATGCGCCAGCCTCTTTCCCTTCTTGGGGATTAAGGTACAGGAAACAGAGAGGCGGCGTTCTTTTGCACCGTGAAGTATTGGAGCTATTAGCTATCCGGGTCTTGAAGGTTATATACCGTTTTGCTTTGGATAGTAAACTGTACAATTTTTTGTACATGTTTGTGGAGAAAAATGTAACTACATTTAGCATACAGTCTTGGATTTGCAACAACTGTCTCCTGCTCCCCATAATTTAAACTTAATTCCTGCTACTAGAAGGAATTATTGCATTTGTATAATTTGCATCCCTCCATTTTTCATCAGATACCTGCTTGGGACAGTTCTACCTACTTGTTATTAGTTTTAGGGATGTTATTGTATTTACTTACATGATACGTTAACATGAGTTTATCAAGATACCCAGACCTCTATCTAAAAACTGTACTGTGGATGAGCAATCGTTATGCTGTGCATCCGTATGCACCATGCATGGTGCATACGGATGCCAAAACGACGTCGTTTTATTAAAAAAACGTGCGTCTCCCCTTTTAAAAAAATTCAGGTTCGATTCCCAGCAACAACATTATATTGTTTATTCATTCTGGAATTTTAGTTCATAGATTATGGAATTATAGTTCATTGATTATGGAATTATAGTTCATCGATTATGGAATTGTAGTTCATCGATTCTGAAATTTTAGTTTATAGATTATGGAATTTTAGTTCATTCATTCTGGAATTTTTAGTTCATAGATTAGATTATGGACTTATAGTTCATCGATTATGGAATTATAGTTCATCGATTATGGAAATATAGTTCATTGATTATGGAATTTTAGTTCATATGTTGTTGCTGGGAATCGAACCTAATTTTTTTTTTAAGGGGGGATGCGCGTTTTATTAAAACGACGTCGTTTTTGCATCCGTATGCACCATGCATGGTGCATACGGATGCACAGCATAATTTGCCGTGGATGAGCTGAGAATAGGAAGTTAATGCCCTGTTTGGTAAAAAATTGGCCTATAGGCCAATTTTGACTTATTTGACCACTATTAATTGTTTGATTTAGTTAAAATATCAATATAAATGTTTGGTTAATTAGCTTTATACAACTCCAAAAGGCTAAAATTCAAAAAGTTACTCCAAGTAACTTTTTCAATTAGCTTTTTGAGAAAAGAAATTATACCAAACAGCTATCAGCTAACAGTTAATTTATCAAATAATTTTCTACAATCAACTAATATTATCAACTATTTATACCCTTTAATTAACACAATTAGCTAACAGTCATTTACCAAATAGGCAATACCATCTTTTTAAGAAAAAAAAAAAAAAAAAAACGAATTAGTTTACTAGGATACAGATAAAAGTGAGAACTAGTCCTGTGTAAAAGTTGTACTGTTATCTAATCATCCGTCTTGATTGATTCAATGATTGTAATTTAGATGCAATAGTTTCGATCAAAGTAGAATGGGTCTCTTTAAAAAATGTGAATTTATCTTAATCATACATCTTGAATTCTTGATTGATCCAATGGTTATAGTTTAGATGCAATAATCCGGTACATTAGCTCTCTTAGGCTATATTTGACATTTAATTCTTGTAGGCAGTCTTGAAATCCGATAGCTTTTGTTTCATATTTTGAAGTAGACGTGGTAATTTGTGTTCTGTGTTTGTTGTCGTTGGCGTGTTTAGGCAATCGTTATATTGTGCGCCCCACTCTATCCAAAATAACGTCGTTTTGGTGCATTATTCAAAAAAAAAAAAAAATATCATCTATTTCGAATGCATATAAACTCATAACAGAATACACATAATATAACATAATATATAATACACATAAACTCTTAACATAATACACAAACTCTTAACATAATATACATAAACTCATGACACAATACACAAACTTTTAACTGAATACACATAATGGGATTTGGTCCGTTTGAACAGACGGAGTGGCGTCTGTTACGTCAATCCCCGTCAACAGCAATTGAAACGGCGGCGTTTTGTGCTTGGGTGCACTGTGGTGCACGATATAAATTGTCGTGTTTAGGTAGGGTATTAATGAGTTTGGGTCATAAGCAGATAATGACAAATTATTCTGTGAATTCGGGTCCAAAAATACACAAGTTATATACTGAATGTTCACAATTGACATACTAAATATTTATAATTTAAATATTGAATGTTCACAATTTACATATTGAATGTTCACAATTAGATAATAAATATTCACAATTCAAATTGTGAACATTCAGTATATAAATTATATATTTTGACCCGAGTCCACCTTGCCGGGTCATAGCATAACTATAGGTCACATTCCTATTAAGCTTAATAGGTTGAGAGATCATACATGGACATGAACATGATTTTTAATGGATTGACACAACGCGACAAGATAAGCTAATGAGTTTCGGGTTAATAGTAGTTGACACACAACAAATTGCAATGATTAAACTCACTAACCCGTTAACTTGAATTTTTTCCTTTAAAAACTATTAAATCTAAAAAATATTTTGTGTCAACCCTAGTTATATTTATAATTTTTTTTTTTTAATGCAAATAGATATGTACATTGCTCTTAGAATGTTGTATAATACATTTTTGTTGGAAACACAGTTAAGTATTCTCGTGTGTACCACGTACCAACATTTAATTTACCATAAATAAGTATTTGGTGGTGCATCACAGACTAGCACTTAGTGCACCATGGACCAACACCTAGTACATTACAAAAATATACTTGGTACAGAAAATTACAAAAACGTCATCTCGTTTTTTTTTTTTTTTTTCATTTTATTGAGTGGATCAGGTACAAAAATAACTTTCCGTGTGGTTAACACAAAAAGACGCACCTTAAGTGTAAAATTGACGCACCTTAAGTGTAAAATTGACGCACCTAACTTTAAGCATTAAAATGACACACCTTAATTACACAAATCACGCACCTTAAGCACAGAAATCACGCACGTTAAGAAAGAAAACCACACACCTTAAAAAGGAAAATCACGCACATTAAATTTGACCTAAATGCAAAAAGATCAAATTGTCCGCGTTTTTTTTTTATATCGTTGTTAGTGTTGGACGTTGATTTAGACAAGATCAATGACTCAGATTTAACCGCATAAATGCATGGGACATACCCGATCGCCAAGGTCCCGTAACAAAGACACAACCCAGGTGACCTCAGCACAAACATCAGCGAGGCCTTTGTACTTAGCCTCAGTCGAAGAGCGAGCTACTATGCGTTGTTTCCGAGAGACCCAGGAGACAAGATTTTTCTCAAAAAACACAGCGTAGCCACTGGTGGACTTGCGGTCAACCGGACAGCCAACCCAGTCAGAGTCGGAGTATGTATGTATATCAGAGGACACTGACGTAGTGATGCGAAGACCGTATTCCAGAGTACCCTTAATACAGCGAAGAACACGCTTCAGTAGGCCCCAGTGCTCGTCAGTAGGTGAATGCATAAACTGGCAGAGTTAGTTGACCGAAAGGACAGGTCCAGGCGAGTGATGGTGAGGTATTGAAGAGCCCCGGCTAGACGACGATATTGCGTTGGATTGGTGAAGGAATCGGTGGTCTGACACACAAGTTGAGTCACAGATGCTGGTGTGGCTAGTGACTTACAGTCGGTCATACTGGCTCGCTAAAGAATATCCTGCATATAACGCCGCTGTGAGAGAATCATACCATTCGGAACAGTAATGGTTTCTATTCCAAGAAAGAATGTGGGTTTCCCGAGGTCTTGGATCTTAAAAGCCGCCGCCAGTTGCCGTAGCAAGGAATCAACCAAGACCGTGTCACTCCCGAGCATAATAATGTCGTCCACATACACGAGCAAGAATAGCCTAGAATTTTAGGGTTGGGGTTCAACCTTTTGGAAGAAGAATACCCTGGAATTGGCAGCCGAGTAGTGGAACAGAGACACATCTGTTTTTGAAGCAACAAACCCTGTGAGTATCAAGAAATCATGTATGCGTTTAAACTAGGCCCGGGGTGCCTGCTTCAACCCATATAGGGAACGCTGCAAGTGACAGATGTGATCAGGGCGATCAGGGTCTTCATATCCAGGCGGTTGCCGCATATAGACAGTTTCAGCCAGGTGCCGGTTTAAAAAGCATTGTGGACATCCAACTGTCGGAGTGTCCACCCACGGGAAATGGCTAACGCTAGTAATAGCCGAACCATAGTCGGTTTAACAACCGGGCTAAACGTCTCAAAGAAATCCTCGCCTGCTACTTGATTGTAGCCTTTGGCGACTAGCCGGGCTTTGTAGCGATGCACTGTATCGTCGGCATTTCGCTTGGTGCGAAAAATCCATTTGCATCCCACTATGTTCATGCCTGGAGTAGCGGGTACAAGCGTTCATGTGTTGTTGTGTAGCAACGCGTTGAACTCCCGGTCCATTGCGTCTCGCCATTGTGGATGCCCCATCGCCTGAGAATAGCAAGTAGGGTCATCGGTGGATGCCGTAAGGGCATGAAATTTCTCCCCAGTTCCCTGTGTCATGCACCGAAGCCGCATAACATGAGCCCGTTCCTGAGGTGGGGCCCTACGCCCCCGTTTCTTGACCACAGGTGCCTGAGCCGGAGCTAGAGCCGGTGGTTGAGCCGAGTCACCGTTATGTAGAACGAGACTGGACCCCCATGGCAAGCTGGGTAGGGCGAGTGTGTCCCAGACTGCTCGGAACTCTTAGCTGCAAAAGGGAAGGTAGTTTCGTCAAAGCGGACATGACGACAGATGTAAGTTTTCTCGGTGCTTAGATCCATGCAACGGTAACCCCTAAAAGACGGTGGGTAACCTAAGAAGACACAAGGACTTGACCGGTATTCGATTTTATGACGGTTGTAAGGACGAAGGTACGGAAAACAAAGACACCCGAATACACGTAAATATGTGTAAGTGGGTGGTGACGATATAACCGGTAGTATGGTGTATCAAACTGGAGTGAAGAAGACGGTAAGCGGTTTATAAGATACGTGGCTATTTCAAATGTGTGGTCCCAATGACGTTGTGGGATAGACGCTTGGTCCATCATGGCCAAACCGGTCTCGACAATATGCCGATGCTGGCGCTCAACACGCCCTTTTTGCTCGTGTGTATAGGCACATGATTGCCTGTGCACGATCCCTAAGGAGGTAAAAAGTTTGTGTAATTTTTGGTATCCCCCCCCCCCCCCCCCCCACAAAATCAGACTGAATGGACTTGATAGAACGTGAAAACGTACGTTCTACCGTCGCTCGAAAAACATCAAATATTTTGTATATATCGGTTTTGAGTCGTAGAGGATAATACCAACAATAGCGGATGTTATCATCTACGAAGAGTACAAAATAACGCGAGCCATCCGCGAAAAGAATAGGCGCGGGGCCCCAAATATCATTGTAAATGAGATCTAAAATATTATTGCTAGACTTAGCTACCCTATCTAGCGGGAATCGAGAGGATTTCCCAAGTTGACATGACGAACATAAACCAGAGATTACATTTTTATTAGATTCAAACGGGCATCCCCGTAAGACACGTTTGAGGGCTTAATCATGTGGGTGACCGAGACGCTGATGCCAGACCGTGGAAGAGGCACGAGCAGAGACGAACGCATTATGTGAGTTAATTGGGAACAGACAACGAGTACAATCCCCCCAAGCTTGAAGACCTTTAAGAAGAACCGCTTGTGTGGTGGAGTCCTTCACAAGAAAAAAACTAGGATGAAATTCAAAGAAACAATTATTTTCTTTTGTAAACCGATTTACAGATAATAAAGAGACCGATAACTCAGGGACATGTAAAACATTAAATAATTTTAATGGTTTAGTAACCGAAGGAATAACTGCATGACCCACACGCGAGATCGCCAAACCTGTGCTATTACCCACTCTGAGGACATCATCCCCGTGATACTCCTCGGACTGTGAGACCACGCCGGAATCCGGAGTAGCGTGAGTGGAAGCGTCCGTGTCCGGCAGCCAGGACATCACTGCCGGCGTCGCACTTCCGTCTCCAGCGACTGCCACATGCGCCTGGGATGGTGGCGGTTCGGAGTACCTCCGATAGCAGTAAGACGCGGAGTGGCCTTGCGATCTGCAGATCTGACAACGCAGACTGCCGCTCCGTCCACGTCCGCCGCGACCTCCTTGCTGGTTGCCGCCGCGACCCCCTCCACCGCGGGACTGACCACGGCCGCCACTGCCTTGCTGTCGTCCACCTCGGCCGGCATACAACGCCGAGGGAACACCACTCACCGTTGCCGGCTGATAGACCGGAAAATCATCCGCATGGATGAATTGTTGTGCCTGTAAATAATCCGCCAGCTGCGGGATCGTCACCGACGTACCAGTGACCGCCAGGGAAGCTGCCATAGACCGGAACTCCGGCCGCAGCCCCCGGAAAACATACAAGTTCTGCTCCGACAACGTCATCTGCCACCCGGCGAGCGCTAGGTCCTCGACCAAATGCTGTGCACGCTTGAGATACTCCAATGTCGAGCTATCCCCCTGTCGAAGTGATTGGAACTGCCCCATGAGATTGAGGCAGCGAACCTGCGAAGAAGAACCGAGCGCCGTCTCTGCCGCAAGCCACACGGCACGGGATGTCGTCTGTCCAAGCGTGAGGTACATCACCTCCTCCGAGATCGACGAGATTTGCAAGGATAGGATGGAAGCGTCCTGCTCAATCCATGCTTCCGGTGTGCGCGAAGGCGGCGGCGTCGGACTGCTCATCGACGGGGAGTTCGATGACCGGAGATGGGCATGGACGCGAGCCATCGATGAAGCCGAGCAGTCTCTATCCACGTAGAAACGGTACAATTTGCGTTCTCCCGTACAGATAGTTCCGATGGGTGAGTTTCAGTGACACAAAATGGTGTGCACTAGGGAGGGAATTTGGGGTGGTGTTTGGGGAGGAGATGGTGGTGGTGGTGAGCGTGCGTTCGGAACCTTGAGACATTGTCGAACGAGAGGAAGAGAGAGAAAAAAATCGGGAGATTCCTATTGGCTAACTGATACCAGATGAGAATGGAAGCGATAATTCATTCAGTTTACAGAATTGTGATAACCTTAATACACTAACAGAATGCACATTAATTAAATACATAACAATAACATAGTCTAATAACATTAAGCACAAACTCACACACATTAAGCACAATACCCACGAACCTTAAGCACAAATTCACGCACCTTAAGCACAAAACTCACGCACTTTAAATTTGACTTAGATGCAAAAATTTTATATATATATATATATATATATATATATATATATATATATATATATATATATATATATATATATATATATATATATATATATATATTGGTTCCTGTGAGGTCAGGTCTTCCCGTGCGGTCAGTTTAGCATACACCATTAGGAATGCATAAATGCACCATACAGTGTTCGAAAATATACCAGAATGAAATGCTAAAAAAACACCGCACAAAACAAAATACACCACACATAATGGTGTATTTACGAACACTGTGTGGTGCATTTATGCATACCTAATGGTGTATGCCGCACTGACCGCACGGGAAGACCTGACCTCACAGGAACCTGACCATATATATATATATATATATATATATATATATATATATAGGAAAAAGTTCGGCAGACACTTCCCCTGCGGCGGTGCGGCGGGGTTACAGAATACACCAACAGTGTTATCAATATGCACCAATAGTGTAAGGGAAACGCACCACATTGAAATGCAAAAAAAAAAAAAAAAAAAAAAAAAAAAAAAAAAAAAAAAAAATCACAGAATACACAATAGACCCAAAGAATACACCATATAACTCACCACACCCCAATGGTGTATTTCCGAACACTGTATGGTGTTTTTACTCACGCCTAATGGTGTGTTTTTGTTTATGCGTACCTAATTTGTGTGTATTTTTGTGATGTATTTTTCTAACATTGATGGTGTATATTTGTTGAACTTTTGGTGACGCCGCACCGTCGCACCTAAGGACACCACCGCACCTGAACCTAACTATATATATATATATATATATATATATATATATATATATATATATATATATATATATATTATATATATATATATATATATATATATATATATATATATATGTGAGATCGGGTGTGGAGATAACTTTCGGTGTGAAAGTGCGGTAATCAATACTCTACGCACCTTATATTGGATTAACGTAAATATGGCTTTTGTAGAGAAAATCTTATAAAGAATACTGGATATGTTTTTAGACTACAAAAAAAAAATAATAATAAATAAAAAAATAAAAAAAAATGTGCGTCCTCAATTAAAGAAGTCAACTGTAAAAAATGGCGCACCTTAAGAAGAAAAATCACGCACGTAAAATTTTAGACGACACACCTTAAAAAGGAAAATAACCCACCTTAAAAAGGAAAAACAACACACATTAAGATAGAAAATGACGCACCTAAAACTTTAGATCAATGCACTTAAATTTCAACAACTGACGCACCATAAACACACTAAATCACTATATCATACTAGGTACGCGCACAGGTTAACTCGATTAATTTCTGGGTAGCATGCATATTGTGAACATCAAGATTACACCAATAGATATACTTATTTATTATTTATTAAATAATAAATAGAAGCATCTAGTCTAGATTGATTACTAAAAGTAGCCAAGTAGGTGTCAAGATTCCATAAGAGGCCACTATCATCATATTCTTCACATCTCTTCGTCATCCGATCCATCTCTATCTAGTTCTGTCTTACCAATTCTAATTTCTGCAAAAACAAGAAACAAAAAATTGATTGCCCGACTCCATACAAGCACATCTCATATCATTAATTACAATAAAATTAATTAATTAATCACTAAAGTTTCGAAATAATTATTTAAGATTTTCATGTCATCAGTCATCACCACCTAGTATGTACCTTAGTTACATCAATACTAATTAAGGGTGCGTTTGAAAACCCGTAAAATGACTTCCGGAAAATGTTTTCCAAGTTTTTAGTGTTTGATAAGAGAGGAGAAAATAAGGTCAATGGAAAATGATATCTTAGTCAAAGAAAAATACGTATGTTTTGGAGAAAAATGATTTTTTTTTTTAGGGGGAGGGAATTGAAGTCATTTTCCAATACACTATTAGTATAGTGTATACATTACTATATACTATATATGCGTAACTTATGATATAATATATAGTGTTTATATATATATATATATATATATATATATATATATATATATATATATATATATATATATATATGGTCAGGTTCCTATGAGAACAGGTCTTTCCGTGCGGTCAGTGCAGCATACACCATTAGATATGCATAAATGCACCACATAGTGTTTGAAAATACACCATTATGTGGTGTATTTTTTGTGTGGTACATTTTTTGGTATTTCATTCTGGTGTATTCTCGAACATTGTATGGTGCATTTATGCATACTTAATGATGTATGTCGCACTGATCGCACAGGAAGACCTGTTCTCACAGGAACCTATATATATATATATATATATATATATATATATATATATATATATATATATATATATATAATATGTAATTATGTACTATAGATACTATACAGTATACACACACTGGATTATGAGTGTTATGCACGGAAGGATTTTATCAAAAATATCAAACAATTAAAATTTTGAAGTATTAAATTTTTTTCATTTTTTTGCTCATTTTCTACAAAATGAACAAAACACACAAAAACAGTTTTAAGGTGGGTAGCCAAACATCGTAAAAGGAAAATGTTTTCAAAAAAATAACTCATTTTTCAGAAAACATTTTCCAGAAGTCATTTTCCAGATCCTAAATCCATCCTACTCTAAAACAAAAGTGAAAATCAAGAAAAGCGTTATCGGAACTATGGTGGTAATGATCATCTTCATGGTGGTTGATGATGGTGATTGAGGTGGGAAGGACGCCGATGATGACTGCTGATCAGCATGGGGAGACTTTCTATAGTAATATGGGAACCACGGCAAGATAGGGTCCGGGGGCGGTGGTGCGGCGATGCCGTTGATAAAATCCGGCGGAGGTTAGTAACCTCCACCGCCGCCAACCGCCGGTGGAGTGAGAGTAGTGGCTGCCGGAGGATTGTTTCCAGGACCGGAGGGCGGCGGAAAACAGGGATACGGGCACTCCTGTGCAGTGGTCGTCACTGAGAAGAGGAGGAGAGCAAACAACAAGTTTAAAGCCATGTTTGGGAGTTAGGGAGAAAGGGAAAGGGGTGGGGGAGAACTAGTGGTAGTGGATGTGGAGTCCAAAAATAATATGTCGTCGTAGAAAATTGGGTTTCTATGGACTTGTTTCCTTTTGAGCAAATTTTATTTTTAGTCATCCATTAGTGACATTGTCACATTTAGTCTTAATTTTTTAATTTTTTTATATTATATTCCTAATTTTGAACAACTTCCACTTTTATTCCTTGACTATTGTGACATTGCTACATTTAATTCTATTTTTTTAATTTTGTCATATTGCATCCATAACATTGAGCAACTTTCACTTTTTGTACGTCATCGATTATTGTGGCATTGCCACATTTAGTCCTATTCGTTTAATTTAATTAATTTTGCCATATTACATCCATGACTTTCATTTAATTGTCATCATTAATATTCTTCCGTTAAAAATTTTGTTAACTTACTGTTTAAAGATATCACTATGTTGCAATATCGTAACTTATATCACTATGTTGCAATATCATAACTCATATAACAAAGGAAAATAAATCCTTACACATATCATAACTCATATTTCTATGAGTTATGATATTATATCCTTTGATATTTACGATATTCCTAATGCGTTCGAAATATGAGTTACGATATGTGTAAGGATTTTTTTTTTCTTTATTATTTGTCAATTCTAACGGTAAATTAATGAAAATTTTAACGGAAGATTAATGGTGGCAATCAAATGAAATTCATGGATGTAATATGACAAAATTAAAAGAATATGACTAAATGTGGCAATGTCATAATAGTCGATGACTAAAAGTGAAAGTTGCTCAAAGTCATGGATGTAATATGGAAAAATTAAAAGAATAAGACTAAATATGACAAGGTCACAATAGCCAAGGACTAAAAGTGAAAATTTTTCAAAGTTAAGGATATAATATGGCAAAATTAAAAGAATTAGACTAAATGTGACAATGCCACAATAGTCGAAGACTAAAAGTGAAATTTGCTCTTTCCATTTTTCTAATTTTATCTTTATATAGATTAAATAAAGAAAAATATCAAATTTACCTCTAAAACTATCCGCACTTATGTAATCTTCTCGGCCTCACTTTCAAAATGTTACATCACCTAATTTACAATGATTCAATCTCGATCATCTTTTCAAAAATAACTCCACTATCACTTTAACTTATAAAAAAAATATTTCTTTCATTAATAATAACTAGTATTTTCACATGTGCGATGCACGGAAAAGGTTTGTTATAATATATTAAGAATATTTTGATTGATATACAATTATTTAAATTATAACATTAAATACTCCGTATTATATAATACAATTTAAGATATGGTTTGGATCGTTTATGTTTGTTGATGTTATCATTGTTTGAATTCGAGCAAAGTAATTGATCAAATTAATAGTTAATGTGTAGATGTACGCATGCGGTGCTGTAATTTTAGATATTTTTATATATCATTATTTCGGATTTTTATAAATTGGGCAAGCATCAACGGGAATTGTTTACATTGGAACTTGAAGGGCAATCTCATATCAAAAGAAGTGAGACACATTCGGGAGCTAAGAACTTTGGTTCATTCATGTGTCCCATTAACTATTCTTGCTTCGACAATGAGATCTACCAATCTTGTGATGATGAGTCGCATCCCGTTACAAAGACCAAGAGAGTGGTCTATGTTCCACAATAACATAACAGGTGCACCAACCTTTAATGTCCATGAATGATTATGAAGACCTGAATATCTCAAACTATTTAAGAATTCAAGAGTGTGTACTTCTGATTGATTTTTAGTGTCTGATTTCGCCTTACATAAAGAGTCACAACTTAAATATATTCGTTCTTCTGCAGTATTCATGTCGCACATGTACTGAATAATTTGATCAACGACATCTAAAGCCGGCGAGATGACCGCTCGGCCTTCTAGATGCGATTCATCAAGCATGCCATATCTCGAGTTTGGGAATGTGCTTTCCACTATAGTTGCTATGGGGTTGTGTCCATACTTCAACAAAAACTGTGCCGAAATATCGATCTCAAATGAACCGTTGTTTACAACCCTTGCAATCCCATCTCCGATGTCTGCAATCCATTTTGAAAACCAATCAATCGTCTGTCTATCTTCATCTTAAGCTAAGGTCCGTAGTCTCAAGTTCTTGGTGAGGCTTAATACCTTGCAATTTGTCCACATGTATGAAGAATTAATATTTGCTTCGACAACTATTGGTCTTGTTGCTTTCGGAATAACATGCAGGGTCTGTTTAAAATCGCCGCCCAAAATTATTGTCTTTCCACCAAAAATCTTTTCAGCATTACCCGATATGGCGAACCTCAATCGATCATTCATGGTTTTGTCCAAAGCCTCAAAATAGTGTTTATGCGTCATCAGTGGTGAATTTTCCTTTTTCATTAATTAGTGAATTCCATTTCCTTTTCCATTAATTAATGAATTTGAGATCCTTTTTTTTAATTATTTTTTTTTGTTGCTAACTTTTTTACTTAATATTATTAATCATATTATTATTATTATTATTATTATTATTATTATTATTATTTAGTAATTTTTGATAGGGTTTTTCTTTTCGATTAATTAGTGAATTCCGTTTGTTTTTCCATTAATTAATGGATTAATGATTTTTTTTTCCTACTAACTTTTCTACTGATTATTACTAGTATTAATCAGTGAATTCTATTTCCTATTCCATTTTCAGTGAATTAGGTATTCTTTTTTATTTTTTTACTTCTAACTTTTTCTTAATGATTATTATTTATATTAATCAGTAAATTTCGTTTCTTTTTTTCATTTTCAGTGAATTAGGGATAATTTTTTTTATTTCATTTTGTACTACTAACTTTTTTATTATTTTATTATTAGTATTAATCATATTATTATTATTATTATTATTATTATTATTATTATTATTATTATTATTATTATTATTATTATTTTGTTTTTAATAATAGTATAGATTAGATTATTACATAGGAATTGTATTATACTATTTTTTTACCCGCACGGGTTTAGCTCAATGGTTTAATGGGCAGTATTTGGGATAAAAGATCAAGGTTTGAACATTGGCGGCAGTGTGGGAATTATGTTCAAAGTGGGCAGATTCCTTGTGCGCACTGACATTTTGTCCTCGGCGGCATGCTCTGTCGAGTCGGAGTGTGGGGGCCCTTGGGATAAGAATAAGAATTTTAACTTAGAATTATAGTACGAATAGGAAAGGAAAGCGAGACCAGGACTATGTGGTCTAATGGTATCCGGGTTGGACTTCCAATTGGAAGGTTATGAGTTCAAGCCTCAGTGGAGGCGTTATTGGTTCTTTGTGTTTCAGTAGGTTGAGAAAGTATATGAACAAATACTACAATGTAATAGAGCCAGTAACTTTCAAAAAGGAAAGCGAGATTTTTTAGAAATTGGATGAGAGAAATTAAAGTTTAGGATTTTATTTGTATATATAGTATAGATATAGATAATAATAATAATAATAATAATAATAGGAAAAATGACACTTTTTCCCCCTGTGTTGTTTACTAATAGCACATTTTCCCCCTGTGTTGTTTATGTAAACACTTTATCCCCCTCAATTGTTTTTGAAGTGGCTATTTTCTCCCCTCTCTGTTAAGTAAGTGTTAGGGTTATTAAATATTAGGGTAAAAATGACATTTCACTTCTTCTTCTTCTTCTTCTTCTTCTTCTTCTTCTTCTTCTTCTTCTTCTTCTTCTTCTTCTTCTTCTTCTTACTACTACTAATAATAATAATAATAATAATAATAATAATAATAATAATAATAATAAGTCCCACCCAACGTCCTAATATATTGTAGTACTCCACGCTTAAAATGCACAGTTATATTGCAAACCAAATACATTACTAAATTACTAATAATAACAACAACAACAACAACAACAACAACAACAACAACAACAACAAGAATAATAATAATAATAATAATAAGTAAAATGTCATTTTTACCCTCATATTTAACATCCCTAACACTTATTTAATGGAAAGGGGGGAAAATAGCCACTTCAAAAATAATTGAGGGGGATAAAGTGGTTACATAAACAACATAGAAGGAAAATGTGCTATTAGTAAACAACACAGGGGGAAAAAGTGTCATTTTCCCATAATAATAATAATAAACTATATAATATCCTCCCTCGCTCTCCTCTTTGCAATTTGACACCGTAGTTGCAACATTTGCAATTCTATCATGTCAGAATTGCAAATTAGCTTGTACATGTTATCTTCTTCTTCTTTTTTTTTTTTTTTTTTTTTTCTTAAAGTCATGTAGGCTTTGCAAGGGAGGCCTTGAATGTATGCAAATGGCCTAAGTTAGTAAGTCGAATGAACAGTGCAATTAAATTTGTTAAATGAAAATTAAAAAAGTTTCAGGTACCCTAAATTAATAACATAGTGCAATTAAATCCTAAAATTATATACTCTGTATTTATCAGGTTACCACTAGTTTGACATTGACTACATCTTTCCAATGTATTTTTTCATTTATGGTGCTGACTTAGCTAATAGTTTACAGTTTTAAACCATTATATATATTTAAAACTACCAAGTGGCTTGTAGTTCATTGGTATCGGATTGTTCCCCTAAGTGGGAGATGTAAGGTTTGAACCTAACAATTGAGGCAATTGTTTGTATATGTAGGGTATCTCCTTTCCTTATAATAAAAATATATATATATATATATTTAAAACTGGCAGAAAAATTAAAAAAATATTAAAAATTTGAGAGGTAAAGTAAGAAATTCACATTTTATTCTTTTTCTTATATCAAAATCACTTTCATAACATTATTTTTCACTTCTTAGCCTCTTATTTCAAAATTGTTCAATTCTAAAAGCATTTCAATAACTTTAGTTTGACTTGTTAGGAACCTGACTGTCATATAACAAACTTAAGACTTGACACAAACAAAGAAACACTTGATCATTGTCTTCAGACGTGTGATACAAACTATCCTATCAATTTTCAATTTTCTTTACTAAGCAACAAATGTAATCAAACTAGAACTTTTGAGATACAAAATGATGTCGAATTTCTCAGTTTGCTTTTATGATAAATTCACCAATGGAATAACTTGAGATTTTTAGCATGTAAAATTTTTTCATATGCAGTAGTTTAGTCCATAATCGTTTTTAGAAGTTACAAAAGTTTTTAGAATTTTCATAACTGAGTCTTAGGTTCCTCATTCATTACTCTGGTTTTTAAGAAGCCGGAGGAGGTGATGGATATATGTGTGTATATATATATATATATATATATATATATATATATATATATATATATATATATATATATATATATATATAGGGAAGGGATCATGTGCATTTGTGACTTTTCGTGCGGTTGTGCGGTGGATTAATGTGCGTGAGGTTTATACTTAATGTGCGTGAGATTTGTGTTTAATGTACGTGAGTATTTCAGAATTACGAGCTCAGAAGGAAGCAGAACAAAAACTCACGCACATTAACGCTCAAGCTTCTTGTTACTTCTTCCTTCAATTTGGCTATGGATTCTGGATTATCAGCTACTTTCAGTGCAATTGAATATTTATATAAATGACGCACACACAGTAAAATTTGCACAGCAGCTAAGTGTGGATTTCTGCTGTATTATTCCCATAATTCTTAACCACCATAGCCCGCCTCCGCATCATCATCATCAGGGAGGGGGCAATGACTACTGGGGATGGGGAAGAAGTTGACATCAATATTTTCTGCTGCATTTTACACATTCACACACATTAAGTACAAATCTCAGGCACATTAAGCACAACACTCACGCACATTGAGTACAAATCTCACGCACATTAGTCCACCGCACATCCGCACGGGAACCTTTCACTATATATATATATATATATATATATATATATATATATATAGTTTTCATATATTATCAGGATATACGATTCTTGATTAAGTTACTGCATAGCATACGAAAGAATTTTACGTACTAAAAATCTCATGTTACTTAGTGAATTTGTCATAAAAATAACCTGAGAAATTTGATATCTTCTTGTATTTCAAAAGTGATGGTTTGATTACCATTATGTTTAGTAAGGGAAATCAGAAAATTTTATAATGGTGTGTTTTACATGCTTGAAGACAATGATCAAATGTTCTCTTTTTTGTACTGAGTCACAGGTTCCTTATACGAGACTCGGATTACTAACAAGTCATACGAAGATTATTGAATTGCTTTTGGAATTGAAGAACCTTGAAATAGAATGCTAAGAAGTTGAAAATAATGTTGCAAAAGTGGTTTCAATATAAGAAAGTGAATAAAATGTGAATTTCCTACTTTACCCTTAAAATTTTAAATATTTTTTAAATTTTTCCGTCAGTTTTAACAGTCGGGGACCAAATGCGCCACTTCGCTCATAACTGAGGGGCTAAAAATGAATACGGTCATAACTCAAGGACTAAGTCATCACTACCATTATAACTCAGAGACCAAACTCGTCATTTTCCCTTTTATATATTGATGTCACTTTTAAAAGTTGATTGGATTTGTAAGGATGTAATGTGAAATAAATAATTTACAAATTAAATAATGTGAGAGTTGACCTATTTTTTAAAGTAAGAGGAATTACAAAGATAAAGATAGTCTCAATTTTTTTTTTTAAAGTAAAAAGATTTACAGGATAAGGATAACCTCACAACTTTATGGAACTTGTAAGACTAAACACCAACCATATTCGTTTGTATGGGGGGCATAATTGATAAGTGTAACAGAGAACATGACACGCCGTACCTGGCAAATATGATAGAATCCTTTGGTCCATGGCCAGACGGCATATTGGACAGCCTATCATTTATCAGAATTTTTAACTTTTCAGCAGAATATTCAACTTCTAATTTATCAGAATTTTCTTGTACCCATACGTTAAGCATCAAGCTGCTCTATCAATATTCTTTGCAGCTTATCTACTGCTGTGTTGCTTACCATTTTTTTTTTATTATTTCAGATTTATCAAAGTCGTATACCAAATGCATCAAAATCCAAAACCATGAATGGCGATGAACTAAACATGAGACATTGATGAAACAGTAATCGAGCTTAGAGATCGATCAATCTCAGATGCACTCACCATAGAAGGCTCAGTTCAGCATCACAAGCTACACAATTGCAGTATCAATCAAACATGAACGAATAGCATATAATACAGTAGTCACATATATGAAGGGGTGCCAGTGGTAAATAAGAAAATTAGTCTATTCCTAAGAACTCAAGAATAGCTTAATATCAGAGAGTGTAAGGGGAATAGCTCATTCACAGGGAACATTGTTCCTGGGAATAAAAACCATTACCAAACAAAGGAATATGCCTATTCCCGAGAACGCTACTCCATTCCAAGCCTATTCCACGAACCAAACGTGTTGTAAGTTTTCATTGCGCGTGAGCAACTTGAGGCGTACCATTCAGGAGGTTAGGAAGCAGTAGAGGCGGAGGAGGAGGAGCCTCCCGCTTCGGCTCCTTTTCATCACCTTCATTCTTTGCCGCCTCACCATCACTCTCGGCCTTTAGCTTTTCATCATTACCAGTTACATTCACTTTGTTTTCTTTGCCTTCAACTTCAATTTTTGCATTTGGTGACTCGGCCTTACTCTCATTTTTCGGTTTTCTGTCCACTTCAGTTTTTGGCTTTAAAAACCTGGTCTTTGCCCTACGCGCTTCCCTACGTGCTTCAAGTATCCCTGCAAATATGCTCCTAACATCAATTTCAAGTGCCCCAGCAGGCATTGGCAAGGAAAGAGCAAGCCCAACAGCAGTTAAGAGCATGGCATCTCTTCGCAAAACTGCAGGTTGGGTTTCCTGTGCTTGGAACTTCTCTTCTCCACCTTTTAGCTAGAAGCAATAGCAAAATGCTTAGATGCAAGCAATAGTAGCTACACATATTTTAGCGGCTCTACAATGACAGTAACAAGCGATGGGTTTCAGCGTTGCTGTAAGTCAAGCACGCTTAACCACAGTTCTTTGCCTATCTGGTTGTCATATCCTACTTAAAACCAATGAGTGATAAGTAGTTGGACATTAACCATTTAACCACATCTCTTCATGGTAAGCCACAGCGCCACATCTCGAATTGAGCAGGGGCTGAACTCGACTAACCCAGCCAACGCCCAACAACACGAGTACATAACATATAATGCATAAAAATGCAATTTACACAGGCATTTTTATCAAATGGATTTCATTTGAATTAGATAAAACACATAATTTAGCTTGAATTAGACATCAAGCTAATAGGAGGACAGAAAGGTATCTTATACAAAAATGACAACTACAGTCTACAAACCACACAAGTAAATGTCTAACTATAGGATACATATATTAATGTAAACTACACGCCTTCTACATAAGCATACATCATAGTACACTTCAGGTGTTCATACCATTCAATACACGATTACACGTCCAGGTAATGATTTATTAGGTATTTAGGTTGAACTGTATGTTCTTCTATTTGCATCTCAAGTTAAAAAAACAAAAACAAGAAAACCTAAAAATAATAAACAAACAAAAGCAAAAAAGGAGCCAAAAATCTGGAGACAAAATCATAAAGGTGGAAAGTACAACCTTTTGACTGTCCAAGAGAAATCCAAGTATTCTACAGTGTCATACAAGTATTTACTCTGCTTATTTCCACAAAAGACAAGGTGCACCTCCCATTTCCATTAAATGGGTTAATAATTTAATACGACTACTAAATTCAGAAAAAGGATATAGGAATATCAAATATTTATACATGTTGAAACCAAGTACCTTAATAGTCAAGTTTACAGGCATTATTTTATGCTCACTGTTATAGAATATTGGGAGAATATTCTCTGTGATTGACTATCCCATATTTTAGGGATCTAAATATTTGCTTACCATATCAGTTCAGACTCTTCTTATATTTAAGGAGTAGTTGACTAGCTCTATAGACACACAGAATAAGAGAGAGCTACAGAGGTAACTCACTGCTTTAACATGGTATCAGAGCCAGGGCAATAAAAAAAAATTTTTCCGGCGTCTCCTGTTCTCACCGCCGGTCCACCGCCACTCGCCGTCGTCCGGCGACCTTGCCTGGAAATTTTCAGGCCAAGACGACCTGCGCGTGACCCTCACGCACCACCGACAGCCGCCGCCACGCGCCGGCGCGTGAGGGCTCTCCGGCGACCGGAAATTTTTCCGGCCGGTCTTTCCAGGGTCGCCTGAGTTCGGGGATCTCGGTTCCGGGCTCAGTTTGGACCAGTTTTGCGTCGGTCTTTTCGATTCTGCAGTCAGGTTGTTTCGTTACCATTCGGCTCCGTTTTTTTTTGTGTTTTCTGCTCTGTTTGTGGTCCTAAATTTGTGGGTATGGCTGGGAATACGTCTGTGGTTGTCACTGATATAGTTCCTGTTAATTCTAAAATCACGGATTGTAAGCTTAATGACTCTAATTACTTGGAATGGATTCACGTCATTAAGCTTTATCTTACTAGTTTGGATAAAAGTGACCACTTGTCTAAACCTTTGGCTGACCAAGATTCTACTTGGGTACGGGATGATGCCCGTTTGTTCCTACAAATTCGTAATTCCATTGATGAGGGTATTGTTGGGTTCATTAGTCATTGTGCCTCTGTTAAAGAGTTGATGGAGTATTTGGAATACTTATACGCTGGGAAAGGGAATATTACTCGTGTTTATGATGTTTGTAAGTCCTTTTTCCGTGCTGAAAAACATGATTTGTCTCTCCCTACATACTTTATGGAATTTAAGAAGACTTATGAGGCACTTAATCAGCTTATGCCATTCACCGCTGACATTAAAGAGCAGCAAAACCAACGTGAACAATTGGCTGTTCTGAGTTTTTTGGCAGGTCTCCCTTCTGAGTTTGACACGGCGAGGTCTGCAATTCTTAGTAGCTCTGCCATCCCTTCTCTTGCTAATGTTTTTCCACGTCTGAGTCGGTCGGTGCAATCGCAACCAAGTGTGCCTGAGGCTACCATCCCATCCAACAATGCTCTCGTTGGCCGTCATCCTCGCAGTGGGAATGGAAAAAATTCCCAGGGATACACTTCTGGTGGTATTGTGTGTCACTATTGCCATAAGCCTGGCCACATAAAACGGGACTGTAGGAGATGGTTGAGGGAGCGAGGAAATCCGACTGCTAATGCTGCATCCACACCTGAGGCATCTTCCAAGTTGATCACTGTATCTGCCGACGAGTTTGCCAAGTTCTCTCAGTATCAAGAATCTTTAAAGCGTTCATCCTCTTCAGTCACTGCTATTGCTGACTCAGGTAATGCAACTACGTGCCTTCTCTCATCCTCCTCCAAGTGGGTCATAGACTCGGGTGTCACGGATCATATGACAGGTAACTCTAGTTTGTTTTCCACGCTTTCTTCTCGCCCACATAGTTCCCCCGTTACCTTAGCAGATGGTTCTGCCTCTCATGTTCTTGGGTCCGGTTCCATTACGCCCATCCCTTCGCTCCCCTTGTCTTCTGTCTTGCATCTACCTAATTTTTCATTCAACTTAATTTCGGTCAGCCAACTTACCCGTACTTTAAACTGTTCTGTTACGTTCTTCCCTGATTATTGTCTGTTTCAGGATCTTTTGACGAAGAGGGTTATTGGTAAGGGGCGCGAGTCTGGGGGCCTCTACGTTCTTGACGCCACGAAGCGGGAGCCGGTTGCTTGTTCGGGTGTTGTCACTCCAATAGAAGCTCATTGTCGTCTGGGGCATCCTTCCCTACCCTTGTTGAAGAAATTGTGTCCGCAGTTTTCAAGTTTGTCTTCTTTACATTGTGAGTCGTGTCAGTTGTCCAAGCACCATCGTGTGCCTTTGAGTCCTAGGGTTTACAAACGAGCGTCTTTTCCGTTTGAGTTAGTGCATTCTGATATTTGGGGTCCGTGTTCTGTGACCTCTAAACTCGGTTTTAAATATTTTGTTACGTTTGTTGATGATTTTTCTCGAATCACATGGTTATACCTACTGAAGTCTCGTTCTGAACTTTTTGAGGTGTTTTGTGGATTCTGCGTTGAAATTAAGACTCAATTTAATGTTCCTGTCAAAATTTTATGTAGTGACAATGCTAAAGAATATTTTTCGCTCCCTTTTGTCTCTTATATGCGTCAGAATGGTATGTTACATCAGTCCTCTTGTGTTGATACACCTTCTCAAAATGGGGCCGCTGAGCGCAAAAATCGGCATCTGCTTGAAACTGCAAGAGCCTTGATGTTTCAAATGGGGGTTCCCAAGCAGTTTTGGGCTGATGCCGTTTCCACAGCCTGTTTCTTGATCAATCGGATGCCCTCTGCGGTCTTGGGTGGGAAAACACCTTTCCACACTCTGTTTCCTTCAAAACCTTTGTTCCATGTTGACCCGCGTATATTTGGCTGTGTATGCTTCGTTCGGGATGTCCGTCCCCATGTCACCAAGTTAGATCCCAAGTCTTTGAAGTGTGTGTTTCTTGGATATTCCCGTGTGCAAAAAGGGTATAGGTGTTACTCTCCTGAGCTTGGAAGGTTTCTTGTTTCCATTGATGTTGCCTTTCATGAGGACGTCCCTTTCTTTCCTTCATCTCCAGAGGTTGTTCGTAAGGGGGAGGAGGAAGATATATTGATGTATACGGTCACGGCGTCTGTTCCTACCCCTCCTGTCTTACATGTGTATTCTCGTCGACCTCGGCCTGACATACTCGTACCGGCACCGCCTCCCGCTCCCCTTCCAGATTCGGCTCCACGCCCTGACACCACCTCTGTGTCATCTGATCCAGTCTTGGTTGATGAACGTCCGATTGCTACCCGGAAAGGTAAACGTAGTTGTACTTATCCTATATCCTCTGTTGCATCATATGATAGGCTGTCACCTGTCTCGTGTTCTTTCATTGCTTCCCTTGATTCTATATCCATTCCTAAGACTGTTAGGGACGCCTTGTCCCATCCTGGGTGGCGAAATGCCATGCTTGAGGAGATGAACGCTTTGGATCACAACGGTACTTGGGAGTTGGTCACTATGCCTGCAGGTAAAAGACCTATTGGTTGTAAATGGGTGTTTACTGTCAAAGTCAATTCTGATGGGTCTGTGGCTCGATTGAAAGCCCGTCTTGTGGCTAAAGGATATGCCCAAACTTATGGAGTTGATTATTCTGACACCTTTTCACCTGTGGCTAAGCTTACTTCTGTTAGGTTACTCATCTCAATGGCTGCCATTCATGATTGGCCTTTGCATCAGCTTGATATCAAGAACGCATTTTTGCATGGGGATCTTCATGAAGAGGTGTACATGGAGCAACCTCCTGGGTTTGTTGCTCAGGGGGAGTCTGGGAAAGTATGTCGTCTTCGGCGATCGTTGTATGGGCTGAAACAAAGTCCACGTGCATGGTTTGGCAAGTTTAGTCAGGTTGTTGAGAATTTTGGGATGGTGAAAGGCAAATCGGATCATTCCATGTTCTACAAGTGGTCCAAAACAGGTATCATCTGGTTGGTGGTTTATGTAGATGACATTGTCATTACAGGGAACGACACCGAAGGGATTTTGTCTCTCAAGTCATTTCTTCATAGTCAATTCCAAACAAAAGATTTGGGACCACTAAAGTATTTCCTGGGTATCGAAGTTATGAGGAGCAAAACAGGCATATTACTATCTCAACGAAAATATGTTATTGACTTACTCTCTGAAACAGGAAAACTAGGGACTAAACCATGCAATACTCCCATGATACCGAACTTGCAATTGACAAAGGAGGGGGAATTGTTTGAAGATCCTGAGAGGTATAGGAGATTGGTTGGGAAGCTAAATTACTTGACCGTATCCCGTCCAGATATTGCATACCCGGTTAGCGTTTTGAGTCAGTACATGTCATCTCCGACTATTGATCACTGGGCAGCTGTAGAGCACATCTTGAGTTACTTAAAGGAAGCCCCGGGACACGGAATCTTGTATAAGAATCATGGTCACACTCGGATTGAGTGTTTTACTGATGCAGATTGGGCAGGTTCCAAAGAGGATCGTAGATCAACCACTGGATATTGTGTTTTCTTTGGAGGTAATCTGGTTTCCTGGAAAAGTAAGAAGCAGAGTGTAGTATCTCGTTCGAGTGCAGAGTCTGAATATAGAGCGATGGCACAATCAACAAGTGAAGTGGTGTGGATACACAACCTTTTGTATGAGTCTGGTTTCAAAGCTCCAATTCCTGCAAAGCTATGGTGTGATAACCAAGCTGCTCTTCATATTGCATCAAACCCGGTGTTCCATGAACGAACTAAGCACATAGAAATTGACTGTCACTTTGTACGTGAGAAGATACAACAAGGGTTAATCTCCACAGGATTTGTGAAGACAGGAGAACAACTTGGGGACTTATTCACGAAGGCCCTTACTGGAACCCGAGTTAGTTATTTGTGTAACAAGTTGGGCATGATCAATATCTTTGCTCCAACTTGAGGGGGAGTGTTATAGAATATTGGGAGAATATTCTCTGTGATTGACTATCCCATATTTTAGGGATCTAAATATTTGCTTACCATATCAGTTCAGACTCTTCTTATATTTAAGGAGTAGTTGACTAGCTCTATAGACACACAGAATAAGAGAGAGCTACAGAGGTAACTCACTGCTTTAACACTCACCATTATGGGTGTATACGAGTCAACAATACCCGTCCACCTCAAATCGTCTTCTCCATTTGCTATTGTTTTATTCCCAAGAAGAACAAAAATAACAACACAATTCTATAGGGAGAGGAATATAGCCCAAAACCATGGACACCGGCGGATCCAGAAATTTCCTTCGGTGGGGGCAAAAATTAAAAATATGAAATGGTTGAAATAAATTTTATATCATCTCTATTAATAATTTAAATACGATGACGTACATTTTGAAACTTCTGGATTACATTGAATAGATAGTTCATAAAAAGTAAACTTTCTTTTAAAATATTTTTCATAATTGAATTACAAAACATATTTCGTATCAATTAATTAATCACTTTAAATATTTTTTATCACATGTAACACATTATAAATTTCACAATTAATATACAATTAGAATTATGAATAAATCTCACAAATTACAATTTTAATTCTAATAAGAAGATAAACTCAAATATAATTATATATTCAAAGTGAGAAAGATAAAATTAAAATATAAACACATATTTAAGGTGTCTTAAGGGGAAAGATAAAATAAATAGTGTAGTTAGTAAGGTACTAAGGTTTGATCCTTGACCTTTTATATAAAAACAGCCACTAACTACCAAAAGAACTATCTCAACTTTTGATAACTTTTATGTATTAATAATATGTTATTTACTTTTACTAAAGCATATACTATATACATATATACACACACATATATAATGGGGCTGGAGTGGTGGGTGGGTGGGGGCACAACTGCCCCCATTACTCCCCCTCTGGATCCGCCCCCGGATCACCACCAAACATAGCAGCGCCAGCCCATTTTCCAGTTAAGGAAGTGCAGATTAAGTGTTTATTTATAGTTCATTGAATAAGTTCAAATCTTGGATTTTATTCACAAAATCTTGAAAATATGACAGACATAGTAGTACACATGCCAAATAGAATGGCACCACCATGAACACTCAAACCACTACAGCAAATGATGTGACAGCAACTAACCCTACCACAACTATTGTCCCATTACAGTTTTAAGTCCAGGGCAAATTACAGAGACCAACCTTATACATACAATATGGATTCAACATCTTTTCTTGAATCAAATCAACAACAAAGATAGAGAATAGAATGAAAGATTGAAGTTTTAGCATTACAAAAGATGATAAAATCAGGGGAAAAGAATGCCTGTGGGTATAATGAAGTTATTTGGAGCAATAAAAATGCATGCTAAGTTGTTCGGGCTATCTTTAACCCAAATACTTTCTCAATAGTTCTTGTGCCAATTTATAGATGTATGCTGAAGAGACTAGGCTCTCTATAGATACTTTTTCCCCAATTAAGAGAGAAACCCCAGACTTAATAAAGCTTAATTATAGAAGGTACCCATAACTTTCTCTGACTGGCTTCACCACTACATCTGTACAGCAATAATAAGAGGTGTGAAGAGCTAAATTTGTGTCGTAATTTGTAAAACTGCCCTCATTGGAAAGTCTCTGTTAGAATTCCACATTGCTTATTGGAAAAAATTTGAATTCCACAGCTAGTTAGCATGGAAACAAGTGATATTAAAACAGTTTACACCCAGAAATAGGGCACCCTTTTCCTAACAGCTCGTATCCTCTTAGCAAGCTACCACACCAAAATTGTATCCAAACTTGCAAACCTTTATTACATCATATTTTAAGTGACAAAAATATGTCTGTCTTACATTCTTCTAATGAACATTTGTGCACAAAAATTTTTAAAAATCAAAAAACAGAAACCAATCTGCATCAACTTGCCTCATCATAAATAATTGGATTTCAAAACCAAAAACTCTATTTCTATTCTAGTTTCATAAGGATTGAATTTCCCAAGCCTAGGCATAGCAAATGTGCATCAAAGATAGCATACACTTTAACATGATTCTCTATATTTTATAACACTAGGAAATGCAAATACTAAAATATAAAATAAAAAAATAATCCCAAACCACAAGGAGAGTGAAAAAACAGACAAGTATGATTAAGATGTGTGTCTGCGAGCTACACAAACTTACAAAAATTACCAGCATAAATTGAAAGCGAAATTTCTGGATTAAATATAAAAGTTAAAAAGCATTCAAAAGTTTGTATAGCGCAAAAGCAACATCCTTGAAATGTGAACCTGAAGAGTAGTTGACTTAGAAGCCTTGCCATTCATCCTTAACATTGCCGACACAGACCCATTTCCACTTGGCCCATTCAACCGGTAGCTAGAAGGAAGCGAACCCACCTGTGGCTTCAAACTAGAAAGCAACATTGATCGGCGCTGGCGAACGGAGGGAGCTTTCCGGCAAGATTGACGGGTCGGACCTTTTTGCTTTGACTGTGATAGCGGGACGTAGTGGAGGGGAAATCGACAATAGTGGCCAGAAAGTAAAAAGAGAACATTTCTTTGTTTTCCATTTTTATTCACAATTTTTAGAAAATTTATTTTTATTGAAAATTTAAAGAAATATGTTCAAATTCAATTATTTTAATTCATACGGAGTAAAAATTAAAAATTACTTACATTTAATTGTTTTTTAAAATTAGAATACAAATCTAAAAATATAATCTCTAAAATTCTAATAAGGGTTCGTTTGAAAACCCGTAAAATGATTTCTGGAAAATATTTTCTGTAAAATGAGTCATTTTTCAGAAAACATTTTCCAATTCCTTTCTGATGTTTGGCTACGCAACGGAAAACTGTCTTTGTGTGTTTGGTTCATTTTCCAGAAAATGAGCATAAAAATAAAAAGAATTGAATATTTTAAAATTTTAATTATTTGATACTTTTGATAAAATCATTATGTACGTGAATAGAACTCTTATATATATATATATATATATATATATATATATATATATATATATATAACTACACTAGTAATTTTTAGTTTTTACTAGGCCCTTAACTAGAACAAAAAGATGTCGGTATTATTGTTTTTTAAAATGAATCGTTCATATTATTTTGAGTTTAGTATTTTAATGATTTTTCATATTTACCCTCTATTATATTATTTTCTTCCCTTAAATAACTTAAATTCTGTTAGTATAAACTTCAGTAACGGAATATTTCATTAACTGTTTATTATTTTTAACTTACTCATTAATTTCTATAAGAAAGATCTTAGGTTCGAACCTCATCCCGATTAGAGTTGGCATAATTGTTAAACATATACTACAAATGTGTTAAAATGTATTAAATATATATATATATATATATATATATATATATATATATATATATATATATATATATATATATATATATATACATATATATATATATATATATATATATATATATATATATATATATATATATATATAAAATATAAAGTTTAACATAAACTGTAACACCCCGTAAATCCAAACACCAATCAAGGATTAATTGAAGAATTAATCCAAGTCTCTTTGTTAATCTATTCCTAAAAATCCTGAAATTTAATAGTCGAGAGACTAGATTTTGACTAGTCACCTAAGTCAAAGGGTTGTACCTTGTGCTTCTTGAGTTGTGCCATTGTTCCATTGTCTTTCCAACATTAGTAAGGTAGGAATGTCTTTCTACCTAAGGGTTGTGATTCAAGCTAACCTAGCAATGTTCTTTCATTTCATTCACCCTTCAATCTAAAACACAAAAACCTCTAGCCTCTCTCTAAAATGGTTTAACTTCTTCTCCAAGCTAGAATTTGAGCATCCAAGTCTTGCAAGATATTCTCCCAAGATTCCTACTTTCTTCATCTTGAGCATAGGGGAGGGTAAGATCATTGGTCCTTTAATGTTTTTAACCTTCTTTTAGGTGTCTTTTTCTAAAGATAGGATCTTTGTTGTCTTTTGGTTTGTGTATGAAGTTGGTGTGGAAGAGGAGCTCTAGGAAAGGCTTTTTAAGGGTGAAAAGAGGAAGTTATTAGGCTACAAAGGTAACCCATGCTTTACAAAACCTATCTTCTTACTTATATGATGATTCCTTTGCTTCTACTTGTGATTCTTGTGTTTATTTGTGAGATTTGATGCATTGTCTTGTGGTGATGCATGTTTAGAGCTTGTTCTTAGGGTTCTTGAATGTCATTGTTTGGCTATTTCTTGGGTTCAAGTCATATTGTTGTTATGTGTGAGATTTTGGGTGTTTTGGACTTGAATTTGGCCTTGTTGTTGAAAATTCCCGAAGGGATATTTTTTGTGTACAGGTGGTACCCGTGGGCGGAAAGGCGGGCAGGGCCCTACCCGTCGCCCCACCCGCGGGGAACGAGTTCCTCGTGGGTCGGTACCCGCGGGTGGTTGTCCACCTGTGGCCCCACCCGCGGGGTACACAGTGGTGGTTGGCCGGGATTTGTTCCCCGTGATTCTTTTGACTCGGTATTGATGTTTTGATCTCCCGATGTTGTTTTATTGGGCTATTTGTGAGTCTTCTTGATGTTTCGTGTGTCTAGAACAGTGTGTTAGGAATTCATGTAGGATTTGGTGTCTTGAATCGTGCTAAGGATCCGACATTGTGATTCGTTGGACTAATGTGAGTCTTGAATGTTCTTTGGAACTACTTTTGGTTTACCCGTTTGTTAAGCATGCTAGTTTGATGTTGAAATGCTAGTATGTGTTGTTTGTTCCTTCCTATTGGGATTGGCAACTTGTGTTGACAATCATTTGGTGTTGGATTGTGATCCTTTGTTGTTGAGTATGGTCTCATGTCTTTGTTGTGATCTTTGATTGATTCCTATGATGTGAACGTATGTAAATCGTTGTACCCTTTGATTGATACTTGATTAAGGTTATTGTTGAGCCTTAGTCCTCTTGGTATTGATGATGATCTTGTGTGACTATGATTGAAATTGGTGGTGTGTTATCTGAGCTTGGCTCATATGTTGGAGGTTATGTGAATGAAATTAATGGTACCCTCGTGTACTGAGAGTTCGGCGGGATGTTGGAGGTTGTTGGAGGGGGGACGACGGTCCCTGGCGGTACAAGGTTGGACTCAGAAGTACAGGGTGGCACTAGGAGGTAAAGGTTGGAACTGAAATAAGGTCGGGGGTAGCCATAAGATTGGAACAAGGCATAAGGTTGGAACTATGATACTTGTGACATGTAGTTGTCACCATGTGAATGTGTTTTCTTTGCATGAACATGTCTTGATGTATTCTACTTTGTGATCAGTAGAATGCCACTCGAGTTGTATTGTCTTTCATGTTTGTTGTCTTGTTGTTGTTGAGGGGATGGTGATTCTTATTTCTTTTGAGAGTGATTTGATGAGTCTTTGCAGTTGACTTCTCTCCTTGGTTTTGAAATGATATATACTATATTTGTTTCAAAATGGTTTTGATTATACTTATCTATATATGTTATTTAACGCGTATTGATGAGTTACCAGCAATATTCGCTGCGGGTGTTATCCCCATATTTGTTCCCTTGTTCTACAGATTTTGAGTAGATGTCTGAGAGCACTAGATGAGGATCGCTAGATAGTTTAGCTGTCCTGTGTAGATGTTATCTTTTGTTGGTCTGTGAGCCTAGTTAGCGGCCTGTGTGCCTTGACACTTTATGATTTGGTTGAATTGATAGATTTTCCCGCCTGTGCACCTATGTCTTAGGTGTGGCATAACATGTCCCAATTTTATATAGCTTCCGTTGCTCTATGTCTTGATGATTAGATATTTTCCTGTGCATTTAAGTTTTAAAAATGTGGTAAAAATCGGGGGTGCAACCGACTAAATCGTGTTACATAAACTTTTGTCAAATAATTTGTCCGACTAAATACATAACATTCAAAGTTAAGCATCAAAGATTATAAATCAAGAACTTTAAAAATCATTTGATTTTTATGCATTAAAAAAATTAGGTTAATTTTTTTTTGTTTATTTAATCTTCCTTTGATTATTTAGATCAGAACAAAATTTAATATTGCAATTATACTTTGTATTATTGGTATGATTTAGGTCGTTATGGTATTAATTAATATTTTTTGTATATATTTTTATAATGGTACAATTGTACATTACTTTACAAATATTATACTATTATTTTTTTTATCGGACAAAATTGTTCTTACATCATTGTTAGACCTACGCGACCTAACTACAAAGTTGTTGATCATAAATAAAATTCCACATGAACTCTAAAACAGTAGGACTATTTTCCAAAGAATTGACAATATTGACATTCCACTGGCTCCAATTGAACAAGTTTACACAACAGAATTTTATCAATGCATGAAAACTTCTAAAGAAATTTGTAAGTTAATTTTACTATATCATTATAACAATATATATTGTAACTATATATTTTGAATTATTTATTATCATCCTCTATTGACAGGAATTGTAGCAATTGTCATTGACAAACTCTCAAAATAATTTGTCTCAACAACGAATGTAAATTAAAAAAAAAAATCAATAATTTCATTATTGTTGATGAAAAATATGTACGCCACTTTATTACTTTTATTAAATTAAATAAATTAGTAGCTACAACAAAAAATAATACATATGCATCTAATTAATTTAGAATTACATGTTTATACTGCATTTATTTTAAAAAAATTATTCAATATAAAAAAATTTAAAAATAGATATAATTTCATTAGTTATACTATCTTTATTTTCTACAATTCAAAGATTCATTACCTTCAAATTTATTAATTTATTATATTCACTATGTTGTCCATTGTCTTCTTTTTACATTTTCTTGTAATTAAATATCAAAGTTACACCAGGACTATGTGGTCTAATGGTACCCGGGTTGGACTTCCATTTGGAAGATTATGAGTTTGAGCCTCAGTGGAAACTACCACTATCAAATATCAATAGATGCTTGTAAGATAAAGAAGAGAGAAAAACTACCACTATCAAATACCCACTATCAAATATCAATAGATGCTTGTAAGATAAAGAAGAGAGAAAAACTACCACTATCAAATATCAATAGAAAAAAAAAGGACATGTACTGAAGATGAAGGCAATGACAATGCTACCCAAAAAAGAATTAGAGAAATTTAAACAAAAAGTAGTATTTATTTAGACTATCGTTTTTATACTAAGTATTTAGACTAGCATTATTACAAAGTTGCAAATATTTATTTTAGTGACAATATAATCAATCTCTTATATATTATCTTGCATTTATATACTTTAAATTACCGATTTAAATAAACAAATTCAATATTTATTTACCTATGCATGAACATCTCCGATATTATATTGCATTGATATACTTTGAAATACTTATTTAAAAATAATCATTAGGCATTATTCCATTCGCGCAAAGCGCGTAAAAGAACTAGTAAATCTTAATACAAGTTATGTCTTTGGATTTATGTCCGTGTTGTTAGTGCTGATCTATTTGTACATTGTGTTCTCAATATTGTACATCATTTTTTTTAGACAAAAATGCCCAAGCATATATTCCGTTACTGTTAAATAATGAGCAAATACCAATTTTGGACCCACAAATATTAGCAAAATGACAATTTTGATCCACATGTTTAATTCCTACCAATTTTCATCCACGACTATTGTTTTAGTGCTAAATTCATCGCGTTGGTCACCCATTCGTTTAAGACATGTCGAAATATGAAACTATTAAGGGTATTTTTGTCATTATCAAATTATGATCCAATTTGAGCATAAATAAAAAGATTTAAGCCCTAAGATCTATCCCAATTCGCAATTCTTCTCCTCAAATTAAGGTAGGATGAGGAATAGAACTGCGATTTGGGATTGATCTTAGGGCTTAACTCCCTTTATTCATGCTCAAATTGGAATCTTAAGTTGAAAAGGATGAAAATATCTTTAAAATTTTTAGATTTCTGCAAGTCTTAAACGGAGGGTGACCGTTGTGATGAATTTTGGTACTAAAATAATAGTTGTGGATGAAAATTGGTACTAAAACAATAATCGTGGATGAAAATTGGTAGGAATTAAACATGTTGACCAAAATCATAATTTTGCTAATACTCATGGGACCAAAATTGGTATTATATGCAACCACATTTCCTCCTTCATCGCGAAAGAATCTAAGTCTTAATCTACTATCATAATCAACGAGATAAGTTTCTCCTTCACTTATTTGATCTCCCTAAGAGATACTGTTATTAAAACAAGATAACAGTAAGTAGAGATTCCGTTGAAGGATTTAAGCAATCAAAAGGAAAAATAAGATATTCAAAGCAGAGATTCGGTTGAAGGATTGAAGTCATTAAAGGGATTGAATGAGTTTGATTGTTGATCGCGTCTCAATGTTGAAGTGGAGTGATTGTTGCATGCTTTCTTCTAATTTTATTCATCAAAGGTGAATTTATTGATTAATTTTGTTAATTTAGGGTAATTTTGTTGGAGTTAAATTGATGTTTGTATAAGAATTAGAACAAATATAAAAAGATTTGAGGTAGTGAGTTCCTTAGGCTAGGAAATTAGAATTGACAGGCTTGAATCTTAACTTATAATTTCATTGGAGAAAGTTTTGACCTTTAATTTTCTTATGAGGTAATTTTATCCTCAACTTTGTGCTACTTCGCAACATGAAATTTCATGAAGAAAAAAGAGTATGAAAAAATGATAAACTCATGGCCTCAGAGCACACTCAAACTAATTTATCTCTATGATTACATATATAATTAAGAATTTCATGATTTATCTCCATTTACTTTTGGAATATTACTTAGGAAGTATGTAGTTATTTAAAGACTTCATGTAGGGTAAAGGCACCACAGAATAATTGCTACCTTATATTTAATTTCTTCTCAAAAATTTACTTTGTTCCTCTACTCATATTATCTCTCCTCCACCACATTCGGGTTCTTACTTCCCCTCTCTTTATTCTAGTTGTTGTACGTTCGTATATTCACACTCATTCCTCTGTATATGCATGTGTCACTGTATGACTGGGGGACATATTTGTTGTTTGTTCTTTTTTTTTCTTCATTGTTTTTTTTTTTTTTTCACACTAATGCTATAAATTCCAGTTTGTGCATAATTGAGCCCAAAGTGTTGCAATTGAGTTCATGAGATTTTTTTTTTTTTTAAGTTGGAGGGATGTAGTTAAAATAGCTTTGCTTTTATGGTTAAGGTATCCGCAGTTATCATTTTGATTTGAGGATTACCTTAATTTCATGGTTGATCGGATATGTCTTGAAGTGTTGGTGCTTCAATGGGCAATTTTATCTATTCTTATTTTCCTTGTCTTCCTTTCTCCATTAAGGGTGTGCATTCGCATAATCGAACCGTTTTAACCAAAATTTTTAAAGGTTTAACCGTTAAACGAACTGAACGTTATATTACTGAATTAACTGAGCCGAATTTTTTTCAGTTAACCGAAGTTTTTTAAGTTAAAATTTTAAAACTTTAAAATAATACATATAATAATAAATTCAATTAAAATAATGCCTATAATAATAAATCCATAAGAAAATATACAAACACAATACCATAAAAACACTACAAACATAGCACAAATTACAAAGTCAAAATATCCATATATATATATATATATATATATATATATATATATATATATATATATATATATATATATATATATATATATATATATATATATATATATATATATATATATATATCATGGTTGCAGTAGGCGCTAGGCGCTAGTCGGGCCGCCTGACTAGCGCCTAGCGCCTACACCCTAGGCGGGCAACAAAAAAATTTTAAAAAATAGTGATAGACTTGTCGTTTGACAATTTTAATGACCTTGTTTTCAACATTCAATCAAATAACACATTTAAATAAATGAAATAATGATAATTTATAAGTCATAACGTCATAATGATATTAAAATCAATAATTAATGAAAGACGACATCGGTCAAAATCGATCAAAATCGGACGAAATTGGCCAAAAAAAGGTCAAAATCGGACGAAATCGGTCGACTCGACCGAGTTGGACGAGTTGGCGGCCGGCCGAGTTTTGGCCGCCTTTAGACCAAAACGGCAAGGCTCGGTACCCTGAGATATATATATATATATATATATATATATATATATATATATATATATATATATATATATATATATATATATATATATATATATATATATATATATATATATATATATATATATGAACAAATTGCACTTTTGGTCCTGTGAGTATTAGGGTACTGGCAATTTGAGTACGTGACTTTCAAAACTCCCAATTTAAACCTTTAACTATGCATTTTTTGGCAGATTTGGTCCTCCGGACCAAATTGCCGGCCAATTTTGGCCGAAAAATGATTTAATGGTTCGAATTATTTTGTGATGAGGGTAAAAACGTCATTTCACTCCCTTCTTCTTCATTCTCCCTTTCTTCTTCGTTCTTCTTCTTCTTCTTCTTCTTCTTCATCCTTAACCTTTACAAGCAACCCACCCTTCATCCTAAGAGTCAAAGTTAGCTCAGAAACATGAAGTCCTTCGGTTATCACTCCGTTATAACCGAAGGAAAGTGAAACATGAAATCCTTTATGAAAAGAGAATCTGATTCTTCACCTAACAAAACCTCTGAGAAATGGAAAAGGAGCTCAAATAATTATTTTAAAAAAGAGTAAAATACAAATATCTACAAACCAGGGATTTGACAGAATGAGAAATTCAGAAAGATCTTCATTCACTGCGAATTAATGGCCACAAAACTCATTACGATTCTGCAGATAATTACAGAGTAGTGCTCTACAAACATTCAAATCTCCATTTCGTACAGAAATTTCACGCATTTTCCAACGAAAAAAAGGGCTAAAAACAGATATCACACAATTAGCTCGAGAAAATGCGAAGCAACATTCGATCAACGGAAAAAGCATTTCTTTTAGCTTCTTCGTTGGATTTCTTGAGAAAATTTTCAGTTTTAAAAGAAGTGGTTCACACAAATACCGACCTATTCCCCGATCAGGCGATCATCAAAACATGAACACAGAGTCTCCAGAAAAATTCAGCTTGGAAACTGATTGCAATCTTCAACAACAACAGCAAAGAAGAATATAAGAAAGAAGAAGAAATCAACACAGAATTCGTTTAACGGAGTGATAACCGAAGGACTTCATGTTTCTGAGCTAACTTTGACTCTTAGGATGAAGGGTGGGTTGCTTGTAAAGGTTAAGGATGAAGAAGAAGAAGAAGAAGAACGAAGAAGAAAGGGAGAATGAAGAAGAAGGGAGTGAAATGACGTTTTTACCCTCATCACAAAATAATTCGAACCATTAAATCATTTTCCGGCCAAAATTGGCCGGCAATTTGGTCCGGAGGACCAAATCTGCCAAAAAATGCATAGTTAAAGGTTTAAATTGGGAGTTTTGAAAGTCACGTACTCAAATTGCCAGTACCCTAATACTCACAGGACCAAAAGTGCAATTTGTTCTATATATATATATATATATATATATATATATATATATATATATATATATATATATATATATACATCTACAATTTTAATAAGAGCCAATAATGTTAGATCCTTAACTGGAATAAAAAAATGTCGGTCATTTTATTTCTTAAAATGAATGGTTCATATTATTTTGATTTTAGTATTTCTTAATGATTTTCCTTATTTACCCTTTATTATATTATTTTCTTCCCTTAAATAATCTTAAATTCCGTTAGTATAAATTTTCTTTAACGGAATATTCCGTTAACAATTTATTATTTTTAACTTACTCATTAATTTCTATAAGAAATGTCTTAGAGTCGAACCACATTCCAATTAGAGTTGGCATAATTTTTAAACATATACTACGAATATGTTACAAAGTATTAAAAAAAATATAATATAAAATTTAATATAAACTTTGGTCAAATAATTAGTTCATCTAAATACATAGCATTCAATGATTATAAACCAGGAACTTTGAAAATCTTTTGATTTTCTTTCATTTTAAAAAAATAAATTTAAGTTAAGTTTTTTTTTTTTTTTTTTTTTTAGTTTAATTAATCATATTTTGATTATTGACAACAAAACTTAATATTTCAATTATGCTTTTATCCGTGCATGAAAACTTCTAAAGAATTGAAATTTATAAGTTAATTTTTACTATATTATTATAAAAATATATATTGTAACTTGATAATTTAAATTATTTATTATCATCCTCTATTGATAGCAATTGTCATTGACAAACTCTCAAAACAATTTGTCTCAACAACAAATGAAAATTAAAAAATCAATGATTTCATTATTGTGGATGAAAAGTATGTATGCCACTTTATTGCTCTTATTAAATAAAAAAATTAATTAGTAGCTACAACAAAAAAATAATACTTATACATTTAATTCATTTAGAATAAAAAAATAATACATATGCATTTAATTAATTTAGAATTAGATGTCTATAATGCCTCTATTTAAAATGAATTATTCATTATAAAAAAAAAATAAATAGAGATATAATTTCATTATTATATTATCTTTATTTTATACAATTCAAAGATTCCTTACCTACAAATTTATTAATTTATTATATTCACTACATTATGTATTGTCTTCTTTTTACATTATCTTGTAATTAAATATCAAAGTTATAATACAAAATATGTTATATATATATATATATATATATATATATATATATATATATATATATATATATATATATATATATATATATATATATATATATATATATTTATTTATATTTATTTATTTATTTATTTATTAACCAAGTATTTTATACAAATATAATAAATATTAATGTTGTGTTCAATACTTTGACATGATAACGTATGACACACATCTCATAACACATGAAACATGTAGCGGAAATTACTACCACTATCAAATATCAACATGTGCTTGTAAGATAAATAGTTCATAACACAACTAAAATCCCAGTCATATACACAACAAGGCAAATCTAAAGCTTCCTACACCATAATCTCATTATATGATGAATCCATCTGTGCTACCAACAATAACCTAATTGCACATGACATACTACCAATAACAAAAATTTAAAAAAAGAAGACATGTACTGAAGATGAAGACAATGACAATGCTACCCAAACGAGAATTAGAGAAATTTAAACCAAAAGTTGTATTTATTTAGACTATCACTTTTAAACTAAGTATTTAGACTAGCGTTATTTCAAAGTTGTAAATATTTATTTTGGAATAAGGTTAAAATTGGTCATTGAACGTAACATGAAAATGCAATTAGGCCACTGAACACTCCAAAAACGTGCAATTAAGCCACTGAACACTCCAAATGTATGCAATTTCACCGGATAGCAGGTTACCATCAATTTTAGTAGGTTACCTACTTACGTGGAAGTTGAGTAGGCATTTTAATAAATTTTTATAATATTTTTTAAAAAATTGAAAAAATTTAAATAAAAAATAAAAATAAAACAGACGGGGTAGCCAACCCGTCATTTTTCTTAATTTTTTTTTTAAATTTATTATTAAAAATTATTAAAAGCCAACTCAGCTGCCACGTAAGCAGGTAATCTTCTAAAATTGATGGTAACCTGCTATAAGGTGAATTTGCATACATTTGGAGTATTCAGTGGCCTAATTGCACTTTTTTTTTTTTTTTTTTTTTTCGTTTATGACCTAATTGCATTTTCAGGTTACGTTTAGTGGCCAATTTGAACCTTATTCCATTTATTGTTGTGACAGTTATATATACTCTATCTCTCATATATTATCTTGCATTTATATACTTTAAATTACTGATTTAAATAAACAAATTCAATATTTGTTTACCTATGCATGAACATCTTCTATATAATATTGCATTGATATACTTTGAAATATTTATTTAAAAAGAACCATTGGGCATTATCCCATTCGCGCAAAGTGCGTAGAAAAACTAGTACACTAATAAGAGCCCAAGAGAGTTAGGCCAAGGGTAAAAAAATGGTGGTAAGATTTTTTAATCAAATGAATGGTTCAGATTGATCAGATTTTAATTTTTCCTTAAGATTTTCTAATTTATCCTTAATGAATATGATTATCCGTTAACTTTCCATTAAATATTATCTTTACCGTTAATTTCTGTTAGTTCACCGTTGATTTCAATAAAAAAGGTCTTAAGTACAAACGTCATCCCCATCAAGGTTGGCATAATTAGTACTCTATTTTACTCTTATTAAATTAAAGGTAGAAGAGTCAAATATACACATCTACTATCTCAAAGTGTTCAATTCACCCCACCATCTCAAACATATTGTAATTAGACACTCTTACCCCTTAAAATTGTTCAATGAATTTTTCTTACAAGTTACCTCTAGAGGTTGCCAATCCATATTGCTTGTAATTTTATTTTATTAAAACAAAAGTGTGTGGTGAAGTGGAATTTAGTTCCTAAATTTGTGTTCACAGCAAGAAAACCCCCCAAACCAAACAGATCTTTGCATTCTTCACATCTTCAGACCATCTCCAACGGGCCTCTATTCCACCAAAACACAAAAAAGAAATAGCGCAAATCAGCTCCAAAGGGGTACCATTTCACCAAATATTTGGCGCACTGTTCACAGTGCTGCGCCAAATTTGGCGCAGTAATGTTCACAGTGCGCCAAATCTGTATAATTTTTTTTCTTCATTTTGACCCCTCTTTTTTGTTTAATTCCTTTTGTGTTTTGTTTTTTTGTTTTAATATATTTGTATATTTTGTTAAATTGTTAACTATAAATTTTATATTATTTAAAATGAATTATATCATTTGAAAGATCTCATCAAGACGATTAAAATAAGTCTAATATTGAACATAGATTAATTAAAAATGAAAACACATAAAGCTTAATTATAACAAAATTAAAGCAAATTACATACTTAATTTAAAGTAAACACATAAAACTTAATTAAAATTACTTTAAACATACTTAATTTAAAGCAAACACATAAAACTTAATTAAAACTACTTTAAACATACTTAATTCAATAATCTCCTAGGCCAGCATCATTTCCTCCCAAATGATTAAAATATTGAGTAAACTGACTGCTTGATTCTTCTCCTCCAAGTGGTTGACGAGCTTTCTGTATTTTTAAGCCAATCACGCCTTATTGGATCTGTGATGGAATCAACATCTATGCTCATGATTCTGTTATCTTCTTGTTGTTCCGCCAACTGTAGTTGCTTTGCTTCATTTTGAGCTTTTATCATTTGAAGCTCATAATTTTGTTGGAGTTGAGTTTGACTTTGTTCGAACATTTGTGCGATCTTTTCATTATGTTCTGTGACTTTGGCAAAATAACAATGACATTCTGCAAATGCTTGCTTCTTACTTTTTTTCCTTGTTACGTCCGGTAGGACATTCATTGTTCAAGCCCTGACTTTCGAAATCATTGTCTAAGTTAAGGCAAAACGATGATGAACCTATTGACTTATCGCCTTGTGACTCTGCACCTTCAATGTCAGAACTTCGCTTTCGACTTGCAACACTTGGTTCTCTACCCGAAGGACTTTGAAATTTCTCCAAGTCTTTAACAATAGGCCATACATGATCAAATTTAAAACCATTTTTAAATTTGGCATCTTGTTCCATTAGTGCTCTTGCCCTATTAATATGTTATAAACCACAATTAAAGTAAGTAAATAACACAAACGTTCAAAGTATTCACAATTTATATATAAACACAAAATACTCACAATGTCTTTTTCTGAAGCTCCACTCGGATTCAAGTTCTCAACCTGTACAATACATCCTCTGAATTTGGCGACAGCTTTCATTATAGTTTGCATCCGGGACGTAATTGACCTCAATGATCGAGTGCTTCCAACATTTGCTGGTAGCGCTTCATGATAAGCATTCATAATACGAGTCCAAAATACGTCCCCAGCTTGATGATGACCCGTAGCTTTATCTTGGCAAATATTAACATACACATGACAAAGGAGTTTATCTTCTTCAATAGAGTATGAACTAGTTCGAACTGTGCGTGCCTTGGACATTTTTAAAAAGAGGATGGAGAGGAATATAGAATAGAGAATTCAAAGAGTTGTGGTTTCTGATTTGGTGGTGTACTATTATATAGAGTGAAAGCAAAAATCAATTAATGGCTAAGATGGTTGTGATATAATCCTATGGTTGAAAGCAATTGCTTTTGGGATTTGGGAAAGACATCATGTCAGATCTTGGATTGTGTGTTGGAAGTATATGAATACCAATTAAGGGCTAAGATGGTTGTGATAAAATCCTACGGTTGAAAGGAATTGCTTTTGGGATTTGGGAAAGATATCATGTCAGATCTTGGATTGTGTGTTGGAAGTATATGAATACCAATTAATGGCTAAGATGATTGTGATAAAATCCTACGGTTGAAAGGAATTGCTTTTGGGATTTGAGAAAGATATTGTAAGCATTGAAAATTTAAATAATATTGTTGGACCGTGGTGGATATTTAATTCTTAAATTAATTACTTTAATTAAGTTAATTGGACTAATATTTATTTAATTGGGTTAATTAAATGGCCCATTAAATAATTAATTGGTTTAATTACTTAATTAAATGTAATTGAATGTTGGATTGTTTGGCCTAAGTTGGTGGAATATTTAATTAAATCGGACCAGGCTGCTTGGATTAATTGGGTTGCATATAGCGGGTTTGACTTGGTCTTGGCCCACTAAAATTATATGTGGATTATATAATTTTGAGGAATTTGGATATTTGATATTATTTGGAAATTTGATGAAATCATGAACCTGGACGCAATGGTGTCCCGATACGTTCCTTAATTTAATTAAAATAATTAAATTAAATAAGGAATTAAGAGTTGGTTGGAGATTTTCCCTCACCCTCACCACTATAAATAGTGGTTTCATTTTCAAGAATTAAGGGCTCTGGAAATCTGCATACTGAAGCTCTGCCGAAGTCTCGCCAGGATATCGTCTAGAACACGCCCGCAGTTGTACTGCGTATACCGCGCTGAGGAACACGCCACTTGAACACCGGAAGCCCTTCTTTGAAGATCAAGCTGCATATTAGCCCTTCATTGAGGAACAAGCTACCAACTCCGGAGGCCCTTCAGCAAGGAACTACTCCAGTTCGGCATACTCCCGAACTCGGCATACTTCCAGTTCGGCCATACTCTCGAACTTGACATACTTCCAGTTCAGCATACTCTGAACTCAGCACACTTCCAACAAGGAACTCGGCATACTTCCAGTTCGGCCATACTCCCGAACTCGGCATACTTCAAGTTCAGCATACTCTGGACTCGGCACACTTCCAATTTGGCATATTCCAAATTTGGCACATATCTAATAGGCATACTTCTAGTAGAGAATCAGAGGACTTCTCATATACAGAGATTGTACCCCTTCTTGATTGATACATACTACTTGTAACCGATACTTTGAATTTTGAATATATACAATTCAAGTTTTTCGCGTTTACATATTTTGGCACGCCCAGTGGGACCTCTCTGCCTCTCATCTCTCTACTACTATACCTCTACCTGCGCATCAAATGGCATCGAACAATCCCATGTTCAGGAGGACCTATGCCCAAGCTACCAAGTCCAAGTCTACGCTTGTAGCTAGCCCTGGCACAACCCAGAAAACGCAAGGTCCGCTGACAAGGAACCGCGCAAAGGATTTGGGGGTCCGAGTACCTGAACCTCAGTCCATGGCACGACGGGTGGTTCGAAGGCTCGACAAGGCCCCTGCTGCCTCAAAGGCTATTGCTTTTGCTGGAAGTCCACCCTCTCCCAAGGGAGCTACCGATGGTGGTAGTCCAACTTCTATGCAAGGGAACGCTAGTAGCGGGAGCACTTCCCCCGTAACTCCGCCTCATCCATTATGGAAGGCTGCACCTGAGTGGTCGCATGTCTACAATGTCATGCCTGCCATGGCGACAAACACAGAGTCTGTGGAGGAACAATTAGCTAGAATTGCTAAGTCTCTGGAAGGAATGGCTGTCACTCTCCAAAATCAAGAGAAACAGCTTAACACCCTCGATAATAGGGTAGGAAGCATCATGGAGGAGCAAGGAAGCCGTGCTCCAGGAAAGCAACCTGAAGGGCAAGAAGAGGTTGGTCAGCAATCACCACCACCTCATGTTAGCCATGTGGTAGGAGAAGCTGCTTCCCACTTACCTGCAACTGAGAAAACTATTCCAGTTACCGAAGGCATGATACCGGTGGATCAGTTGAAGGACAACATAATGGGGGCCATCAAAGGCAAGTTGGATGAAGGACAACCTTCATATTCCTATACTAAGCCCTACACACAAAGAATTGAGGAATTGAAAATGCCCTACGGCTATCAACCTCCTAAGTTCCAGCAATTCGATGGCAAAGGAAATCCCCGACAGCACATTGCCCACTTTGTGGAGACATGCAATGATGCAGGGACTTATGGCGATCTGTTGGTAAAGCAGTTTGTCCGTTCGTTAAAGGGAACTGCGTTTGATTGGTACACTGACCTCGCGCCCGGCTGCATTGATAGCTGGCATGATATGGAACGTGAGTTCTTAACTCGTTTCTATAGCACAAGGAGAACGGTCAGCTTCTTGGAACTCACCACTACTCACCAATGGAAGGGTGAACGCGCCGGTACCTACATCGAAAGGTGGAGGGAACTATGCCTGAATTGCAAAGAAAGAATATCCCAAAGTTCTGCAATTGAGATGTGCATCCAAGGAATGCACTTTGAACTCTCCTATATCCTACAAGGGATTAAGCCAAAGTCCTTTGAGGAGTTATCCAGTCGTGCTCACGACATGGAATTGAGCATCGAAGCCAGCGGAGGGCTCAATATATTGAACTTGCCTAGCCCCTCCAATGCACCTGGAAAACAAGAAGTTAAAAAGTGGAACAAACCTTTTCCAAAGCAGGAAAAGAAAGAAGTGATGAATGTGAAGGCTACTCCTATGACAGTCTTCACTAAGACAACTGAAAGGCCTAGGCCAAGACCATTTTCTGGCCCGTCAAGGGGTGGTAGAAGGCCAACAATTGAAGAAAGGCAGGAGAAGACTTATCCTTTCATGGATTCCGATGTATCTCCCATGTTTGATGAGCTACTCAAACTTAGACTCATTGAGCTGCCAGAAATGAAACGTCCTGAGGAAGCTTCAAGGGTGGATGATCCACACTATTGCAAGTACCACCGACTTCTTGGTCATCCGATTGAGAAGTGTTTTATCTTCAAAGATAAAGTCATGGCACTGGCCAGGGATGGGAAAATTGAGCTTGCCGATGCCAAAGCGAGCTCAAATCAAATCTCGATTACGCCCGGACGGTTCGCTCCGCTGTGTACTGAAAAGGAAGATGGAAAACAACGGAAGCGTCCACTCCCCTTCATTATTAAGTATGCTGCTGGTCAAAGTTCAAAACCACAGCAAAATGATAGCACATCTGAAGGAAAATGGGTGATAGTCACTCATAGAAAGAAGAAAGTTGAGCCTGGGAGACATCCTAAGCACACAGCGAGAAGTTGGGTTGAGAAAACCTCAACAAGTGGCAATGCCCGCAGACTAAAGACGAAGGGGCATGTCAAGCAACCACGAGCACCAGTTCCTTTGGCTCAATATATGCCAAAAGGATTTAATCTTCAAGGGGTAGACCGTGCTAGCTCCTGCCTAAATACAAATGACAAGCCAGAAGATGGAGGTGAATGTTCATCTCCTAAACACACCGAGGATGAGGAAGTGTTAATGCATAAGGCTACTTCCTACTCCACAGAAATTACCTTCAAGGATGAAGACTTGTTACTTGGAGGCACGCCACACAATCGCCCATTATTTGTTGAAGGCTACACCCGTGGGCAAAAACTCAAAAGAATTATGGTTGATCAAGGCTCAGCTGTCAACATCCTATCCCTCCGAGCTGTGAAGGACCTTGGTATATCTACAGATGAGCTTGCCCAAAGTCGTCTAATGATACAAGGCTTCAACCAGGGAGGGCAAAGAGCAATCGGCATCATCAGACTTGACTTAAGAATTGGAAGCTTAAGTTCAGGTGTCCTCTGCCATGTCATAGATGCGAGGACATCTTATAACTTGTTACTTGGAAGGCCATGGATACATGAAAATGGGGTGGTACCCTCGTCTTGGCATCAATGCCTTATGTTTGAAAGGAACGGCGTAGTTGAAAAGGTTGTCGCCGATGAAAGCCCGTTCACAGAGGCTGAGTCTTACTTTGCAGATGCAAAGTTCTACATTAAAAGGCAAGTTATTGTTGAAGATATCGAGGGAAACAATGACGATCCACCTTCTCAATCGACGTCAAAGGTAAAACAAGTTGTAGAGGGGGATCAACACAACACAAAACTCATCTTCCCGCTTGCGAGGATTGATACACTCAAAACAAATGCAGCAAAATCATCCGAAGAGAAATGTGGTGATAAAGTGGGCCAAATATTCCCCGCCAAACGTACCGAGGGTTTCGACCCTAATGCTTATAAGCTTCTAGCCAAGGCTGGCTATGACCCCAACGAGCCACAGAAGTTGGGAAAGCTTATCCCAGAAGCCGGCGGTAAAGGCAAAGCAAATCACCAAGAACCTCAAACGCGCAAAGGGTTGGGCTATGTTCCCCCTAAACTAGTGCAAATTCTTATAAACAGGGCTGCAAGTAATTGTATCTCCGCGGAGGGAAGCGAGTATGATCCAAAAATCACTCCTGCCAATGATAATGGGCAAGACAAAAAGAAGTCAGTCTTCGACCGAATCGGTAAGGTAGACTCTTGACGCTCAGTCTTAGATAGACTGGGTTCAAGTCCTAAAGCCCTAAAGAGAAAGTCAATGCATGATCGACTTGGAGCTGTCCAAGTTATTAAAGACAGTGCCAATGTTCCTGCTGAAGTGGAACCTCCCAAAAGGCTTAGAAGCATGATTCCTTCTCGGATGAGACGAGAAACATATATTCATGTTTCATGCGGTGAAGTGTTGAAAGTCCAACCGAAGACCATTGTACACACTCGTGTACATAAAGAAGAAAATGAGGAAAGCGTAGGCTCAAGTGATGACGTACTACCAACTACTCAGGAAGAGGTGGCATCGTCGTTCCATATCACGTTATGTGATGAAACCCCGATTGAGGGGGAAGATGCAGAAGATGCACCCCATGAGTTAGAAGAAGGGGTACGAGCCGCGGTGGACGAATTAAAAGAAGTTGATCTGGGAACGCCTGAAAATCCTCGTCCTATCTTCATTAGCGCACTCCTATCTGACGAAGATGAAGAAATCTATGTCACATTGCTGAAAGAATATATTGATGTCTTTGCATGGACATACAAGGAGATGCCAGGGTTAGACCCAAAGGTAGCTGTGCACCACTTAGCAGTGAAGAACGGGTGTCGCCCGGTTAAGCAAGCTCAACGACGCTTCTGCCCCGAGCTCATTCCCTTGATTGAAATAGAAGTTAATAAGCTTATTGAGGCTGGCTTCATTCGTGAAGTTAAATATCCAACCTGGATATCCAGTATTGTTCCCATGCGCAAGAAGAACGGCCAGATCCGCGTCTGCGTAGATTTTCGGGACCTCAATGTGGCATGCCCGAAAGATGACTTCCCGCTTCCTATCACGGAGTTAATGATAGATGCCGTGACTGGGCATGAGATCCTGTCATTCATGGATGGCTCCTCCGGTTACAATCAAATCCGCATGGCGCCGGAAGATGAAGACCTAACTGCATTCCGAACGCCAAAAGGCATCTACTGCTATAAAGTAATGCCCTTTGGTTTGAAAAATGCAGGTGCTACATACCAAAGGGCTATGCAGACAATATTTGATGATATGCTCCATAAAATGGTCGAATGCTATGTAGACGACCTGGTTGTGAAGTCGAAATTGCGCACAAATCACTTGGTGCATTTAAGGCAAGTCTTCGATCGCCTACGAAAGTTTCAACTGAAAATGAACCCCCTGAAATGTGCTTTCGGGGTTGCTGCTGGAAAGTTCCTCGGGTTTACTGTTCGACACAGGGGCATCGAGATTGAACAAGCCAAAATTGACGCCATAATGAAGATGCCTGAGCCGAGAAACCTTCATGAGCTTAAAAGCTTACAAGGGAAGTTGGCTTACATCCGAAGGTTCATATCAAACCTAGCAGGAAGATGTCAACCTTTTAGTCGGTTGATGAAAAAGGGCATCCCGTTCATATGAGACGAGGCATGCAAGAGCGCATTTGAGAGTATCAAGTCATACTTGATGAAGCCGCCTGTGCTAACCGCTCCTGCCCATGGTCGCCCGCTCATCCTTTATATCTCCGCCCAAGATTGTTCTGTGGGCGCCTTGCTTGCTCAAGAAAATGACAAAGGGAAGGAGAATGCTCTCTACTATCTCAGCAGAATGATGACCCCGAACGAGTTAAAGTACTCCCCAATTGAAAAGCTATGTTTGGCACTCGTGTTCTCCATAAAAAAACTTAAGCACTACTTCGAGGCTCATACCATCCGGCTTGTTTCCAAAGCGAACCCGGTGAAATATGTTATGGCGAAGGTCGTTCTCTCCGACCGCCTCGCAAGGTGGTACTTATTGTTTCAACAGTTTGAAATTGTATATGTGCCGCAAAAGTCTGTCAAGGGGCAAGCCTTGGCCGATTTCCTAGCAGACCACCCAATACCTGCTGAATGGGAGTTGTCTAACAATTTGCCTGATGAAGATGTGCTTGTCATTGAAGTCCTACCCCCATGGAAAATGTACTTTGATGGAGCTTCGCATAGAGAAGGGCAGGTGCTGGAGTTGTCTTCGTCACTCCAGAAGGCGAGGTGTTGCCATATTCATTCACCTTGACCGAGCAATGTTCAAACAACGTTGCTGAGTATCAAGCATTGATACTTGGGCTCGAGATAGCGGCTGACATGAAGCAACTGAGAATTAACATTTATGGAGATTCAAAGTTGATCATAAACCAAGTGTTGGGTCTATATGAAGTGAAAAAGGCGGAGTTAGTCCCATATAACAACTATGCAAAGATACTCATGCAATGGTTAGGGGACGTCACAATTGAACATGTACCAAGGAAAGAAAACAAGCAAGCTGACACCTTAGCCGCATTGGCTTCAACTATTGCTCATCCTGCAGCCCGAATACAAGTATGTCAAAGGTGGGTGGTTCCACCAATCTTTAATGAAGACGGCTCAGTTGATGAAATCGTTGAACTCCCTACTGCCTCAGTGTATGATATAGGCAAAGACGACTGGAGCAACCGTTAATTGACTACCTCACTGATGGAAAGTTACCTGAAGATCCCCGTAAAAGGGTGGATATAAAGCGTCGAACTCCTCGCTTCATCTACTATAAAGAGACATTGTATCGTCGTTCCTTTGATGGAATATTTCTCCGATGTCTAGGGGAAGAGGAAGCTTTACAAGCTATGCAAGAAGCTCATTCTGGGGTTTGCGGTGCACATCAATCCGGTCCCAAGTTGCATTTCCACATTAAGCGAATGGGATATTATTGGCCTGCAATGGTAAAGGATTGCATAGACTATGCTCGAAGATGCCAAGCTTGTCAATATCATGCAAAATTTATCCATCAACCACCAGAACCTCTGCACCCAACAGTTGCATCTTGGCCATTTGATGCTTGGGGACTTGATGTGGTTGCCCAATTACGCCTAAGTCATCTGCAGGGCATGCCTACATATTAGCTTCCACCGATTACTTTTTCAAAGTGGGCGGAAGCCGTGGCATTGAAGGAGGTGAAGAAAGAAAATGTTGCAGACTTTCTCCGTGTCCACATCGTCTATCGATTTGGTATCCCGCGATATATCTTAACAGATAACGGGAAGCCCTTTGACAACAAGTTCATGGACAAGATCTGCAAGCTTTTTGACTTTAAGCAGCGAAACTCATCAGCTTACTATGCAGCTGCAAATGGGCTTGCTGAAGCTTTTAACAAGACCCTATGCAATTTGTTGAAGAAAGTGGTCTCAAAATCGAAAAGAGACTGGCATGACAGAATGGAAGAAGCTTTGTGGGCGTATAGAACCACATACCGTACACCTACTCAAAGCACTCCATACTCTTTGGTGTATGGTGTAGAAGCGGTCCTGCCTCTAGAACGTCAAATACCTTCCTTAAAGGTTGGCTATACAGGAGGGTCTTACTGATGAAGAAAATGCTAAGCTACGCTTGGCTGAGTTAGAAGCCTTGGATGAGAAACGGCTGCAAGCGCAACAAAGCCTGGAGTGCTATCAAGCTCGCATGTCTAGAGCTTTTAACAAAAGGGTAAGGACCCGTTCCTTTCAAATGGGGACAAGGTCCTAGCTGTTCGCAGGCCCATCATCGTCACGAGAAAAACTGGTCACAAGTTCACTTCAAGGTGGGATGGTCCCTACGTGATTCTAGAAGTTTACACCGGTGGGGCTTACAAGTTGATTAGTGAAGATGGTTTGAAGATCGGTCCAATCAATGGAAGGTTCCTAAAGCTTTACCACCCTTAAACTTGGGGTGTCAACACAAGTCGTGGAAATATGATGAACGACTCATCCACCAAAAATGCAGCACGTGGTTAAACTGCTAATGCATCTCGCTTTGTCTATGGGTGGGCCCAAATCATAGACGCTCCTGGCCCGCATGAGTCTAAACTGTGAACGGCTCTACTTTGTAAAAAAAAAAAAAATCATTTGAACTACGTTTGACTTTGATCTCCTTGATAGGAGTACGTAGGCAGCTTAGAATCAAATTATCTAAGTTCAGTCATAACAAAATCAAATCCAATTCATGTTGCAAGAGTGGGTTATCTAGACAATCCTTCAACGGGTGAAAGAAAAGTTGTTTGAATTATCGCTAAAGGACCGGCACATAAATGAGGAGCATTCAATTATCAAAAGTTAGAAACGAAACAAAAAGTTCTTGCAATCAAAAGAGAAACTAAATGACAAAGAGTATCAGTCAATAAAAAAGCCTAAAGCTAAGCATATCGTCTTTGCACGCTTCTAAGCCTCTCTTTGCCTCCTTTAAGCTCGTTTCATCTTCTGGCGTCAGTACAGTCAGGTCCTTAATGCGGGTGACCTCTGCCCCAGCCTCCGAAACGGCAGTCTTAGCATTGCCCAGGTCATCTGTAATTTTGGCAATCGCAGTGTCGCATTCCTCTGCCTTGGCACGAACTAACTTCAGTTCTTTCTCCAATTCCTCTTCCCGATCTTTTGTGGCCTTAAGCATCTTATGTTGGCCCAATAGATCTTTCTTGAGTTTCCTAAACTCGTCTTGTGCATTCTTAAGCGCATCCTTCGCCAGGGATAAAGACTGAGACTCGCTCGATGTTTTGTCAGAAATTGTGGACCTTAAGTTATCAAAGGCTTGAGCTTTCGTGAAAATGTCTGCAACCCGTGTTTCCAAGGGAGAGATATCAATGTCTAACTTCCGCAGATTTGCAAAAGCGTTCAAAAAGCTCTCTTGCAAAGATGAAATGTGTTCTACCGAGGTGTCGTCCAACTTTTTGCGAAGCTTGTTCCAGACATTTATGACAACCACCTTAAATTCTTCCAGTACGAGGTCTTTTCCATCAAAGACAGAGACCTCAGGTCTATCTTGCTGACCTACGCGTGGCTCGTCGAGGGAATTCCCCGACTGGTGCGTGTTTGATGCTGAGGCATTGTTTGAATGTCCACTTTCTCCAGTATTGCTGGCTGCCACCCTTTTTGATGACTCAGCCCTCCACTAGCAGGTATCGCCACATTTTCCTGTCAAGAAGTAAAAGAGGGTAAATTAAGTGCTACCAGCAATCATTGGGATAAGAGAACAGTGATTTACCTCCACTGGGAAGGCGAACGTCTGTCTCGTCGCCGTTTCCAGTGACGGTCATGGCTTTCCTCATCACCCGAGTCCGACCGTACCACATCGGCCCTGTTTTTCGAGATGATATGCTCCTTTCTCTTCTTGGGTGGTGGTTCATCTCCCTGGACTGGGTGTTTGCCCTTCTTGGCGGTGCCAGCCTCCTGCTGCACGTTGGCTGGATCCTCAGGAGCTAAACCCTTGATATTGCGCTCGAGGTAGTCCCCATGGACTTGGGCCCACCAATCTTTATAGCCCGCGAGAAATACTTCTTCATGGTGACAGTAACTCGAGTCGCGGGAAATGTCACTGCGACCCTGAACCCCTAAGTGTAGAGTGGCGCCAACGTTGGAAACCCTCCGAAAGCGTGACCTCACGTTCATCATTGCCCAGTATGCCAGAGCTGCCGTCTTGGTAGTAGCTGAACTGTCGGCTGAATCGATGAGGAGTGTAAGGCTCTGCGATACATGCATCCGCCCATCGCAATATGAGGTGGTTAGAACGAAGACACATGAGGTACTCGTGGTCGGTAGAGTGTGCGTCCCCATTATCGAGGAAGTGGAGATCCTTAGTTAGGCGGCGCGTCGTGCAGAGCCAATTGCGCTGTCGGCTTTGAACATCTTACGACGAGCCTCTACTGGTCCATAGTACCTCGCGCCCCTCTCCAGAGTAGGCAATCATCAGCGGGGAAGCGGACGTTGATCATTTGCGAAATGAGTGTCGAAGTAGAACGACAGCCATCCATACACATAGTGAATGGGAAAGTGACTATCAACTGACCCCGGCGTACTAGAGTGCGATATTACATTCAATCCATTGTAAATGCTCGCAAGTACGGGGATCCCAAGGTTCAGTGTTTTGCCCGTCGCCATTAGACTAGCCATTTTGAATGTTTGGGCTCGAATGAGTCGCGTTGCTTTGATGGGAGCACGAATACGCACAGCCAACAACTTAGGTATGCGCCAAATGGGTCTCCTCCTCGTATTCGGAGGGAATTCCAAGCTCAGCAAAAGGCGCTTTGGTCGTTTTGGTCCAACCCCCGAATGCTGGGATCTTGCCACTTGGATTATGGGTGTTCCTCGGGCGAGTCTTCTTCTTATCCTCCTTCCTAGGCGGTGGCCTGTCATAAACTTGCGGTCTTCTGCTCCAGAATTCTATCCACTCAACAACGTGAACTGAACGACTTTTCTCCTGTTGCCCACGGCGACCACCTCGTTGCCTAATTCGGTTACCAAGGTGACAGTATGCTTGGAACAAATACTTACAACATTGAGGGGCTCGATGTCTTCCCCTGTTAATTGCGAGGCAGTTGGAACATACTCATCGTAGATGTCGCCAGATATCGGTAGACCGCAAAGTACATGCATATCCCAAAGTGAGATTGAAAGCTCACCGAGGGATGTAAGCAAGGTATTTGTCATGGGGCACCACGCTTCGCAGAATGCTTGGACGATAGGCGTCGAGCGGTCATATGTGAATAAGGAGGCATATACGCCGTCGTAGATCGTCACATCCTCTAGAAGTTTGCGATGCCGAC